>NC_088363.1:48876537-48904037 GCF_034508935.2 Berghia stephanieae
AAAGCTTTCCTCGTTGTGAAATATCAAAATGTTTTTATTAAATAGTGATGTGTATTTAATGTTTTTAGGCATTCGAGTGCTTGGTCAGAGATGGTTTCATGGAATCCCACTGTAGCATGGTGTTAGTCTCTATTAAGGGACACATGTACAGAATTCATGAAACATCTCTGACCAAGCACTCGTATGCCTAAAAACATTAAATACACATCACTGTTTAATAAAAAATTGGATAAAACCAAACTTCACTAAATTACTATATGCAAACCGACGACAGTCTAGCTTCGATCCATTGTTTTATTTTTGGTTTGTTCTGGGTTGTTTTTGTTTTTTGCTTTTTGGTTTTGTTTGGGAGGGGGGGGGGGGAAGAAATTTGCTTCTTGTTTTGTTTTGTTTGTTCGTTTGTTTTGAATTTTTTTTTTTTTTTTTTTTTTGTCTTTTGTTGGGGTTTTTTTTGTTGTTGCTTGTTTGTATCTTGTTGTTACATTATTACGGGAGAGTGATTTGTTTTTTTGTGTTTTTTGTTTGTTTTTTTTGGGGGCGGGTTGGGTGGTTTTTTTGTTTCTTGATGTTGTTTCATTTCTTGGCTTTTTTTTTTTCTGCTGAGGAGGTGGGAATTGCTTTTTGGAGAGTTTGTTTATTTATTTTGTTTGCTCTGTTTTATTTTATTTTGTGTTATTCCCTCTTTCTTTTAAAGTTCAATTGGTATATCTCTTTCGTTGCACATGGGCTGTTTTCCCATTAACAGATGTCATAAAATTTCCAAATGATCTCCGTGAACCACACTCGACTCCGCTTAATCGAACACTATCGAGTTCGGTTGTGTCATTAAAGCGGAGCGTGCGATAATCGAGAATTAGCATATAAGCACAGCTTTTATCATGCCTTCCAGCTGCATGGTTTTCTATGATTTGCAGTATGGTTCTAAGATGTGCAGACTTTCATTAAAGTGTTGTTGTTTGGGGGTCTGGAAGGTTTTTGGAGCTATGTTTGTTGTTTGGGGGGGGGGGGGGGCTTTTTTTTCTTGTTATTTTCTTGCTTTAGATATTACTGTTTTTTAAGCGGTTCGACAACCAATGTGACACTTTAGTTTATAAGAATAGTAATCGTGAACTTTGATTGATTTCTTTCTGTGCAGTTGTTTTAAACCCTTGTTCAACCTGCCATGTTGGTAGTCTTGTCAAACGTTTTTGATGAGCGAGATTTGTCAAATTCATGTTCTCATGTTTGTCAGGTCGTGTGTCTATTCCGATGACTCATTGCATGTTCATTACCCAGCATTGTTTTTGTAGCTGAACAGAGTCCAGAACCCTGAGATGTCAATTCACCGCTGGTGGTAAATGTTGTCCATTGTAAGAATGATCGAATGCTTCAGCTGAAAAGTTGTGTGAACAGAACAGTATCGTTGATTTCATATGGTTGTAGGTTGTCACACTAATCAAGACGGAATCAATGTGTCGCGATTAAGGGAATTGTGTGCGTTATCGAGCGTATATAGAAAAAATCAGTTTTTCAGATGTGTAGCTTTAGCGAAATGCGTATTAACGATATCCGATTATAGCGATGACTATATTTTGAATTGTGAATGACTTGTTCTTTGGTGTTTGCTTGTATCATCACACACTCTAATCTTATGGGAAATACACTCCCAACCTTTCATTGACAACATTTGCAATACATTGAAGACTACACACACACACACACACACACACACACTGCATTTAAATGTTTCACAGAAAATGTCTTTCAAATATCGATCGTTTAAAATCATCCTTATCTTGTCAAATCTCTCACCTGGGACTTTCACAGTCTAGGTTCAGAAATTTGAAAGATGAGGGTCATTTGAAACGATCGATTTTTGACGGACGAGTTTTCTGGCCAAAACTTTCAATGTGTTTTTATCAGAGTATGACAGTATTGATTGAGTATGACGTGTTTTTTTATTTTTTTTTTGTTGTTTTTTTTTTACAGTTTTACTTCTTCAAGAATTGCCTCTCCATAAATAATTCCGACATTATAACGGTTTATAATATGATAACATGTCTGCTGGCATTCACGATTCAAATGTACATAGGCCTACAAATTTATACAATTTACTTTCACTCACTCACTTACTCAGTGCCTCTGGTGGTTGTAGTAGTAGTGGTAATGATAATGATGTGGTGGTGGTGATTGAAGTAGTAGTGGTAGTGATGATGGGGTGGTGGTGGTGGTGGTGGTGGTTGTAGTAGTAGTGGTCGTGATGAAAATGTGTTGGTGGTGTGTGTGTGTGTGTGTGTTTGTGTGCGTGTGTGTTTGAGTATGAGAGAGATATATAATATATATATGTATATAATATATATATATATATAGATAAAAGTGCATCTAGTGATAAGTAGAGCAATATGAACTTGATAAACTAACGAGGTTAAGTTTGAGGTTAAAGTATTTGTGATTAGCTATTATTGGCAAGTACAGGAAGGTGAACATGAAAATTAATTCAGTGAGCGCGATTTATTATGTGTGTGTGCGCGCGCGCGTGTGTGTGTATGTGTGTGTTTGTGTGAAGAGAGAGAGAGAGAGAGAGGAGAGAGGAGAGAGAGGAGAGAGAGCGAGAGAGAGAGAGAGAGAGAGAGAGAGAGAGAGAGAGGAGAGAGAGATTTGAGCTAAATTTGTTTGAAGGGTTTTTACGGCGCTTGCAACACTGATTGCAGTAGTATTGGTGGCGGTAGGGGTGGCGTTGTGGTGGTTGTAATAGTAGTTGCAGGGATGGTGGTGTGATGGTGGTAGTAGAGATGATGATGTAATGGTGGTTGTAGTTGTAGTAGTGGCTGTGGTTGTAGTGGTAGTGATGATGTGGTGTGGGTGGTTGTAGTAGTAGTAGTGATGATATAGTGGTGGTGGATGTAGTAGTAATGATGATGTGGTGGTGGTTGTAGTAGTAGTGGTAATGATAATGATGTGGTGGTGGTGGTTGACGTAGTAGTGGTAGTGATGATGGGGTGGTGGTGGTGGTGGTGGTGGTTGTAGTAGTAGTGGTCGTGATGAAAATGTGTTTGTGGTGGTTGTAGTGTGTGTGTGTGTGTGTGTGTGTGTGTGTGTGTTTGAGAGAGAGAGAGAGAGAGAGAGAGAGAGAGAGAGAGAGAGAGAGAAAGGTGCATCTAGTGATAAGTAGAGCAACATGAACTTGAAAACCTAACGAGGCTAAAGTTTGAGGTTAAAGTATTTGTGATTAGCTATTATTGGCAAGTACAGGAAGGTGAACATGAAAATTAATCCAGTGAGCGCAATTTATTATGTGTGTGTGCGCGCGCGCGCGTGTGTGTGTGTATGTGTATGTTTGTGTGAAGAGAGAGGCAGTGAGAGAGAGAGAGAGAGAGAAAGAGAGAGAGAGAGAGAGAGAGAGAGAGAGAGAGAGAGAGAGAGAGAGAGATTTGAGCGAAATTTGTTTGAAGGGTTTTTACGGCGCTTGCAACACTGATTGCAGTAGTAATTGTGGTGGTAGGGGTGGCGTTGTGGTGGTTGTAATAGTAGTTGCAGGGGTGGTGATGTGATGGTGGTAGTAGAGATGATGATGTAATGGTGGTTGTAGTTGTGGTGGCATGGATGGTGATGTGATAGTTGTTGTAATAGTGGTGGTAGGGATGGTGATGTGGTGATTGTTGTAGTATGGTGGTAGGGATGGTGATGTGGTGCTTGTAGTAGTGGTGGTAGGGAATGTGATGTGGTTGTAGTTGTGGTGGTAGTGATGGTTGTAGTAGTAGTGATGATGATGTGGTGGTGATGGTGGTTGTAGTTGAAGTACTGGCAGTAGTGATGATGATGATGTGGTGATGGTGGTGGTTGTAGTAGGAGAGGTAGTGATGATGATGTGGTGATGGTGGTGGTTGTAGTAGTAGTGGTAGTGATGATGATGTGGTGGTGATGGTTGTTGCTGTAGTGGTAATGATGAATGTGGTGGTGGTGGTTGTAGTTGTAGTGGTAGTGATGATGATGATGATGATGTGGTGGTGGTTGTAGTAGTAGTGGTAGAAATGGTTGTAGTAATAGTGATGATAATGTGGTGGTGATGGTGGTTGTGGTTGTAGTAGTAGCAGTGGTGATGATGATGATTGTCATGGTCTCAAGTGAGTAAAGAGCTACTCGACTATGCATAAAGATATGTAGAATAAGGCCCCAGAATTTACTAGTTAGGTACTTTAAAATGAAAAACAATTAACGAGTTGTTTAAGATGAAATAAAAAGAAAGTTGAAATCTAATTAAATGAGATGAATAGTGATTGTGGCAGTTACAAATAGAAATGTGAATATATTACGTAACTTATGATGATACAATATCAGGTTTGTAAGGTTACGTTTCCAGGCAGTTGAAAGGGATGGATTATCTATTCCTCCGACGGCGGGCTCAGGTTTGTAAGCTTCCACTTCCAGGCAGTTGGGAAGGGATGAATTATCTATTTCTTCGACAGTGGGCTCAGGTTTGATCCTTGATGTGTCGAAGATTGCACTGTCAAAGGTAAAAGCTCCGGCGTCTTTATGGTAGAGATATAATATCCAAAAGTACCAAAAGATAAAAATCTTCAAATATATCAATGTATGAGGAATGGAGCGGCATAGATTGTAGACAGAAGTGAGTGTAGAATGTTAGACCTATCAGCTTTTATAATAAGTGGCTACGTGACAGAATGTAGAACGAAAAGTATTCACTGATTAGAAATTAATTCGAGGGAAGACTATTAAAGGAAAGATGATCTAATATTAGAAGGTAAAGTTTTTCTAAGCCTACCGAAATATAACTGGAGTAAGATGAATTCAGTTCTTATTAAAATAAAAATTTAATAAGATAATTGTGAACAATCTTTACTGTGACAATGATGATGATGATGATGATGATGATGATGATGATGATGATGATGATGATGATGATGATGATGAAGATGATGATGATGATGTGGTGGTGGTGGTGGTGGTTGTAGTAGTAGTGGTAATGAAGATGATGTGGTGGTGGTGGTTGTATTAGTAATGACTGGAAAGAGGGGGGGGGGGGGTATCCTTGGAACATATTAATCTCACCGGAATTTGACGGAAGTTGCCCGTAACCCGAATTTTTTTTGCTCCAGACCGGATTTTTTTTCACGTGAAACCGGAGTTTTGGCATCACTGAATTTGGCACGAGCTTAGAATATACATTTGATAATGTACATACAAATGTTTCAAATAATCCGATCATTACTTTTGTAGTTATTCATTATTATGTAAGATGTCCTTAAAATAAATAAAACACCAAAAAAAAAAAAAAATTAAAAAAAAAAAACAGAATGCCGACAATTTTATGACAGTGCTCACTGTTTGAAGAATTTTTGATGAAGAATCAATGAAATATTAATGTGACATTTTTGTCTTATTAATTTATTAGAGGAAATACGATTTCAAAATGCCAAAAGTTAGAGAAGGGTTTATAATTTCAAAGTACAGTTTTGAAACTATGTGAAGCCGGGTGGGCAGGGAAAGAAATATCAAGAAACAGGATGAGAGAGGAACAGAAAGAATGAGAGAGTAAAATACACACACACACATACACACACACACACACACACACACAAACACGTGAGAGGGTGAGAAAGAAAGAAAAAAAAAAAAAAAAAGAGAGAGAGAGAGAGAGAGAGAGAGAGAGAGAGAGAGAGAGAGAGAGAGAGAGAGAGAGAGAGGAGCGAGAGGGGGAGGAGAGAGAGACTACTTGTGCATTAAGAGGGCGGGAGGGAAATAGAGTAAAGATTGAAGCCTGACTGTATAACTGTTTGTGTGTGTGTGTGTGTGTGTGTGTGTGTGTGTGTGTGTGTGTGTGTTTGTATGTGTGAAAGAAACAAAAGGGAGACGGATAGATTGAGGTGGACATGAAGAAAGGGATGGAGGCGGAACAAAGAATTGTAGGGATAGTTTAAGAAAGCATTTATTTGTTTCAAAGTAAGTCATAGTCAATCAACTGGAAACATATTGACCAACGAGATTGCAATTAAAGAAATGGGCTGGTCAAATTGTTCATTGCATTGTTTCCATTTTGAGTCAGATGACAGCTTGAGGAGGAGGGATTTGGGCTTATTGTGCAATACTTACATGAAAACATGTTGTTGAATCTCTCAAGTTTTTCTTAGCGTTCACCAACATTGTTGACTGTCTAAAAAGACCACCCCCCCCCCCCCTCTTTCAGTATACAAAGAAAGCATGACAAAACGAACATCTCTCTCTCTCTCTCTCTCTCTCTCTCTCTCTCTCTCTCTCTCTCTCTCTCTCTCTCTCTCGCTCTCTCTCTCTCTCTCTCTCTCTCTCTCTCTCTTGTTGTCCCTCTCTCCTTTTCATCTATCTATCTATCTATCTATCTATCTATCTATCTATCTATCTATCTATCTATCTATCTATCTATCTATCTATCTACATATCTACCTATCTATCTGCATATCTACCTATCTATTTATCCATTGATAGGTCTGTCTCTCTTTCTGTTTGTCTATCCATACATTCAACCTTTTTCATTTTTTAGTTACACGTATTTCCATCGGCAGTTTAGTGATTGTTGAAGGCTCTATTTACTATTATGCCTTTGTACTTAAAATGAAATGTTTATCCTTCAACAATCTCTGTAAGTATAAGATTAGGCAACTGTTGTCCTATTAAAGTCTTATGTTTTTATTTTTTTAAAGGGTTTTACGGTGATTGCAACACATTAAAGTCATATCAGCGCCAGTAAAAGGGAAGGAAATGGGATAGTAATAAGTTCTAGAATTACAATTAAAGCACACAAGAAAAAGTAAGACAAAGAAGAATTGGATCAAATAAGGAACAGATGTAGATTCCAAGAGCAAACTATCGAAGTACTTAGTTTGAGATCACCTAAAAGTCTTATCCAGTCACAAGCACAGGTCCCCACTAAGAGGAATACAATCAAATGTTTACAAATCATATTATGATATGTAAACAAAATATAATACATTACATAACAGAGAGATGATTTACAAGGAAAAAATATCATCTCCCAAAACTAACTATACATCTGTTTCCCCTTTCGCCAAGGGTATCCGGTCAGGGCCAGGACAAAACCAAGTAATCTCATTCCAAGACAAATACAGAAAGCTAGTTGGAAAACAGATATAGGGGAATAGAAGACAGTAAGTACCTCTCTGTCCACTATGGGGGGTCAGGAACCCCACCCAATTAAAGTCTTAGCATGTCTTATAATTTCATGAATAAAGAAAAAGGGACAAAGGACCCTCACCTCGATCATTAACGAATGCAGTTAGACAAAGAAATAATAGCACGTGGTGTGTATCAAAATGCACAAACACACACATATGTAACACACGCATGCTGACGTCACGACACGTTGCCCGGGCATTTTAATGAGCAACAGGCGCAATGACCAATCAGAATCATTCATTTGTAAAATTGTTAGGGAAAAACCTAGATTTGTTTACAGTTTTTAAAGTTCATTATTGGTTGAACCATGAAATTGTGGAAACAGTCATGCTTTCTCTGAGATAGATAAAGACACGCCCTTTGTTGTGGTATCGTACATGGTATTGGTGGAGGAAAAGACTTAATATTACTAAGTCTTGGAAATGGTTGCTCTCTGAGAAAGTCAACTCTCGTTTTGAATATGTTATTGATAGTTGCTTTTTTAAACTTTAAATTTATATAACTTATCCTCAATATCTATGTTGAATTATTATGTTTACATGTAGAAAAATGATTGTATTTTCTGAAACAACGAAAAACTGAAATTTGATAATTTTGACCATTCCCACTTTAAAACCGGTTTTCTTCGTTTTCCAAATCCCGACTTAATACCGCTTCGAGGCGTAGGGTCACAAATTAGGGATACGTCTTGGGGGTCTAACATAGTCCGAATTTTCCTCATCGTTTTTAACAACTGAATGAAGATCTAATTTGTTTCTTATAATTTTCACTTTGTCTGAAAAATACTTGGAAAAGGCGGTGGGGAGGTTTTCTTCAGGGATATCTTTTGGTAAATGATAATTATCAACTGCATTCTTCATTTCATTTACTGTTTGAAAAAGGGCACGTGTATTTTTACATGTGGAAATTTTATCGACAAAGTAAGTTTTCCGTTCGTTATATATGGTCTCCTTGACTATGATGACTTGATCTTTATAACGGTGACGATCCTCGTTACTCTGTGACTTTCGCCATCGCCGTTCCGCGTCTTTTTGCAGCCAGTACTTTTTTCGTCATCCATGGAGCAGTTTGTCTTCTTGTCATCTTTCTTATGCGCAATGGTGCATGATGGTCAAGCTTCTTTTGCAGTGTGGCATTAAAGGAATCAGCTGTAATTTGTGTTCCAAGAATAGCTAGCTCTGATTCTACACTGCTGGAGAATTCTCCAGGTTTAATTGAATTTATGTTACGGGACGTAACAATCGATTTTACTTTTGGTGGTTTCGATTTGTGTATGTTGAACATAATAACGAAGTGGTCGGATATGATTACATCATGTACGGTTAAATTGTAGATTGGGCAAGTTGTAGTGTTTGTTGCAACCCAATCTAAAATATGGCCTTTGTTATGGGTGGGAGTTAAAAGGATCTGTAAAAGATTATCGTTGGCTAAAAGATTCCTCATTCGCTTTGAATATGGGTCAGATGAATCAAAATGTATATTAAAATCACCTCAAATTATAAGACGATCAGTAAAAGAAATATATAATTCTATAGGGTCTTCATATCTCGCATAAAGCCTGCATGTGTTATTTTATTAACTTTGATGGAGGTGGATGGTATAAACATAAAAACACAATGTTAAAAGCTGTGAACTTTGTGCATTCGAAAGATTTGAATGTGTTGATATTTTCCGATTTTATTTTAATAGAATTATTATAAATTGTACAAATACCGCCGCCACGTCCTGTTGTCCTTGGATGTGACAGGATGTTAAAATTGACAGGCGTTAATTCACGTAAGATTACTTCATCTCCGATCTCTTCTCGCCACGTTTCAGTAATAAACACGATGTCACTATTAGAGTCACAAATTAAATCATTGATTTGTAAGGACTTGTTTCGTACCGACTGAGAATTAAAATACATTATGTTGACTGAATAATTATGAGCGGATGGTGACGAGACGAAGGATGACGATGGCAATGGTGATGACTGTGACAATAATGGTAGAGGTGGTGGTGACACTGCTGGTGGTGATGGTGGTCGTGTCATTGGTGGTGACGGTGATGGTGATGATATCGATGATGGCGATGGTGATGGTGGTGGTAACGATAACGACGACGACAACGATGAACACGTCAGCGATGATGATGGTGGTGACGGTGACGGTAGCGACGACGCCGACGACAGTGGCAGTGTTATAATTGTTGCTGGGGGTCTAGGCCGGTGGGTGGGGGAGGGTGGTCTATGACCAATATGAACAGGTATCATTCTCTGTTTACGTATGCCACCCCCATGCGGTCGTGGGTGATCAAAACAATCATTGTTTAAAAGTATGGTACAGTGTTGTTTGTATATATTGACGAGATATCTAAGGGCTAAAAATAACAAATTGTAATAAACAGGGCTAGAAACATCCATAATGTGTCTACGTCGAAAAGTCTTGATTTCACGACGCACTGGTGATTAAAGTTTAAAGTTCTAGTTGTCACAGTACACTGACAATACTGGCACGGTGACTGTTATGGTGAAGTGAACTTGAAGTAATATCAAAGTAAACAGTATGTGTTGACCTCAAAATAAGATTTAAAATACCGATTTTCTCAAATGGAACTGTGTATTCAGTCCACCGGAAATAAAAATATTTAAAAAGGACCAATAGTCTTCAACAGTCGTACTGTCACTTCCTTCCTAATGACGTATGGTAACTTAGTAACACTGGCTCTAAACTATCGGAACAATGGCTGACGCGTATGAAATATTTCCCGGCGAGCTTAACGCGTATCCAGAGGTAAAAAACCCATCAATTTGATCATGTATTGACTTTTACACATTCTGATCACAAGCATATGAAAAGGGAATGAAAAGTTCTAGCCAGCATGAAGAATAAAAAATAATTATTTTCTTTGTTTAGAACCAAGATGGCCGCCGTTGCCGGGCGCGTGACATCAGACTATTGAATCCAATTCTCGTCTATACTTACCCTAATCGATAGTGACAACTTTGATACTGAGCCTATTAAAGGCATAATCAGAAATGGACATGCATAAAATTTATAACAATTCAACGGCAGAATAATATCATTTACAGTCTTTTATTTACTCTCGGAAAATATTGATTGAGAGTTGTTCGAAACCGGGTGCCTGAAATAGATCTCAATTCTCGAAACCGATTTATCAAACATTGACGAGATTCTTACCGTAGCTGCGAGATAGCCATTGGCCTGGCCAATTTGGCCAAAATTGGCCACACAGAGAATAATGTTTCTAAAATTCATTTAAAATTAACATTTATATCTATTTTTAATTTTTCCTAGTCATTTAGAATTTTTTGTGATTATCAAAACCGATGCATTTTACAGGGAGATCAGAGTTTTAGTATTGCTTGCCCAAGTAAGGTTCTATTTGGTCACTTTTCACATCGAGTGCGGCTGTCCTACGAGGCCTCCCCCTCTCCCCGCTTACCCCCCCCCCCCCCCCCCCCCACACACACACACCCCGGGCGGTCTTGACTTTGTCTTATTTCCAAGGTCTTTTTCTTTCAAAATCATTCCTTGTCCTTTGAATTGTAGGGCTGGTCTATTTTTCATCGTCTATCATGTAATGTAAAACTATTATCTTTTTTACTGGTATCCCATTTTTTTATTTTCTACTAGCCCAAAAATGACCTTAATGTTTTATAAGCGCCATCAAACCTTTAAAAACAAAAGAGTCCTTAAAAGAATGTAGAGCCATCTTCCTTGCTGTTCACGCCGATATTGTCTACACCAAAAGTGTCCCAAGCTATAACCTTATAAATAAGGATAGGAACCAAAATAAAAAATAAAAATCGAGTACAAGTAGCTACAAAGCAGTCCTTAACCCCCCCCCCCCTCTCTCTCTCTCTCTCTCTCTCTCTCTCTCTCTCTCTCTCTCTATCTATCTATCTATCTATCTATCTATCTATCTATCTATCTATACTTTATCTCTAATCTCTCCCACCCTCACCCCATTCTCTCTCTGACGCTCCCGTAAGCACACTCAAGACCCTATAACTATAAAGGTGTTCTCTCTTTTTCTTTTTTCCTTTTTTTAATGTTTTTCTTTTCTTTTTTATTTTTTTTTTGTTTGTTTGTTTGTTGGTTTTTGTTTTGTTTGTTCGTTTTTGTTTCGTTTTTCTCCGGATTCATATTGTGACGTACAAGAAATACACAAGGCAATACATTTTGACGTCTCACTGTGTTCTTAATTAAAATAATAATCTAAAAAGTGAGTAAAAGTAAATAAATTTTAAAAAGTTAAAAGTCGATCAAACTTCTCGAGTCACCAGGAATGGCGTCAACGTGAACTTGAAAATTAAGAATTTGTTTCCAAGGGAGTACACAGGCGTGATCGAGGCCAGTGATCGATGTGAAAAGTGACCAAATAGAACC
This sequence comes from Berghia stephanieae, assembly GCF_034508935.2. Lineage (NCBI taxonomy): Eukaryota > Metazoa > Mollusca > Gastropoda > Nudibranchia > Aeolidiidae > Berghia > Berghia stephanieae. The sequence continues at coordinate 48,888,096 of NC_088363.1, forward strand.
TTACATGGGCAAACAATACTAAAACTCTGATCTCCTGGGAAAACTCATCGGCTTTGATAATCATAAAAATTCTAACGTACTAGGAAACATTAAAAATAGATATAAATGTTAATTTTAACTTACTTATAGAAACATTATTCTCTGTATGGCCAATTTTGGCCACATTGGCCAGGCCAATGGCTATGTGGCAACCATGGTAAGAATATTTGTCAATAATTGAGACTTGAGATCTATTTCAGGCTCCCAATTTCGAACAACTCTCAATCACGACTTCGAGAGTAAATAAAACGCTGTAAATGGTATTATTAAGCCGTCAAATTGCCATAAATGTTATGTCTGTCCATTTCTGATGATGCCTAACCTATAATAGGCTCAATATCAAAGTCGTCATTATCAATTAAGGTAACAAGTATGGTTATCCCCAGACACCTGTCGATAACCAAATTTCGTTATCCCCAGACACATATTTGCAACCCCGCTCTTTTAAACAATTATCCACATTCCAGAATATGGAATGTCTCTCTCTCTCTCTCTCTCTCTCTCTCTCTCTCTCTCTCTCTCTCTCTCTCTCTCTCTCTCGGTTCCTTTCTAGTTTCTAGCAAATTGTCATATTCGTCCCCACTCCGATCTCAAAAAGTGTCTAAAAAGAATAAATAATTAAAAAGCATACAAACAGAAATATTCAGAGAGCGACCAAATGGTCAGATAGAGGAGAAAAAAAAAACAATAATTTTTTTTTTAATAAAAACTATTTTTAGAAATTCATGCTCATAAACGGAACAAAAGGCCAAACAAATATAGACTCGCACCAAAAAAAAAAAATAATAAAAAAGTGGCGGAACCAGGATTCGAACCCACAACGTCGATTCTGGTAAAAGTTCCAGGGCAGACGACTAAACCATTCGGCCATGACACCCACTTCGAAGTCAATGCATATTGTGTATATGTAGTAACAACTGATTTAATGTTGGTTAATTTTATGTTTTTATAGATATTTTATTAACTTTCCTTATTTCAATGTGCATTTGGAAACATTCCATATTCTGGAATGTGGATGATTGTTTAAAGGAGCGGAGTTTCAAATATATGTCTGGGGATAACGAATTTTGGTTATCCCCAGACAGGTGTTCCTTCTAAAATATCACAAATTTCAACTGTTAAAATATCACAATTTTCACATGGATTAAAAGTCCAGATCACAATGAATTTCTACATATACGATTCACTTTAAAAAGACGTAGTTTTCTCTATAAAAAAGACAACAAATCCAGAGTACAACAAACACACGTCTTGCCTGTCAGGCGTGTTACAATATAATATATAATATAATGATGATGATGATGATGATGATGATGATGATGATGATGATGATGATGATGATGATGATGATGATAAAAGTGATGACGATGAAGAAGAAAATATAAAACAACCCACTTAATTTTAAAAGTTCATCAGCTCCAGAAACCTAGATAGTTCAAGCCGCCAGATATGGTGATATCGGAATTTCAATGTCATGTGTAAGCTATAAATAAGATAAAAGCAATAGGTGGGCGTTTTCGTGTGTTTAGGCCGAATACTTTAACCCTCGTCCTTCAAATAAATTAATATCATTATCTTGGCAAAATCTCTTAAACATAGGACTTTATCAAAGACGTCGCGAGGTCCCAGGTTTGATAGTTTTGCCAAGATGAGGGTTATTCAAATCGATTATTTAAATACGCGACTTTCCAGAGTACGGCAGTTAAATGGTTATGTCCGTGAAAGCGTAGCCATCGTTACCTTATAGCCTGACACTAGAACCAACCAAGACTTATAGTTTGACGTCATTTTTTTGGGTTTGTGCACCGTCTAGTGAGTTGTCGTTAATAGAGCTCAAGGTAACAAGGGATTCCATTGGTTGACCTATTGAATACAACTGACGATTGTCTGTTGACGTTATTTTTTTATCAGTGTCAGGTTATAAGTTAACGATGGCAACGGTGAAAGTCACACATCTCAGGACCGTGAAGTGAAAACAACACAAGTGCGACTTTGTGGTCTTGTGGTTTTACACTCTCCTTCGGAACGGTATGTTCCTGGTTCGAGTCCTGCTTTGAGTCCTTAGATAATACACTCTTTTGTTAGATCTCTCACCGCACTTTGGTATAAAATGAGTACCTGGCCAGTAACAGCGATCTTTCTAGTTGAGAAAAAAAGGACTAGGGCCTTGCAGACGTCATATTATCTCGTCCTATATGTTAAATGTTGCTGGGATCATTTTAAATAACTTTTAGTACATAAGGTGGGAATTGTTCCATATAAAGCTCAAAAGCTCAATTTCAAGTACCTACAAGAAGGGGATTTGTGCATATTTTTTTAAAGTATAGTTTTCATGACCCGGTTCTGCCATGTTTCATGATAAAGGTATAAAGCGAGGAAAGTTATTGATATCAAGAGATAATCACAATTATTTATCTTCGAGCAAGAGTAGGGAGCTAGCTGATGATATAATGTAGTAATGATCTATGGGAATAATCAAAGAATTGTTAATTTATGAAGCGCATTGGGCATGGTGAAATCGTGGAATTATGAGACGAGCTCTCTAAATTCGTTCGTTTATGTAGAAGGAACGAAATAGATGTCACTATTTATTTAGTTATCTACCTATTGATTGATTGCTTGATTTAATTAATTATTTATTTAGTTAAGTTAGTTATTGTTTTATTTATTCATTTATTTATCTATCTATTTATATATATATATATATATATATATATATATATATATATATATATATATATATAATGGAAGGCTACATCAATACGGAACAAACAAAAAAAAAGCGATGTCAAAATAGTGGTGACTAGTCTTCCAGGGGACTGGAATAAATACGTTGTTCAATTGATCTCCTGGTTTCAGAGTGATGGCATCTTATTTTCTAGTCTCAATAAATGCTGGTCTCTTCAATAAAGATCATCCACCATCGCTCTTTTACGCACCGTAATCATAGGAATCTGCCTATACATCCTGCTACTAAAATGATTATGCACCTCATGATTAACATGTAACCTATTGGCTATTCATTGTCCGGAGACTGGTTAAACACTTCCCATGAGTTTAGAACCGGAACAGAGGAACTGTTTGACGTCGGTTGTTACATTGAAAAAATTGCCTTCCATTTTCAATCAATCAGTGACACACCCACTTGTCATGCTAGACTGCTAAACTACTACGTGTAGGACTTCCGGTGAGGTCCTATGACAGTGAAAATGAAAATTAGCTGAAAATTGGACTTGACAACACAAACCTGACGACTTATTTTGCCTTTTGAGTACACCACTTAATGTAAGCTTCTAGGCGTATGCATTTATACTAACAAAATGAATGCACACACAATAAAATTGTCCAACTCCGAAACGCACGAAGAATAGGTTCCTTTTGCTATCTTGTCCCAAATGCCAAGTATGTTTGGCTCGAATTCGAACGGTCAGGTCCAGTAACATCAACTGGCTTTGAGAAGTGAGTCATATTCACGTGAAAACCCAGTTGCCTTATCTCTGTGTGTTCTAGCTTCCATCTCAAGTGCCTGAGATACGTTGCTCAAACATAATAAACATTTTTTTTTCAACAATGAACTGGCCTGTGTGTCCTGAGATTGAAATTCGAAAATCCTGGTCCATTTTTTATGTCGTGGAATCGCATGTCACAAGCAAGTAACCAGAACAGAAGTGTAATGTAACCCTATAGGTAGCATATATCGTTGCGTTGGTCATTCAGTAAGTGTAGAGTAGATTTACTTGCCTCTAAGGTTTTAACCTCTCAGCCCTTTTATTTTTCTTTGGATTATTTTTCTTCACTTTTACTCTACCTTACACTTACACTATTTTAGTAGAGAGGTTTTCCCAATCTATACATGATGCGATAGATTAACCAGCAGGTCAACCAGTATTCTCATTTCACGTCATTGTATGATTAATATACTTAAATATTTTGAAAGAAGACGTTTGTCACAGATAAGCACACACAATAATGGTTTGTCTTGAATGGACATTTTGTTACTGAGAATTGACCTTGGTGCAAATTTGGTGTTATTATTTACAGTTTACAGTTCATTGATCAGGACTTGGGTAAAAATTAATTGTTTATTTGGGATAAAATATGGGAAAAACATGAAAGATGTTACCGTTAATTGGGACTAGGTAAACTGGGATTATTCTGTATTCCACTTTGGTTTGTTTAGTAATGAATTCATGCACAGGCTTTTGAAATGAACTGCAAATTTTTGTTCTTCATTTGAGTATACAAGATTACAAGGTGAAATCGGGGGAGGTTAGGGGGATGGAGATTACAATGTTAAAATATGGATTGAAGGAATTACACCGTAATTGTTCAACTTTGGATCTTTCAATAATAAATCCATTGTAACGTCTAAAAATAACATTTCAAATAATATTTTCCTTCAGCACACATTTTTGCTTTACAATAAGATTACAATAAATCGAAGAAGATATCAGATAAATATTCAATCTGGGAGAACTCAAAGATTAAATAACCGTAAGACAGCTCCCACCAGTGTCCCCAGCCATTTTTATTATATTTATAATGCAAACCACTAGTCATAACATCTATTTCTAAGTTTCATGTGATCTCTCATTCTACGTATTTAAAGAGAAGTGAAGGTACCAAATGATTATTATTATGACAATAATTTCGATGATTCAGCAATGGCAACTTTGTTGAGCCCCTTTTTTGCTTTTTTAAAAATTTCCAATTTTCACAGTTCTTGAAAGCAGTCATAAAAGATGGCAGGGTAGCTTTGGAATTTATAATGTTTTAATTTGTTATATCGTCTATACATTTAAATATAAAAAAAGACAACATTAACGGTTTAATCGTATCAAACAGATGTTTTTTTTTTGGATATTTTTCCTTTCCACTTCTACCTTAATTTCTATTTTTTATCTCAACCACTGTACGGAGAACTTGTAAAGTAGATTGCCATGGTGATGGAAACATCATAGAAGCTAAACCATGTGTAAGTTGTATTGTCGTGTTTGATTGTCATCACCGAAATGCTCTCCATGTTGTGAATTTCAAGTCATTGTTTTTATGTCTTGAGTTCTGGTTGGTTTGTGTAACAAAACTTCAGATTCATAAATGCAACGATTCTTCAATTTTTCATGAGGAATAAAGCATTTTTAAAATCTCAGTTATTTTTAAAGTTAAAAATGAAAATAAAGAGGCTTTAGGGCCATTGCTTACTGCTGAATTTTACAAGTGCAAAGTTATTTCACTATTGTATTTCACTAAATAAGAGAGACTATAGGAGAAGATAAATATTGTCTTATAAATTAATCAGATAGATATCAATGGCCTTATTGCAAACTGTTCAACTCAGCAAAGCCAACTATGCCAGAGTTTTATAAACCTGCTAACGACATAACAATTCAATGGACATGAATACAGTATACAAAATGACACCTTTTCATCAGATAGTTCTAGCTGGTATTTAAATTTAAAATGTGATTTTCAATTATTTGCGACACAAAATTGTAAATCGATGTAATGTTCTATGCTTAAATTAGTCAGAAATGACTGATGCCGTTGTTTATTGCCAGCTGTGACATTTTAAAACTGCATTAAAATTTGTTTTTGAAACATTTAATTGAAGTGCCAAACCATCAATTTATAGATTAGTTGCCATGTGTGTATGAGCCATTATTTCACAATGTAGTTATGTATTTATTTTCTTTGTTGCACCTATTCAAAATATAAAAAGAATAATAAAAAGCCTTAAATGTAACTCTCTTTTCCATTTGTAAAAATGTTTCCATATTGAAAATGATAAACTTTTGTCATTTTGTGAACAAGTAAAATGGCATTAAAAATTGACCAACACTCAACATTTTTTTTTTTTAATGATGTTTTCTGTATCCAATGTCTACTTATGAAACAAATATTATTATAAGTGCTCGATGCATGGATGGTAGCACCCTTAAGATTCACGCATGTGTACAAAGTAATATTCTTTCACATAACTAAACCCTATGTGTGTGTAATCTTCATTTCCTTTTCAAACTGTATGTTGAATGCTCTGGAATGTGATAACATTGTTGTTGTTGTTTTTTTTTAATTATTTAATTTTATCACAGGAAATGGATTGGTAGGCAGGAAATAGTGTGATACCAGATGTAAAACATATCAACACTGATTATAAAAGATAAGAGTGTGTACAATTTTATATTTTAAAAATATCAATATATACATATGTTTTTATGTACCTAGAAAGTAAAACTGATGATTAATCGTACATTGATAATTAACCCTTTAATTGAAATTATAACTGGGTCATCACGAAGTTACAGTATCATGTCAGAGTGAATCAGCAGGTTTTGGATTTTCACAATCTTAAAAACTGTACATTCATTTTCCTCAATGAAAGCTTTTATTTTGATTCAAAATTTATTATATAGACTATAAATCTGATTTGAAGGGTCTGGGGCACGCTGGACATTTACTGTAATATACTTTGGGTAATGTAAATGTTGCTGCTCAAAGCTTAAAGAAATAAATAATATGAAATTGAATGTCAGCTTCAATTTTATTACAAGAACAGATCAAATGAATGTTTCGGATTTCCCCTTTATCAACAAAACAGGATGAATGAAACACTACAGATGATTGAGATATTGTGGTAGTTGTTACGATAAATAAACAAAACATTGGCTGCCAACCAATGTTTGATTTTACCTACTTACCTAGGCCCGTTGGCGGGTTCTTATAGCTCAGTTGATAGAGCACTCACTTCACACATAAAGCGACTGTGATCGATCCTGGGTGCAGTTGAGATTTTTCTGACCCCCCCCCCCCCCCCCCCCTGTCCACCCAGCGGTGATTGGGTAGCTGGATCTGTTAGATCTGGTAGAAAGTATTTTGCAATAGACTAGCATCCTATCCAAAGGATAGCAAGCAATTAGTATTGTCCCTTCCATGTTATAGAACCCTGAATAAACTCCGGCCTAAGGGTCTGATGACCACAGAATGCCATTATCCTTTATCCTGTGCTGTCTTCCATTGCTTTCCAAATGGTTTCCATGTTCTTTGTATCTGCATACAGATCACGTCTCCAGCCTTTTCGCAATGAAAAAGAAAAGGTTTTGTCAGGGTGGAGTAAAATTGAATCCTGCCTATAAAGGTTGGAAGAAAAAAAAGAAATCTTTAATGAAGTTTTTATATTTTTGTACATGTAAGATGTCAGGTTAGGTGATTTTTAAAATCTAGAATAAATTTAAAACGTTTTCAATTTTTGGGGATTATTTTTGAGGTCTTTTTTGTTTCGAAATATTTTACAATCCATGTGTCCCTTAGTGTGTGTTGTAGATGTGTATTTGATGTTAATTGTTTCCCCTTATCCAATAGGACAGAGACCCTATTTGTCTTTTAGAATTCTGTATGCTGTGATGTTTGTCCACTGTTATATGTGTATGAAAAAAAAAATTTCTCTCTAGATTTTAAGTTTTGCAGCATTAAACAAATATGTGACCAAAGGGCCTATACTCTTACTATGACTTGTGAGCCCACATTGGTACTGTAACACATGGGCCCACAGTGGTACTGTGACTAATGGGCCCACATTGGTATTGTGACTTATGGGCCCACATTGGGACTGTGACCTATAGGCCAACACTGATATTGTGACCTATAGGCCCACACTAATATTGTGACCTGTAGGCCCATATTGGTACTGTGACCTCTAGACCCACACTGGTACTGTGAAATATTGGCCCACAGCGGTACTGTGACCTATATGCCTGCACTGGTACGTGATCTATAGGCCCACTCTGGTACTGTGACCTATCGGCCCACACTGATACTGTGACCTATAGGCCCACACTGGTACTGTGTACTATAGGCCCAAACTAGTACTGTGACTTATGGGGTCTTTACTTGTACTGTTACTTAAGTGTCCATACTGGTACTGTAACTTATAGTCTCACTGCCAAAGGGGTTCTGTAAGGTGGAAATTTGGACATTCACAGTCACTAACATGAAAATAAACCAGTTGTCTCCCTTTGCACAGTGGTCACCATCTTCCATGTATTGAATTGTTTTTTGTGTAAGTGTTTTTTAAATTTTATTTATAGCGTCTTGCTGAATTTGTTATTTTAAAAAATTTAATTGATTAATTTATTTATTGGTGACTAAATTTCTCAAAGCATTATTATGTCAGGATGAACTGTGTCCTGGATATTGAAATTATAGCCACAAATATGAAACTTAAGGTTACATTCTATTCGTTATGGTGGATATATAATACAATGTCTGACATTGCAAAAAACTCAAAAGTTCATATTTTTTATCATTTTGAATCTAAATTCTGTTTTAAGGGTCAGATTCATTCCGATAGTCACAGTGAGATGCGCATGAGCCTAAACTGGTCATCATTACAGGAGAGGCGCACAATCCGAAAAGCCAACATCCCCTTTAAGGCCCATCAGGGACTGAGAGCGATTCCCATTGATAGCCTTATTCCAAACAAAAGAAAACAGCACTCATACCAGGTCCCACATTCACAAGTTAATGCTTATATCTCAATTCGTTTTTTTTTTCAAGCACCATCAAAATATGGAATCCTCTGCCCGAAAGTATCAAAAAAATTAATGGCTAAATTGAATTTAACAGAGAAATCGATAAAATTAAAATTAAGGCATAGGCACATTCATTTGTTCCCACCACACTCACAATTGCGAATAATTTCGATATACAGAGTTGCGACTTAATGACAATACAATACAAGACATACCATTTTGTGATTTTGGGTCACATTGATTTGTCTATTTATATATGTATTTGTTCATATATGTATTTTTTACATTGCGTTGTTTAAAGATGTTTCATTTTATCTATCAAAGTGCATGGAAGTATGAGTGCATATAGCAATGTATTAGAAGATTACTTTACCTCTCTCTCCTTGAAAATAATATTTTGAATGTTGCCGAATTTAGATGCTTTTGTACAAATGTAATGAAATGTACAGGTCTGATAGCTGAACGTATTTAGAGGCTTGTTTTAACATCGTTGTAATGGACAATATTTTTCGTGGATATTGGAGTATTTCCATTACAACAATGAGACCATAACAATTTGGGTTATCAGACCTGCAAACATATCGTTTTATACTCATATAACTAGACAATTACAAAAAAAAAAGTATCCTAATTTTGATATAAAATGGTATATAAATTTAAATCAAATATTTTAGTGTAATCAAGTTAATTTCATGACAGAATTGTTAGCGTTTTTAAAGCGTTTTTTTAGAGGTTGAATTTTATTTTTAAATTTTACAATGACATTTATTTTTTTAGCAATCGTCCGGCATATATTATCACTATGTTGGTAGATCAATCCATGTTCAGAGAGTTAACTGCAGTAAAGTGAACCTCTTACTTATCATAACCCTAGGTTTAATCTGAAAAATAGTGAAATAACATGCAGTTACATCAAGTATTCATTGAGCCTTTAGATGAAGAGCTCAACCCTAGTCTCACCAATGTTATTGGTATTCAAGATTCTGGATATGTGTTGTTGTTTGATCAAAAATAGGAAAAAGACCTTAACATAGTTTGCAGCTTAAATTTATTACAATTTCGAGTGGTATGGTTGTTTTGAGTTTCACCCTTTATCTGCAATTCTTGCAAAATCCAAGATGAACAGAATCAAATTAGTGGAGAGATTAAATTATTTTCTGAAAAAAAATAAAGTAATCCTTCCGAGCCATTAGACCCATGAGGCCGGAGTTTATCCTGGTTTCTATAGCATGAAACTAGCAATAGCAATTTCTTGCTACCCTTTGGATTGGACACTAGTCTATCTCAATGTACTTTTCACCAAATCAGACCTAGCTAATTCATTTTTGAAACAGTATTTATATTATCCTGATGGACAACGAACATAGCCATGAAGACCTGAAAAGATGTGAATGAAACAGTGCTAGACAAAGCATAAAGAAAAATACAAGAAAAAAATCAACCTGCGCAGAACAGGGACATGTGTAATTACTACTTTTTCCTAGCACTTGTCACCCGATACTCAAACAATGATTTGAATACGCCAATCGAACAGGCAGTGATGTGAAAATGAACTCAGGACCTTTAATTTAATGTCAACAGAAGCCAAATGCTTTGCTATCACATCATAGATTCCATCTATACCATTCTCATTTTTTTTTCCTTTTCCTTTTCTAAACTCCATACAACAATATTTTCATTATAAATGAATTAATATATATTTTTCAAAAATATTCCAAAGACTAATTGATCATATTCCATTGGTGTCAACTTAATTTAATAGATCATCCACAATTGTAACATTTAATTTTCTTAAAATTCTCATGTTAACTTTGTCTTGTAAAGCGTTATTGACCACGCTCGGTGGAGATTGACACTCTATAAATTATATTTATTTATTCATTTATGTCTTTTCTAGAATTTAATTGTTAACAAATTATATATCATGTCTCTTCTCCTTTTCTCTCTTTCTCTACAGGATTAAAATTTCACTCACTCATTCCCATGTATTCCTCATACTGAATCGTGTGTGTGTGTGCCCGCATCATTATCCACTCACCAACCAAGCTACCAATCAATCAACCAACCAACCTAGCTAGCCTACCTATCTCCATGCTTACTCTCCTCTCCCGACACATAACACCAGGGGCATCTGGGTAGCACTTATCACTATCAGCTAAAATAGAAGGAGCATTATTAGTATAATATAACTCACAATATTGCACCAACTGCCATGAAAATAAGCAATAATATTGAAATGATGATATTATTACAAAAGAAATAAAGTTACAAAATCTCCACTTTATTTTTTAAAAGTGTATTTAGTCTTGTTTGTTTTTTCAATTACCATGATTTAACTGTAACACACTTCAAAATTTTAACCAATCACTGTGTGTCAATAATTTTATACTCATCTTCGTAACATCAACTTTGACCCCTAATAATATTGTTTGGTTGACTCGATTCTTCACACACACATACACACTGACACACCATCTACCTTTACAACAATGGATCTGACAGAGACGGATGCCCTACTAGTGGAGTTTATGGATCCATCCAGTACTTCCGGATACAGGTATGGATAACTGGTTACGATGGTAAGAGAAACATTGATGTAGTTGACAGTGCTAGAAAAAAATCTAATGCAGTCTTTTAGTAGCTTTAGAAAAGAATACAATGTAAAAAATGTTACGTTTCAAGCTCAAAATCATTCTTCAGCTAATAGCAAAAACTTTAAAAGATGTTACTTTACATTACATTCCGATAGATGGCAGAAAAGTTATTCATGAATTTAGTTGGGGAAAACGATGGGAAAAGGTCCATAGGACCTAGACTCTTTGTATTTACGTTGACTAATACAATCTTTTGTTTTGAATTAATAGTATAGTCATCTACTTATTCTTAGTTTCTTAGACATTCTCTGGCATACATTCCAGTAATATGTACACTCTTTTGAATACTGTATGAATTGGAAATATTATGGTTCCATGTGGCCTGCTGGGGAAATATATGAAAGATTGAAGTGTATTGATCATGATAGATCTGTGGAAAAGCGTAATAGACATGTTTATTATAGATACATTTTAAAATATTTTTATATTGATCTAGTCTGAACAGGCAATATTGCATTGTTGTATCAACTTGAGAGGCATTTCAGGGGAGGGAGTTTTGAAATCATACATTTATTTGGGAAAGTTTGAATTATCTGCCTTTGTGGTCACAGACGTATGGTGTCAAAGGCTTGAAGCATATGATGCTTTGTAGTAAAATGGTTGATGACGGTGCAAGCTGCTGAAAAGATGCTTGCTATGTTTTGATTAACATTGAAATTAGTTGTAAAATTCAACCATTTTATATCAACAAAATGGAAAAGGACATGATTGTAGCTCATTGTATTTGTAATAATATGAATTATAAAGTGGGGGCATTTGTTGCAGTTTTAGAAGTTTGTTCGGTACAAATTAATTGTAAAGTTGCTGGAATGTAATTTGTAATCTGTTGTTAGAGTGACACACAATGTCCAGTAAGATATGACTAGTGTTTGTGTAATTGAGCAAATCAAGATTGACTGTTTATCTTATCCAAGGACAAAATGCCAAAAAATAAAAACAAACAAAAAAACTCGTCCATCTTGATTTTTGTTTAGGGAAACGTGGAGCAGACAAGAAAATAGAAAAAAACAATAGATTTAGATACCTTTTGTTTGTTATAAATCTCTTACCCAGGTATATTTATTATTATAGTTTTCTTTCTTTCATTGCACTGTGACAAACATCAGTCTTTCTCATAACATCTATGTGCATTTTTCCTTGCCTGCTTTTCTATGTACGTGGTTTTTTGTTTTTTTTTTACAGATATTTTCAACTGTATTGAGATTTCATAGCATTATGTATTTTCGTCAGTCATTTGCGAAATGAATATTTTACAGTAATGGACTCGTGCACCTTGTTATCACTATATACATATCACTTCAAAGGAGCAGTATCTGTTTCTGCCTGTCCCGTATTTCTCTCAATTTCCTTATTTTCTGCCCTCTGAAGCTCGGAATTTTGAAATATAAAGTAAAAGTAAAAGGTTTGTTCAATGTTAATTTAAAAACTTGTTAAAAGTTTAAGCTTGGGTTCTTTGATTAGTGACAGAAAACCACCCAATTTTAGATAAATTATTTTATATCTCAAAAAGATTATTTAATTGTTTAGTATTAAAATCCTATTAATATTGCAGGACAGCACCCTTACCGCAGATTAAAGTTAAGTTACGTTATATAATATATAATGTTAAAGAACACTGTGGAATGTAAACTTATTGTTTGGTCATCAGTTGACTGAATCGGATATTTTAGTTTCCCAATTTATCAAGTTGTGAAGTCAACATAAGCATTATCTGCTATTCATTTCAAGTTGTAAATAAACCGCAAATCTGAAATTCCAAAAAATTAGAGGAGAAGCACCCGAAATAGAGCTGATTTGAGTTTGTGTTGTACCCTCTCCAAAGGATGGCAAGCAATTTGTTACTGTTTGCTTAACACCAGAGAAAGTGGGATGGCCCCATGTGTTTTGATGCTTTTACGTGCTACTTCTAATATAATTTTGTTCAAGTCCGCATAAATGCTTTTTTTTCACATTTCTGTCCCTCGATCAGTGAATGGATAATTGGATCAGAATTGACAGAAATTATTTGGCATCCTATCCAAAGGATTGCAAGTAGTTACATTTTTGTTTTGACCTAGAGAATGAGATTGTCACTGATTCTGTCTTTAGTTGTGTCCATCATCGTGAATACTATTATCAGGGCATATTGCATGGAAATTATATTTTAAAAGGCTTGATTATTTCTGCAATCGAATAAAACTCACAAATCGCACATCTCATGAACACAATAAGCCCCATACTGAGATGCCAGAGTACCTTGCATGTTGATCTTTATGATTATTATTTGGTCACCAATCAAGTGACTAAATTTGGTATCAAACGCATTCGCCTAATGGAAACCCAAATGGAACCTCGGTGTTTGAAAGAAGGTGATGAAATATCCATATATTCATTTTTCTCCATGCCCCAATCAGTACCTCACCATCTAATTCATTTGATTGAGTTTTACTCTGATTGTCCATCAGCAAAATGTTTCTATTTTTTTTAAGAGTATAATTATAGGCTTCTGAGTTTCACCTCCTTCCCCTCTTGCACCAATGCATTGGAACATACATCAATCACGAAGCAATAATCAAACCTGTAAAATGTCCAACAATTATTGTCGGATTTTGACAATATCGCCACCATATTTATAATCTTTTCATTATTTTGCAATTAATGTAATCATATTGACTTACAACATCAGTGTTGTATGTTCCGTGATAAAATTTTCACACTATTTTGTTTGCTGCCACTTGCAGGTCTGAATAATTTTCTCTCGCACAACCCGCAATTTTGAGTTGGCTTTCCAGAGAAAATGTTCTCTCCTTTTCTATGCCAGTGGTTAAATATTTTATCCAATGCAAAATACTCGTTTATTTTTGATTTCATTGGGAATATAAATGATTATAACATCGACTTATGAGGAGTGGATTATTGATTTTTACTTGTGTTATAGAGGAAGGGAGGAAGGAGGGGAGTTGGTGAAAAAAATATCGACTTGAGTGAAAATTGATTTAAGCAATATTGAGGTATCCAGAGTGAAATGTATTTAGCACTTATGAATGTGAATTTTAAATTTTCACTCTTAATTCGTTATTTTTTTTAGATTTATTTGTTTACAAATTTAAAAAAAGAAAAAGTATCAAAATATATTTCAAATATTTTCATTTGCTTTGGACAATAAGAAGGTCGTTAATTATTTGTCCAAGGTTTTCTGGTTTATGTCGAATATTCGGATATAAGATGTTTCAGTAAAGAGTATTTCCAGATTGGTTATTTGTGTTAGGTGGTAATATAATCAGTTGTAAGAAACGTTTTCGAGGTAGGTGAATCGACAATTTTAGAATTTCATGGTTCTGTGCTTTTAATTGCTTGCATAGAAGTAAGCACACTTCATTGTGATCAACGCTCTTTATCTCTATTTAAACCCACCATTCATTTAAGAATTAATTTAAAGCCTTTTTCCCCTGAGTGAAGTCTTTATAAATATCTTTATTTTTCATAATCAATTTATTAAAAACTCTCGTCTCACTTTCTTCTTTAATAATTGTCCATAATTTCTGCCTTCTTGCGTTCTTTTGAAGAACTAATAAAAGAAACATTTGTCCTCTTTTTTCACTCGAGAAATAACTAAAGATTTAAATGTTATCACCACATTTTATCATTATCTTTAAGACCCCAGATTTTCTTGAATTTTGAGCTTAATTTGCATTTTTCTCACTTCAAATACTTCAAATAAAAAAAATTGTGTGTAACTTATATCACCACATTCAGTAGTACGCTATCCAAAACTCTCAGAACACAAAATAATCACATAAAACGAAATACAGCATTTGTAGGTTATTGATATGGAGTCAAAATGAAACTCGTTCTATGTTTAACAATACAAAACTCTAAATTGGGCATACGATCAGTCACCCGATTCTATAGATGTTGTAGCAAATAGGGTTGTACAGTGAAATTCTCTTAAACCGAAAATAAGTAAACCAATAACATCTATATCTCGAAAAATTAATACACCTGAATTTGCTAACCTTTTTTTAAAAATTCTCTCTTTGCCAGGATATTGTTTATATATATATATACACGTGAAAAGTCGATGGCCACTAAGTCTAAAGCACGAATAATTGCTTCTTCTTTTGTTTTTTGTTTTTCTTTTAAAGGAAATTGAATCAATATTTTTTCCTTGACGTCTTTCATTATGCTTGAAAGCAATTTCTTATTGTCCCATACCCACGAAAAGCATCGCGTGTCATCAATATTCTAGGGAAGATTTTATTATTTCTCACCACGTGTAGAACTTATAAGTATGTATACACGAATGATTAGCATTCTTTGAAATTGAGTCACTGTGTCTATACAAAAAATGGTATAAAATAATGATGGTGATGGTGGTAATAATAATAATAATAATAATAATCATAATAATAATGATGATGATGATGATAACAACAACAAAAGTAATAATAATAATGATAACAATAATAATAATGATGATGATGATGATGATGATAACAATAATAATAATAATAATAATAATAATAATGATAATAATAATAATAATAATAATAATAATAATAATAATAATAATAATAATAATAATAATAATAATAATAATAATAATAATAATAATAATAATAACAACAACAATAATAATAATAATTATGAAGCCCAAACCTCTGAATTTCGGTTTAACGGGATTTTTATTTTCTCTGCCTTTTGTTTGTTTGTGTGTGTGTGTGTGTGTGTGTTTGTGTGTG
>NC_088363.1:48909037-48914037 GCF_034508935.2 Berghia stephanieae
TGTTTTGTTTTGTTTTGTCATTTTATTTATTTTATCATTTACAACTATTATTATTATTATTATTTTTCTTTTGACAAATGGCGCGCAGAGACAGAGGAGGATATGGAGATAGATAGCTAGGTAGATAGAGAGAGAGGGAGAGAATGAGTGAGAAAGAGAGAGAGGGAGAGAATGAGTTTGTGTGTGTGTGAGAGAAAGAGAGAGAGAGAGAGAGAGAGAGAGAGAGAGAGAGAGAGAGAGAGAGAGAGAGTGGGCGTGTGAGTTTTCGGTCCTAGACTAGTAGAAGGATTATTAGTATGTATTTCTGTGTCGTATTAGTGTGGGTAGACTGTAGTACTTAACACCTATTCCATGCATATATATTAATGTATTATCCCATTATATCGGCCATCAATTACCATTCTTAAGCCCGCTAGTGTATTTATCCACATTATATGAACACATACCTCCTCCCCCCTACACCACCATACACCCCTCCCATACAAACAAATATATAGTCTCACTAAACACACAGTGACCACTACTCACGGTCAAGCATTGCTAGCTGTATATCGTTTCTGGAGTTGATCGCGTTCATCATTGTACATACCACCTATTATCGTTCCATTATTCCTCAGTGGATGTTTGAACTTTCAACTTGATTGTGCGTGTTTGTGCCAGTGTTTGTTGTTGTTTGTTTTTTTGTGGGTTTTAGTTTATGTTGTGACTTCTTGGAAGTTTAGAGTTACTGACAGGTAAAGGGAAAGAGTCTTTGATTTAAATATATATTTTGTTTTAAATTTTGTATATTTAAGATTTGTTGTCATTTTCTGCTAGTAGCTGGAAGAGATTAATTAATGACTGGCGAAATTTGCTCGCTATCGGCATGAGATTTTTGTTTTAAAATTTGTTTCGATTTCGTAATCAGTGTGTTGGTTTTTAGAACTTTTGGTTATTCGATGATACTTCGTTCTATTGCATTTTTTCACAATCATCATTTCATTTTTTAGGAATTTGTGTTACTGACTAAAAATCGACAGGGGATGGTGTAGAGTTTCTTTTTGTTTTTGTTTTGTTTTTGTTTTGTTTTTGTTTGTTTTTTGTTTGGGGGGGGGGGTGTATGTTTTTCTATTGGTTTTGTTTTATTTGCGTTTTTAATGTAGGATTACAGCCCGTTTATTTGGGTTATAAATACAAGTATTGATTTAATATATTCACGATCTTGTTGAGTGAAGAAAGTCTTAAATTAAAACGAGTTTCTATAACCGATTGAACGCGATTTAAACTTATTATTACACCCCTTCTCATCCAGAGCAATTCATATATCAAAGAAGTCAAAGTCATTACAATTATTAAGAAGAATGAAGGCAAAACTGATTTGAAAATGTCAAAGGAGAGCCGTTTGCACCTATTTCGACTTGACCTCATGAGCGTGGGTCACGGGGCGGGTTTTTACTCGCCCTCTCTATCACTTGAACAAAAGATTGAGAAAAAGAAAATAGAAAAAGTCAACACAAAGCAAAGCATTCGATTTTTCTATAATGAAAGCACACACCCGTGTTCCGTGATTAATTCAAATAACCAATTAAGTCTGTGGGAACACGTTTGATGACGTCATATTGCATTGTAGAGACAACGAGTGTGTCAGGATGTTAGAATAACGATAATGCAGGACTAGCATAAAGCGATGCTTTAAAAAAAGTAAAATTAGGGACAAGTCAAATAGTACGGGGCAACGTGGCGGCGCTTGTGTCCTCGCTAGTACTAGCACAGAAGGATTAAGTGCGAAATACGTAATACGTACATACTAAAACATGGTAGCTTTTTCAAGCCAACAAAAATACTTAACATTAGGGACGAGAGATGTCGCTGGAAGGAGAAATACAAAACAATACGATGACAATCAGACAATACGATCGTATTATATTACAATTTGCTTTAGACAGAAATAACACTATTAACTTATCAGGTAGTCATTTTGCATCCTAGTGTAGTGAGAGAATGGACTAAAGACCCTTCAAACAGAAACAAAAGGAATCATTCAGAGCCATTCGGCCCATAGAGCCGGAGTTTGTCCTTTTTCTATAATTTGCTTGCTACCCTTTGGATAGGAAGCTAGTCTATCGCAAAGTGCTTTCCGCCAGATCCAGCAGACCCAACTAACCAATCACTGCTTTGCAGACAGGGGGGAGAGGGGGAGGGTCATATTTTTAAAAATCGGCCTCACCTGGGCTCCATCTCATCCCCTTTTCGTGTGAAGCGATACCTCTGCCGTGATAGGGAAGAAAGACGCATATCGGTATCTAGGTCAAATTGACATTTTCTGAAAAAAAAATATCTCCCAAAACTAACTATACATCTGTTTCCCCTCTCACCAAGGGTATCCGGTCAGGGCCAGGACAAAACCAAATAATCTCATTCCAAGACAAATACAGAAAGCTAGTTGGAAAACAGATATTACCTGTACCAACAGAGCTGTAGGGAACCCCCCTCCCCAAAGACCCTTCAGCAGGGACTCAACGTTGCACCGCCCGCAACGGGACTCACACCAGTGACCTACAGGTTAAGAGTTCGGGTGTCATACCACTAGACCACATTGTCCTATGTCCTGCGTAAGTATCGGCCCGCCTAATGTAATTGTAGTAGAAGCGATAGGGAGATAGGATCTCCATCCGGTGTTAAAAAAAATGCAAAAATTATAATTGTGATTATAATTAGTTGAAACAGAATACTGTCTGCAAACACACACTCACATAAACACACACACACACACACACACACACAGAGAGAGAAGTAAACATCTGACACAGCTGCTGATGTCATTCACTCACTCACTCATTCATTTATACACCCATTCATTCATTTATACATCCATTCATTCACCCGTTTATTCCTTCATTGATACAAACCACAAGATGAAACAGCTTGCGGAATTGTGTAAAATTATTTTGTTCATCTTCTATCTCAATAGATGGAACTAAAGTGACGCCACAGCTCTTTGTTATTGTTTTTAGACAGATATTTTAATGATTAATTCTCACTAAATTAATTATTTCAATTAGCCTATAAACGTTTAAGGTAACACATAGCTTAGCGTGTTTGTTACGTTTTCCGGCTGGCGGATGTTGTGATAATTTTACCTAAACGGATAGCATCATAAGTAACTGTTCGGGTTTTATTATTATTATTATTATTATTATTATTATTATTATTATTATTATTATTATTATTATTATTATTTTCTACTGCATCGGTTGGATTTTCAAATGTGAAACTCATTCAGAAATAGATTCAGACATAAAAATAGAGTGCTCCAGTATGATGTGTACATATGATCGGGAAAAGATTTTAAACCTGTTTTTAGTTTTAGCGTGTTTATATGTCAGTGTTGTTTTGTTATTATAGAGTTGAAAATCTATCATTTTTTGAAAAGAAAAATAGAGAGATGTGTTTGATTTGTACCTGTGACAATATTCAGTATTTTTTCTTGTGAATTTGAGTTACGGAGTGGGGTTTTACTCACCCTCTCTTTTCCTTGCAATTTAATTAGGATATCACTTTTTGTGCAGATCATTTTGCACGAATGACTTAAGAATCGAACATTATGGATTTTTACTATTTCAAATAAGTTGGCCGAGTAGGATTCGAGGTGGCTCAAGTGCCATTAAAATTCTTATGGAAACAAGTAAGCAAGACCCAAAACTAACATGACAAGAGCGAAGAAGAAAAAAGGTGGGCGAATGCTGGCTATCACTTCCGGTGTAAATTTCCTTCACGACAAACTAAAAATCGTCAGACCTCAAGCCCCCAACAGATACAACAACTGCGGGTACGAAAAGCTCCTGCCCCGAAACGTCTCACCGGCATCCGTGAGTGCGGGCAGTGGTGGTGGTTGTTGTGCTCACGGTGACAGGGGTAGCAATATCAATGGCGGCGCGTATACCTCGTTTTCTTACCTACTGGACCCTAAAGATTGTGCGAGTAATGGAAATGAAAAAAGGAATGGATGCGCCAGTGGTGAGGGATGCGGTGGTGGATATTACTATTGCCATCATCAACACCATCATCGTCAGTGGAGTAATAGTAATAATGTTAAACAAGGAAGGCAGTGGCGTGACCCCTATAGTTACAGTGGCGACGATTACTGTAGCACGACGTGTAGCAGTAGCAGTGGCGGCGACGACGACGATGACGGCGAGGAGAGCGACATTTTCGATCAGCGACTCATCATCGCCCCTCGCGGGAAGCTACGTCGCGGGAGACTAGCAGGTAAATACTAATTTTGAATGAATTTTAATCAGTTGTGTCCCTTGGACTAAGTTATGCATTATGTAAAAAATCGTTATATCATTGTGCATTATGTGTACAGCGATATATAATGTTATCAAAATTGATCTCGGTCAGATATTTGTTGTGACGGTATTTCAATTTAAGAGATTTTTAATGATTTGATCATATTATTATCGTTATCTAGCCGCTAGAGAGACGGTTTATTTTTACTGTTGTATAAAGCGACGTATCAGAGTTGTTTTTTGAAATCAACATATCAATTGTTTAAAGCCATGACTTGCCTTTACGTTTATTTAGCGAAGTGGAAATCTATCTATCTATATATCTATCTACCTATCTATCTATCTACCTATCTATCTATCTATCTATCTATCTATCTATCTATCTATCTATCTATCTATCTATCTATCTGTCTGTCTGTCTATCTGTTTGTCTGCCTATCTATCTATCTATCTATCTATCTATCTATCTATCTATCTATCTATCTATCTATCTATCTATCTATCTATCTATCTATCTATCTATCTATCTGTCTATCTACCTAACTACCTACCTACCTATCAATATTTCCATCATCTGGCATCATATTTATTTATAAAATTTCTACCGCTCGATTGATCAGCCAGTAGCAGTCTATCCAATGCCCTTAAAATACGTATTGACTTCTTTTCAACCAATCTACCAGCCCACTTACCTATTTACCCCAACAACCATCAGATATTCTCATCACA
>NC_088363.1:48916537-48924037 GCF_034508935.2 Berghia stephanieae
GAAGTCTTCCCTCGTCCCAAGTTTAAGAGTTTTTGACTAGTTGAGAGTCATTTTACTCGATCCATATTTGAAGGATAACAGACCTGCCTGCGACTACGAACATCTCAAAGAACTGCAAATGTCCTGCTCCTATATAAAGAACTTTTATTCAATAAAACTTCTTAAAAACTTAATTATGGTGCCAGGGCTAGTCTAGGATATACAATTCGTACTCTCTTGCTTTTTTTTTTTTTAATTCCGGATGTGTTCTCAACCGCTGTACAAGCTTGCGATTCAGATTTCATCATCTTTGAATCAAAGACAATGTTAAAAAACGTGTAAATTAAATTATACTTCTTTGTTAAGATTCTAATTTTAGTGAAATTTAACTCTTGATAATCTGACATCATATATTATTGTTGTAAACTGTATATCATTACGCATTACAACTTATGGGGAGGGGTGAAATAAAGGAGTTTAAAGCAAATTAATAATTTTAAAAGTTATCTATAGTAGCTACTGTATTTCTATCTCTGAAAACTACGAAATCTCCCAATTTCAAGTAGGCAGCGGGTCTGCAATTTAAAAACGCACACACACACACACACACACACACACACACACACACACTTACCACCACCACCACCACCACCACAATAATAATAATAATAATAATAATAATAATAATAATAATAATAATAATAATAATAATAATAATAATAATAATGATAATAATAATAATAATAATATAATATAATAATAATAATAATAATAATAATAATAATAATAATAATAATAATAATAATAATAATAATAATAATATAATAATAATAATAATAATAATAATAATAATAATAATAATAATAATAATAATAATAATAATAATAATTAACGTTATAATTAACGGAGTGGATTTCGAATCGATAAGTAGTGGAATTTTCAAATGTGAAAAACACAACATACCCATTTCGAAATTCGATTGAATTTGCAGAATGACAATTATAAAAGGGGAATTTTTGAATAAGTCGGACTTTTGTATGAAATTATGGAAATAGGCTGTGATGAAATGCTGGTTTTATTGGGAGATGCAGTCATCTTCCTTTCCTCATTGAACCTGTATCGGATCCTACTGGATAATCCCAGATGACGAATGCGTTGGTAAATACTATGAAGTAATTTCCTCTTGACACCAAAAAAACCCCCAAAACACAAAAACAATACGGGTATGATATCCAGATGGCATAATATGAATGGGTTTCTATAAGTTAATCGTCGTGATTGTGTGTGGGGTTTTTTTATGAGTATGTTGGGGAATGTGGACATCTCTCGAGATTTACTACTATGATTGCGTCCTTGACTGGCAACAAAACTATCCGAAATCCCATTCAGCTCAGCATCGTCTTTCGTGGAGTTTTACAATTGGAGGATTGACCACCGCATGATGCGGAAACATTTTATATTTCGATCTGAACCTCAAAATTTACGGTTGTATTATTACGGTAGAAGAGTTGATTGTGAATGAATCAAAAGTTGTGATTAGCATCTTTGTAAGATTAATAATTAAAAAAAGACTTTTTCGATTCGAGGACCTCACAGGCAAAGATGCTTGTGGCCGCTGGTTCCTGTATATGTGGAGACTTTTCTGATGCGATTTAAATTACAAGATCACTAAGTTTTGAACAAAGGGACGTGTGTTTTTTTAATAATAGGAAAAAAGATGTAATGAATCAAGACGCGTTTTGTTTGCGATCTGGCTCCTGAAAGATTTCACTTTCGGCTCTGCATTTTTAGAAGAGTTTTTTTTTTCTTTCTTTTTTTTTTTGGTTGTTTTTTGTTTTTGTTTTTTTTTGGTTTGTTTTGGGTTGTTCCAATTTAAGGAAATTTGAGCAATGTTACTCGTGGCATCGTATTCCCAAAAGTCAGCGCTACTGTGCTGAAAACACTCTTACATCCAGTCTTGATTTTTTATTTTTTTTTGGGACATGTTTTATTGAAATAAGAGGAGAAAAAAGTGGTATTGATATCGTTTTGATTGGTGTCTGTTCAAATGCGTGTACTGGAGAGATGAGAACTTGAGCATGGTATGCTTCTAAAATCAATAAAATGGATTGCGGCTTATTTCGTTTCTTGAAGAGATGCTCAAAATAGCTGAAGCTGGAGACTTCCTTTGCAGAAGTAATGAAACTGAATTATTTGAGGGATCGCGTTTCATTCGTCAAATTGAGAAGAGGAAAGAACAACTATCTGATAATACTATTTCTTGTTTGTGACTTTTGTGTGTGTGTGCAGGGAAATCTATTTGAGGAAATTTTGATGGGATTTAAAGTGAAAATAAAAGAGTTGAATAAGGATATGGTTTAGTTATTTCTCTTTGAAGAAGTTTTGGAGAGAGTCTGGATACACAAGAGTTGAAAATGGGTATAGATTCAGGGCTTTGCCAGTTGTAAAGGTATGCGGTTGTTTATCTTTAAAGAGATTTTGAAGGGAATCTGAAAATAATAGAGTTGAAAAAGAATATGGATTTAGGGCTTGGCCAGTTGTAGCGATGGATCGGAAAAGCAAAAAAGCAAACGGTCTTGGGGGTGTTGGAATCAAGAGCAGCACTACCGGTTACAATGGTAACTCTAACAATAACTGCAGCTCGCAAAATCGAAACGACACGGACTGGAAGGGCAACTCTCATGGACACCTCAGCTGTCAGAATGGGAACGAACTGAGCAGGAATCAGAACTCCATGAACTGCAGCAGTCAAAATAAGAACGGAGCGCCGGGTAAGAACAGTAATTTTAATGGAAATTCCAGC
The DNA here is from genome assembly GCF_034508935.2 of Berghia stephanieae. Classification (NCBI taxonomy): domain Eukaryota; kingdom Metazoa; phylum Mollusca; class Gastropoda; order Nudibranchia; family Aeolidiidae; genus Berghia; species Berghia stephanieae. Next base: position 48,919,320 of record NC_088363.1, read on the forward strand.
AGCCGAAGTGGGAACGAACCGGGAAGAAATAGTTACTCTACCGAGAACATTAGTTTTCCAAAAGGAAACCGGTCAGGCAGAAACTGTAGCTCTGAACTCAACGTCAGCAGTCGGAATGGGAACGAATCGGGATCTCTTTGTGCCATTTCTACGAGCCCTACCAGTAGCAAGAGATCTTCGTTGACCCTGAGATCGGTGGCCAAGAAGTTGGCCGATTACGTCAGTCTTTACAGAGACTTGGATGTGGAGGCAGACAGAGATATCGTGGACGGAAATGGCCGAGCCTTGCATTATGGGCTGTCCGATCCGGAATCCGAGGATTCTATATTTAATCGTGGTGAGTTTTATTTGTACATGTGTGTGGGAATGAAAGTGGAGGGGGTGGGAATATGTATTTATGTTTGTTTCTAGGAGTTTCGCGGCGCATACGACGCACGCGCGCATGTGCTTGTGTGTGTGTGTGTGTGTGTGTGTGTGTGTGTGTGTGATGTGTGTGTTCGAAACTATTTTAGCCGGTTTTCTGCGAGATGTCACCTGCAAAACACCAAGAAAACAATATGTTTTAAATTCCAATCATTTTATTTCTCTCTCCTGTAAACCAAGATCTATTTTGTGAGATATAGGTGTGCACGAATCTATAGAGTGCTCGACTATTTAAAGGGCTTGGATTACATTACTATTTGCACCTCTTATGCATGTCGCCTACTATATTGTTTCGACAGTTCACTCCCTGATGATGCAGTGAACTGTTGAAACAATAATATTAAAGGCCAAAAAAAGATGAGAATATTATCTATCTATCTATCTATCTATCTATCTATCTATCTATCTATCTATCTATCTATCTATCTATCTATCTATCTATCTATCTTTCTATCTATCTATCTATCTATCTAATCTATCTATCTATCTATCTATCTATTATCTATCTATCTATCTATCATCAATCTATCTATCTATCTATCTCTTCTATCTACTTCTTCTATCTATTATCTACTTCCTATCTATCTATCTATTTTGTTCTATCTATCCTCATCTATATCTTTTTATCTATCATATCTTATCTGTCTTCTATCTTGATGATTTCTAGGTGAATTATCTATCATATGCTAGTTGAGCTCTTACGTCTCTCACCTTTTTTTTTTCTGGTGAATTTTTGACATCATGTAGTTTGTAGGAACATTACTGTGGTCTTCCTTCTTAGTGGGGACATGTGCTTGTGTCAGGATGAGAGATTTAAGTGATCTCAAACTAAGTACACTGATAGTGTGCTCTTGGAATCTACATTTATTTGAACTAATTCCCCTTTGTCTTCCTTTTTCTTGGGTACTTTAATTGAAATTTTAGAACTTTTTGCTATCCAATTTTCTCCCTGTTTACTGGCGCAGATATGACCTCAGTGTGTTGCAAGCGCCGTAAAACCCTTAAAACAAACGATCTATCTTTCTTTCTATCTATCTATCTATCTATCTATCTATCTATCTATCTATCTATCTATCTATCTATCTATCTATCTATCTATCTATCTATCTGTCTGTCTATCAGTTCATTTGTCTTTTTATCTATCGCGCTACTCTCCCAAACCCCCCCCCCCTCTCTCTCTCTCTCTCTCTCTGTCTCTCTCTCTCTCTCTCTCTCTCTCTCTCTCTCTCTCTCTTTCTCTCTCTCTCTCTCTCTCTCTCAATGAATTTCAACACCGGTATTTTTTCTGACTCAACCATTCTGTACTTTCCAAAATTGTCATCATCAGTGCCGCAACAATGCAATGTTCCGTCCCTTGTTTTTTTTTTTAGACTCAAAGACCATCGCAATGGGAATACTGGCATCATTACTGACGTCATACCCCTATCAATTATAGTCATCATTAATGTTTTAATGGGTATCATGTATATATATGAGGATGTGACTTTCAATACTTGCTAAGTCATACCCAGATAGGAATGACCCCCCTAATTTACTCCAATTACCGCTAGTCTAGTGTTTCTAATTACCACCCATATAGATAGAAAAATAACATATTTACGCATTGTTCTTGCTTTAAAACCGACGTGGCGAAAAAAAGGGAAAGTTTATTTATATAAAGAGCAATTGTGTTAATTATTTTATTAAATTAGTTATCTTGTGTACATTGTGTTAACAATCGCGGATAGGTCATGGTAATTATTTTTATAGTCACCTGCTTTGCGTTTAAGTAAAACACTAGTCAGTTATCCCCGCCTATCAGTCGTACCAACACATTCAGCTATTATAATCTTGATTGGTTGGTGATATCATCTAATGATCATGTGACTTCTTGTTGCTATGCCTGTCAAAATAATACTCTTCAACAGTCGTAACGTCACTTCCTTCCTAATGACGCATGGTAACTTAGTAACACTGGCTCTAAACTATCGGAACAATGGCGGACGCGGTATGAAATATTTCTCCGGCGAGCATAAAAGCGTATCCAGAGGAAAAAAACCCCATAAATTTGATCATGTTTTGACTTTTACACATTCTGATCACAAGGCATATGAAAAGTTCTAGCCAGCATGAAGAATAAAAAGTCATGATTTTCTTTGTTTAGAACCAAGATGGCCGCCGTTGCCGGGTGGCGTGACATCAGACTACTGAATCCAATTGCCAGGCCTTTTTGTTGTTGTTGTTGTCGTTGACTGGAAATATAGTCAAGAACGGGCGAAATGGAAGGAAATGTTCTGAATGGTTCAGTAACGTTCTAACCATCAATTCAGTGAGAATTATTTCCCAACTGGAGGTCTAAGACCATTGAGAAAGAGCTGAGTGACGTCAACTTTATTCGACTTAATTGTCATTGCGGCTTTGAGGTCTAGTCGAATGACGCTTGTCTTGTGGCTTGTGGGGGGAAAGGGGTTGAGTCCTTGAGTCCCGTTGAATCTCACTGTGGATGGCGAAAAGTTGAATCCTTGGAAAAAGCTCTTTACTCTCATCCCCTTATCACATTATTATTCAAGTGTAAAACGGATGCCTGACTGGAGTTATTGATAACAGCTGTGTGTCCCTGTAAGACAAAAAAAAAATGTTACAAGCCTCGTATAAGTTATGTTATATGTTGCTGTTGGCTTGGGACCGGCGTTTACGTATTTGCAGGTCTGATAACCCAAATTGTTATGGATTCATTCGGCGAAGTCCCAGGTTTGAGAGTTTTTGCCAAAATGAAGGTCATTTTAATTGATCGATATAATTTGATGGACGAGTTTTCTGGCCAACATTAAAAAAAAAAAGGATTTACTGTTTTCTTTTCTTTTTTTTTTCCAAAAAAGTTGGAGATGTAAATATAAGGGAGTGAGTGTTTTATGATGGGTTATAGTTTTAAATTCTTTGTTCTACAACATTTATTCTTTTTTTTTTTCATATATTTTGGTATGGGGTCACTCACGTGTACATGTTCGCAGGTCTGGTGACTGAACGCAATTATGGGCTTAATATAACATTGTTGTATTGGATAGTTTATCGTGCGTTGGTTTGAGAGTAATATTTCCATCACACCAATGAGCCCGAAAGCAATGGAGGTTATGGGACCTGTAAATAAGGACACGTGGAGGGCCACTCATATTGCAATGAGTGAGGGATGGATGGTAACAACAGCGTGTCCGTTAATTAATTAATCACTTTTAAGCCCACCTGTTCGTTAGCGATTTTTAAAAAATCATAAATCTTGAATTTTCATATAGCCGAATATCTACTATACGTGCTCAAAGCGCTTTACAAGAGGTCCCTAGCCAACAGCAACTCTTAAAATGTAGGACCTGACATAACGCCTGTTAGGCAATATTATTACAATTTTATTTTCCGACAGAGATAACGCTGTTACCGATCAGGCACTCGTTTTACACCCGAGTACGGTGAGAGAATGTGAGTAAAGCGCCTGTTTCCAAGGACTCAACCATGCGCCGCTCAGAGCAGGACTCGAACCCTGGACCTTCCTGTCCGAAGGCGAGTGTCATAGCACAAGACCACATGGCAGTACGTAATATTACTATTACGGAATAATAATACTACGAAGTGATTATTTACTGCAGCATTGAAGGATCGAAATTGACTTCACGTTTGTGTGTGTGTGTGGGGGGGGGGGGGGGGGGGGGGTGTTCGCGCTTTATTTTTATTATTTTGCCTGAATAATTCTCTGACACAGTGCCCAAATAGTTATTTATAGTTAATAAAACTAAGTCTATTTGTGCAAAATTGCCCAAAAGTGGCCCAGCGTCCCCAAACGGTGTTATAATATTGTGTCGTGACAAACGAAATCCTGGTAAATTGAACTTATAACCACAGATACTTCTATATTTGGGTAAATTTCTCTTCGTTGTGGTGGAGAATCTGTACACCGTTTCCTACATTGTACAAACGTCTCAACGTTTGCATTCATTATCATTTTAGTTCTAAAGTTAGATTTGTGAGTCCGATTCATCCCGATATTCAATACCGTTTTTGAGACGGTGGGCCACAGATAATCGTTCCCATAATAGTATTGATGTTGATGAGTTGAAAAAAATTACTGCTAGTACTGATATATTATAATGTCCTATGATTACATATCTTCAGTTGAATTTACTGATTGCAGGATAGAAATTAAAAAGAAAAAAAAATATTATTGTCATCATCGTCATCGTCATCGTCATTATAATCATCATCATTATCATGATCTTCATTATAATACATGATCATCATTGTCGTCATCATCGTCGTCGTCATTATCA
>NC_088363.1:48929037-48934037 GCF_034508935.2 Berghia stephanieae
ATAGATATAATGAAGATGCGGTCACTCAGGTCTTTGTAATTGCTTTTTGCTATCCGCAAGTCTCACTCAACTCAATTAAACAGACTATAAACGACCAAGATTACACATACTTTCGTGTGTTGGTCCGTTATACTTTCGGATGGCAATGTTGTGGGCCAAGCGCATACTATCTATACGTTTATAAATATATTTATTCGACTTTACATCAATGGGGAAATGCGTACCAAAATGAATGTAACAGCTTCGAAAAAGAACCAAGTATTAACCAGTTAACTGCCGTACTCTGGAAAGAAATTTGGCCAGAAAACTCGTCCTTCAAATATTATTTCAATCGATTTAAATATGATCCACATCTTGGCAAAAGCTCTCAAACCTGGGACTTTATAAAAGACCTCGCGATGACCCAGATTTGAGTGGGGTTTTTTTTTTTTTTGTCAAGATGATAGTCTTTTATATTGATCAATATTTGAAGTTACGCGTTCTCTGGCCAAATATTTCAACACGTGTCTTCCTAGAGTAAATACGAAACGTTTCGAACTCCTTCACCACTCTAACGCGACTCCGACTGCTCTGTGTATTCTTATTCTATTCCGTCTCTTTGTGTCCATTGTAGTACATAAGGAATAACAAAAATATATTATATTGTAATGATTTATTTCTCAATGAAATGGGGTCGATGTATGGAAGAACTCCAATCGTGTCCTTAATGTGTCGCTAGTTCATTTATAGTTGTTAAGTATTTCATGGTATGTTTGGGGTATAATGTGTGTGCGATTGTGTGTAGTAGGGTAGAGGAGGTTGTGTAATTTCAATAGGTGTCCCCGTTAAGTAATTGGAAGTGTATTAATAGATTCTTATAGTATTGTAGATCAGTGGGTAACGTTTTCTGGTGGCAGGAACACACACACTTAATTCGTTCCGTTTTTACACACACGCATACACACGACATACATACACGATTATTCTCTCTTTTACACATATAAACACAACACACATACACACACAGTCACACAGTGTAAACATTTAATTTTCCCCGTGTATTTTGGGTGTCATTTGAAACGAGACATAACCTACATGGAAAACTACGATTCGTATGCTTTTATTTCTTCACGGACTTCAAACTTGATCGAGTAGATAACCCCTCCCTATACGATTCGGACAATCAGTATCGTGTACATACTTCCCATGTGTAGATTCGTTTTTAAAAGGAAGTAAATATGTAGCTGGATAGGAGTTGTATTAGGGAATCGTGACATTGTGTGTCTTGTGGTCTGGCCATGTGACTTATCCATAGCTATTTCCAATGCATGCCAAACAGCCGAAATAGTCGGCTCCCCAATATTAAAAATAACTTGTGTGTGTATGTATGTATGTATATGTATAGTATGTTATGTTATGTATGTTGATGTATGTTATGTATTGTTTATGTTGTATGTATGAGTATGTATGTATATGTAGTGTATGTATATTATTATATGTATATATATATATATATGTGTGTGTGTGTGTGTGTGTGTGTGTGTGTGTGTATTTAAGTTACTAATACTTGTTTGACATATGCATATGATCTAAAAATTCGTGGTGAATTTTACGATTTTTTATGATATGCATTTAAGTCAAATACTCACCAGATCTGCCCGCAAGATGGGTGGTACCAACACACATACATATGCGTAACCTTAAACGGTTATAATCTGACGGTCTAGAATTAAAAACGAAGAACTAAGTAACGTCAACATCTTAATTCCTTAACATTATAATTGTATACGTCACTGCGTCAAAAATTGAGTGATTAGTGATCTCAAAATGGAAGGCCATTTGGTTCGCCTGGTAGGCATATAATGAATGTGGCTATGGGTGCATCTAATTTTTTTGCTTACGTCAGTTTCCGATTTTTATACTATTCGTTATGGTATGCATTAGAAAAGAGACGGGTTTGTTTTATTTTCATTTTTATTTTTCAGTAACAAAGCTATTTGTATTGAAAGAAAAAATAGTTGTTATTATTCTCATCAAATGGAATTTTTATAGGTTTTTAATCTCAGGATTAATCCATTGCGAGCGAGGTTTGGTTATACTCTAGCCTTATATTATTTTCACAGCACCGTTGCCGCTGCTTTCTTGGTGATGTTTGTTAGATGTGTTAAAACCAATAGAGAACGTGAGGTTTGAAAACGGATGAATGGTCAACGCATGCCCCCCCCCCCCCCAACAAAAAAATAATAAATAAATAAAAATAAAAAATAAAATTTTATTATGTCGGAGGAATTGGGGTGGGGAATCACTGCAATATTGTTGTTTTTTTATTGCCATCCTCAACCACTGAATTCGTTTCTTGTGCGGTAGAGATCGATCTTTTCAATAAAATTTAGAAACATATTATCAATGTTGTGAATTTGTATCAGTTGACCATTGTGTAATCAATTTATTCCAATCAATGTGTCGCGGTGTGCTGTGTGTAAATGGTGTGTCATGTGTAGGAGCTATTATATTACAGTTATCTTATCCAGTGCTGTTTTATTTCAATAGAATAAATGATAACAATATAGGCCTTTTCTTTTGGGGCAAGGGGCGGGGGGAGGAGGAGACCCAATGATGATATCATTACTACACATCTAATGTTATGTACCCCAAATTTTTCTGATACGTGGTTTTTTTATATATCTCATCTTTTTATATGATTTATTAATTTATTGATTCATTTCTTTATATATGTATTTTTTTGTTTATTTATTCTTGTATTTGGTTTTTACTTATTTCTTTTTGTTCATCGACATCCATGAAGGAAGATATGTTTTTTTTTTCCGAATGTTTTTGATCCTTTCTTGGCTTTTAGTTACTCACTGCCGGTTAAAAGATCATTCTAGATGTCTTTGTTTATAATATAATACGTGTCTGTTTGTGTGTATGTCCGCGCGCATGCATTCAGTTGTTAGGTTTGACATTTTATAAGATTTGTAAACTGTTGCGACGGAAATGTCGAACAGGTGTGTTCTCAATGTCGCTGGAGAGACTCCCGTGGAGCGCGCATAGGGAGCGAGTTCGAATTTTCAAATGCAAGGGTTTCAAGAATCTTATTTATGTGATCGTGATATCAGTAGTGGCTGGTTTAGTAGAATTAATGGATAACACGCAATTTTTGCGGATAAATAAAGGCTATCACAAACAGGCACTCATCTATTTTAATCGTCATACAATCAATATATTGTATTGTATTGTGAAAGTCAGCATAGATCGAGACGAATCTTTTGAGGGAATAATGTTAACCTCCAACCCTATTTTTTGAAAGGAATAGATTATTATTATTATTACTATTATTATTATTATTATTATTTTTTTAATTATTATTATATTATTATTATTATTATTATTATTATTATTATTATTATTATTATTATTATTATTATTATTATTATTATTATTATTATTATTATTATTATTATTATTATTATCACTATTATATGAGAGAAATGTCTTGCAACATGAGATCGCTATCCTACCCCACACACACACCCTTTCATCTCTCCCAAGTGTTGATGGTGTGTAGAGTTTATGTTCAAATTCTTTGTGCAAAGTTCACCGAGGAGTGTGAGATCTTATGATATTATAATGATTCGAATGGAGTTTTTTTAAAAATATTATAATTGTCTTAAACCACGGAAGCTACTGGGGCATGACTTTTCGTAATGTGATATACTTTTTTTTTTTTGGACACCCTGTAATATAAATAAATCTTTGAATAGTTCTATGTGTGATGACGTTGTGTATATTTGAATAACGCCAGTGTATGGATGGCATGTCTATGTGTGTATCTCTCTCTCTCTCTCTCTCTCTCTCTCTCTCTCTCTCTCTCTCTCTCTCTCTCTCTCTCGGTATGTGTGTGCGCACGTGCATGCGGGTAATTGTGTATGTGTGTGTGTGTGGGGGGGGGGGGGGGGTTGCTTTGTCAGGAGATCGGTTTTTATATTTGTTTTATTGTTTTTTTCTGGTAATTCGATATAGTTACAGTGAATGACATAATCAGTCGGATGGTGAAAAGGTTTGAACTGAGATATTGCCAAGTTTAGTTAGAAGGTCAAATTTTAAAATCAAAAATGAGTTCTTGTCATAAATGATAAAATCCTTTTTGTAAATCTTCGGGAAATATCAAAGCTTAATTTCACTTCTAAATATTTTTTTACAACTTGTCAAGTTGAAAAAGTATGAAATTTGAGACAAGTTGCTGGATACCTTTCCCATACATCTGACCATAACTTCATGAAAATTCACCCGATTTACTTCAAATAAAGATTAAAATGCTCTGGGAAGCATATTCCTTCATAAAATAATTGTTAAAAAACCCAAAAAAATGCAAATCCGAAATTTTCACCTTCCGACTGATTATGCCATGCACTGGCACATCCACCCAGGCTTTCTGATCATGTTCCATAAAAGAATAAAAGGAAAAAAATCCTTTTTTTTTTTCATTGATTTCGCTGAACTATCTCCTACTATTCAATTTGAATAGGTTATATTATACAGACCTGCCTACTTGAAAACCTTTTTTAAAATCGTAATTTTTAGAAGATAAAAATTCAATTCCCTAAAGTTAATGTTAGCAATCAACAACTTGCCCTCGCAAGGAATTAATAATACATACTTCAAAACGTTCATTTTCATTAAGTTTTAATGACTTAGAGATGCTCGTGAAATTCTGGAATTGGATTCTAAATTTCGTAATTATACGAATATTTCGTAGTAGTAGGCTGGTCTGTGTTATGTGACCCATCGCCTGAAGACGGTGTTTTGTCGGGATGGGTTAGATGCAAGGCTACCACACACTGTGTGAATGCCCTGATTAGATGATAAAGTTTTGATTTATTGATGCTATGCGCTTAGCCAAAAATTTTACGACATTCGCCAGCCGAATATATAGAGCTTGTGAATATAGCTTCTCAACACACAAAACTATGTGTAACCTTGAAAGTTTACGGTCTGATTGATAGAATTTAGTGATAGAA
>NC_088363.1:48936537-48966537 GCF_034508935.2 Berghia stephanieae
TTTTGTTTTGTTTTGTTGTTTTTTTTTGGTTTTTTTTTTTTGTTTTTTGTTTTTTCAGTCTCATTGCTTATATTGTTGGATAGTGTTATTTATTGTTATCGTCATTATCAATTGGTGTTTTGATCGGGGTATGTCGCACCACTTCGGCTCTTGATAAAATCTAGGAAATGTTTTTTTATTGTCGTCATCCTTCGTTATCAGCTACTTACTGCTATCGTCAATTGTTTTCATTGATTGGGAAATTCCCAGATATTCTATTTTAGATTGTCGATTGACTTCTTCTATTCTATTGATCTGAGGAAAGTGGTTAGAATCAATTAAGGAAACAGAGAGTTGTGCAAGTTTGTTATCGGTAGGCGTGCCTACAAGTTTGTGCAAGTCTTTTGTTGTACTTATTTCTTGTTTTGTTTTTGTTTTTTGTTTTTTTTGCCGATAGTACTTTTAAGATGTTATCTCTGCAAGGTACTTTGTGCCATTCTGTCTGTTTTGTTTCTTTTTTTTTTGTTTTTTTTTTTTTTGTTTGTTGTTTTGTTGGGGTTTTTTGTTTTTTGTTTGTTTTTTGTTTGCTTTTTTGTTTTTTTTTTTGTTTTTTTTTGGTTTGGTTTTGTTTGGGGGTTTTTTTTGGAGGGGGGGGGGTTGTTTTTTTTGTTTTTTTTTTAAATTTTATTCATGTTATTTCGTTGTTTCCTTTTTTTGTTGTTGTTTGTTCTGTTTTGGTGAGTTTTTTAATAGATTTTTTTCATTGTTTATTTAGAAGAAATATATAGTTGTGTTTTTCGGTCGTTCGTGTGGATGTATTGAATATTTCACTGCATCCATATTTTCATCCAGTCTGAGCGATAACTCAACATGATTTATTTGTTCATGTCTATGGACTTCGTATTCTTGTGTCAAGTCTGATAAACCCAAAGGAGTCTGTTTTCGTTGTTGGAATGGAATACTCTAAAAGCCAATCTGTTTAGTTGTAGGTAATTAAGAATGTTTAGTTTTAGAAGGGACTTAAAATGATAATTAGATCTTGGTACACAAATTAGCGGGTCTGATAGTCGACTGCAATTATGGGCCTGATTTAACATTGTTGTAATGGACGATTTTTTGCGTGGAATGAGACCGTAACAATTTGGGTTATAAAACCTGCAAATAAGTGCACGTCAAAGTACGGCGGTATAGATGGTTCGAAGTTGATGTCACTCAGGTCTTTGTTATTGTTTTTTTTTTTTTTTTGTTGTTTTTTTTTGCCATCCGCGTTTATGAGTAATTCTCACTAAACTGTATTAACCAGACTATAAACGTTCAAGGCTGCAGATAGTTTTGTGTGTTGGTTCGTTATACTTCCGGATGACAATGTTGTGAGCTTCTTGGCCAAGTGCATACTATCTATAGTAGCACTCATCACTCCCTACATAGTACCGTTTTGAGACGGCGAGTGACAAATAAAACCAATATACAAAAGCGAAGTGAAATTCAGTAAATTTGATAATTCGATGACGTCATGCAGTCACATTTTTCAAAAGGCCACGAGCTGCTGAATGGGAATGAAAAATAAACAGCAGTTATGAACGTAAATGTTAATGCATCATTCCGATCGATCCCAATGCTTTACGGTGATTTTAGCGGATACCAAAAATAGTACAAACCTGTTGTATTTGATTGGTTGAATTGGAAAACTCCTTGGCGATGATGTGCGATAGAAATGGAACGAAATACGCTTCAACAGTCGTAACGAAACTTCCCTCGTAATGACGCATGGTAACTTAGAAACTGACTCTAAACTATCGGAACAATGGCGGACGCCATTATGAAATATTTCTTCGACGAGCATAAAAGCGTATCCAGAGGAAAAAAAAAACATTATAAATCTGATCATGTTTTAACTTTTACACATTCTGATCACAAGATATATGAAAATTCTAGCCAGCATGAAGAATAAAAAGTACCGATTTTCTTTGTTTAGCACCACGATGGCCGCCGTTGCTGGGCGACGTGACATCAGACTATTGAATCCAATTGGCGCCACTCAGCTCTTTGTTTAGTATGTTTGTCCGAGCTCGTGTGAAGGTTTGTCACAAATTCCATGATTTGATTGTGCAGTTTGGAATGTAATTTGGAGACATCACATTATGACCCGAGTAACAAATTTGTAAGAGAGGGTGTTGTAATAGAAGGAACAGAATTGACGTCACTCAGCTCTTTGTTACTGTTTTTAGACAGCCGTTTCGGTGATTAGTTCTCACTAAATTTATACCAGACTATAAACGTTCAAGGTTACACATAAGTGTATGTATGTGTGTGTGTGTGTGTGTGTGTGTGTGTTTGTGTCGGTACCTCATATCCGGTTTGCGGATGTTGTATTTTACCTAAACGCATAATATCAATAATAATGACTGCAATATTATTGATTTTTTTTTTAAAGAGCACGCGTTTGTCTATAAATAACACACAAAACCATTAGCGAGAGAACTTACTCTTCGAACGAGTACTTTGAGTCAAAGGTTTTGTGATTTATTGATAGACAAACATGAGTGGAAAGAAATGTATGCCAGGGTGAATCGGGACTATAATACCTGTTTGAGAGACAACCCTGATTTGTATCCCTGTCATAGCCATCTCAAGTCCACGCCCACCAGCCGCACGAGCCGAATCGGGTGGCTTTTCAGGTTTTGAATACCAATCAATCTGTTTTTAAATTTCAAGCTCAAGGTCTGTATCTGCAAAAGATTAATTGCAGATTTTATACAGATCTTCTGGTGACTTTCTCCGTTATTGTGTCATTCAGTTGAAAAATAAATGTTTAATGTTTGATCAAATTTGCTGTTGTTAGTAATATCTAGGATTTCTGGTGGAAGAGTGTTCCATTCCGTGATGTTTCTTTGGAAAAAGCTGTTTTTATGTGTTGGTTCTAGTTGGAACATAATAATGTGTGGAATTGCACTGTTACATTTTTGACTCGTCTTTATGAACAAATTATGCAAAACGTTCAAAAATCTGGAGGGCCTATAATAGGGAACAAAAGTGTGATGTTAAAAAATGGTTCCTAAGTCATTGGAAGTGTAAACTCAGTCTTCCGGAGGACTTGATACATACCTTGTGTAATTGATTTTCTGGTTTCAGAGTGATGCGATGGCATCTTATTTTCATCTTCAATGAATATTGTTCATTACTAAAGATCGTCCATCCTCGCTCTTTTACGTCCCATACTCCCAAGAATCTGCCCATATATCCTGCTACTAAAATAGTTATGCCACTTTATGATTCAATTTGTAACATCTTCATTTTTAGTCCCCCGAAGGACTGGTTGCATACATACTTCCAATGATTTTGGAACCGGAAGAGTAGAAGGTGTGACGTCACTTCTCTGCCCTATTTCGGAGGGTTTATATAATGTGTTTAAGATTAACTATGGTCACAATGCAATGGCCGTCAACATTGTACTTGTGAAATTAGAACATAATTTCCCCTCGAATGAATATCTCGCAAATTTTTGCCTAATCAATTTTGCCTAATCATCGTTATAGGCCAAACCAAAATTTACCTATCTACTAACGCACGGTGTGGGTTTTTATTTTGTTATCTTGTTACCCACGTTGATTTACAATAAACCCGAAATAACTCGACATGTTTGGAGTTGAATTTCTGTGCGTCATTATCTTGTCACAACGATTGTGTGTGTGATTGTTAATGGTGTGTTCGTTCATCATTTCGCTGTTTTGTATTGTTTTATTTTGGTTTTTATTTATTTTTATATTTATTTATTTATTATTTTATTCATGTATTTATTTATTTATTTATATTGGCGGGGGTGGAGTAGGGGTTAAGAGGCGTTTGAATAACCCTAAAGGTTTAGAAACCATTTGTAATCTGCTGAAATAGATTACTTTATATTTTGATGGGGTGCACTTTTGTCGCAATCATATTGTGATCGTTATTCAGTTGATTCTCAAAGGATATAGTTGTTTTCTATTCAATCAAAGTAATATACGTACATTGTGTGACGTTGATGATGTGTTGGTTTAGTTCGTATTTACAGTTGACGTCACAAGAGCGGTTTTTTAAAAATGTGCGATCACTTTTCATCAAAACCTTTATACGTGGTTTACATAACACTTCCTTTAGGTTGCAGGGATTTGTGTTGCCAGCCAGAAGTAAGGGATCAGTGGGACCGATCTATATCAGGTTTTCGTCCATCAGAGTCATCGATCACATGATTTGTTTCTGTCCAACGAATGGATATTTTTAAACTTACGTAAACTCGCTACTTTGTTAAACACGACCATAGATCAAGCTAAGCAAAATGACATATTGTGATGTTGGATATTTCTAAAACTGTGGAAAATTTTATTTTGTAGGTCGTTTTGAGCAAATGTGGCCAATGACTCGAGCATGTGGGAAATGATATAGATTGTCCCGATTGACCGGAGAGAACCACACATCATCAATGTATTTATTTACAAAACAGGTGTCCAAAATGATTTGAAGTCGAGAGTCCATCCTCCAACCCCTGGTATAAATTGATTACATAAACATTCCATTATGGCAACAACTAAATCTACAGACTTGAGTGGTTTCTTCTGAATAATATGCAGAGTTAAATATGGATGTCTTTAAATCGTTATGAACTTTGATATAGCATCGGAATCAACGAGTGAGCAATGTATCATTGATGGATAAGTCCCTCCCCATTTCCCAAGATATATGGTTAGAGCTTACATTTAATCCAGAAACATTCATATTTCTATTCAGATGTCGAGAACTGGAGAATGTATGTCCATAAATGGTTTTCGTAGGGCCTGTAATGAAATACTTTTCATCATTTTCTGGAGATTCGGGTCCCGATATTTCCTCTAGGATGCTATTTTGTTTTCTCTCTCGTTAGAACTGTGATATTTGTAAAAGATACATGTAAAAGAGTTTTTCCTGATATGCACAAGGGATATAAACCCTGTTTTTAAGGCTATACATGTTCGGACTGTGTATTACAGGCGAGTAATTTCCCAGAAATTTCATATTGTTTGGAAGTTTGTTGGCATGCATCATGGATTAAAAGAGTGAAGGATATCATCGCGATTCGGTCAGAACAAGGAGATGGGGTAAATTGATACCCTTGAAATTCCGAGGTATTTGAATATTTATCGGACTTGAAAAGCAATTTTTTAAAGATTGATTGATGTACCGGCTGTTCGACCAAAATCAACCAAAATGATCCCTTTGACATTCTGCAATATTTGAATGTTTGTTATAATCAGACATGCGTACTTTAAAATTTTAAAATTCGTAATAAAATAGGAGATAAAACTTGTAGTCGCTAATGATAACTTCAAAAATCAACAAGGATTGAATAACACTTCAAAATCCTGAAATTGTTGTAGTCTGCCATCAACTTTCTTTTTCAGTGAGTTTTTTTAATGACTTGGAGATGCTCATTATGTTGTAATTTTACGAATGTTTCGCAATAATAGGCAGCTTTCGTTATAATGTAAGTGGAATTGAAAGACTTCATCAGGAGGAAGAAAATGATGTTCTAGGAGTAGTAAAATGTTGGAAAGTTTGTTATTGTTTTGGACGAAATAGTTGGGGTTTTAATCTGCACACCGCACTGCACTTCCTGTCTGTGTTTGAAAAGTAGTCTGATAAACAGGACAAAGTTATCATGGCTCAATCGTCTGACGACGAGGTATACTACCGGGTCACCCCGAGTATGCAAAACGGGTTCAAGTTCGGGCGACTGCAGGAGGAACCCGATTGGGATCTCGCAGATGGTCGCAACGGCAGCATCAACAACAATGAGAAAAATGGCGGGACTGGGAGCCAAACCAGTAGCTTCACGGGGAGTTTGGAACTTTCAGGTCAGTCTGTGGAAAGTAGATTCTGGAATCTTTGAACATCGTTATTTATTTGGACGGTATTAAGGACGAAGTTGGCTAGCCCATTATTCTTAAAAAATCACGTGTTCATTTTCTCTCGCCTAAACAAACAAAAAAGGACCTTCCGCCTCAAATCGGTATTATGTCGGGTTGACTGAGAAATCAAAATCAATTTTCTTTTTCGTTTTATAAGAAACTTGTGTTTATTTTGTTTGTTCTACAGACAAAGTAGGGAGCAGGCACTGACGTAAGATAAATATCTGAAAAATATGAATGAAAGACTGCCAGACAAAGCTAGAAAGAGAAAATCAAGAGGAGAAAAAAATCCCGAAAAATCAACCTGTCTTGACAGAAGATCAAACCGGTAATCAGGGGGTCTGAGGTTCAATCCCTAGTCGAAGCAGGCTGGTATTTTGGAATGGTTTTTTTTTTGTTTCTCTTGCATTTTTATTTCTTGCTTTGTCTTGCACTGTTTCAGTTTCATACACACTTTTTTTTCAGATTTGTATGTTCTACTGAGTGCAACGGTGGAGTTTGAGAGTGACGAAAACTAAAATCTTGACATTTCATGTCCTTTTGGAGTTAAAATCACTTTTTGCAGACCTGCCTACTACTATGAAAATTTAGTAAAACTACGAATTATCCTTGTCCTAAATTGGCAGTTGATTAGAGATCTTTAATTCAATAATCTTGAAAACAAAGTTTAGTTGCAAGAGCTAGGATATAAAGAAGTTTAAAAGCATAATTTAACGTATTTAAACACTAACTGGGTGGGGTTCCCGACCTCCCATAGTGGGCAGGGAGGTACTTGCTGTGTCTTCTATCTCCCCCTGTATCTGTTTTTCAATTGCTTTCTGTCTTTGTCTTGGAATGAGATGACTTGGTTTTGTCCTGACCCTGGCCGGACTCCTTGGCTGGGAGGGAAACAGTCGAATGTATAGTTATAGTTTTGGGAGATGATATTTTTTTCCTTGTAAATCATCTCTCTATTATATACTGTTTTTTTAAACATATGATTTGTAAACATTTGAATGTATTCCTCTTAGTGGGATCTTGTGCTGGTGTCTGGGTGAGACTTTTAGGTGATCTCAAACTAAGTACACTGCTCTTGGAATTTACATCTGTTCCCTATTTGAATGATTTCCTCTATGTCTTACTTTTTCCTCAAGTCCTTTTAATTGTACATCTAGAATGTTTTTACTATTCAATATTCTTCCTTTTTACTGGCGCTGATATGACCTAAATGTGTTGCAAGCGTCTTAAAACCCTAAAAACAAACAAACAAACACACTCTAAAAAAACTTTTTAAAAGTAGTTATAGTATCTACTATATTTTTACAAAATAAAAAATGATAAACTAGAGGTTTTATATAGTGCAATATCCTCTAAATGTGCTCGAAGCGCTTTACAAAGGGTCCCTGACCAACGGCAACACGTAACATGTAGAACGATAGGCGATATTACTTTTTTTTCCGACAGAGGCGGCCAGGTATTCATTTTACCACCGAGTACGGTGAGAGAATGTGAGTAAAGAGTCTTTTCCAAGGACTCAACTATGCGCCGAGCGAGGCTCGAACCCAGAACCTTCCGATCCGAAAGCGAGTGTCATACCACAAGACCACAAAGCCGCACTTCTAAGTCGCTGAAGACGTCCTTTATGAAGAGGTGATCGTGTAGAATACTGCCGAATACTGAGAAAAAACACAGTTTTAAGACTGTGATCATAACACTAGTCTTTCAAATAAAGAAAAGTAGTAGTCCTTCAGAGCCACTAGGCCCATGGAGCCGGAGTTTATCCCGGTTTCTATGGCGTGAAACTACACAAACATACACACACACTCACACTGTGCATGCATGTATATCTTGATTTATATATATATATATATATATATATATATATATATATATATATATATATATATATATATATATATATATATATATATATATATATATATATATTCCAATGTAAAGTAGGCAGATCTGGTTTTGATATCTACTTCACCCCGCCATCATATCGTTATTGTGGCGGCGGGTCTCAAATGTCCAATCCAAGCTACGTTTTGCCCATCATCATGTCGGGGTGCTTCATTTTAACCCTTTTAATCTTTTTTTAAAAAAATCATTCTCGCATTAATAAAAGTCAAGAATAATTTTTTAAAGTACTCGTAATACCAAAACAAACAAAAAAAAACCCACAAAAAAAAACACTCAAAAAACAAACCACAACTAACTTAAGTCCAAGTAAAATAAAATAAAATGAGCGTTTCATAAAGCGCAATATCCACTAATCGTGCTCAAAGCACTTTACTAGTAATTTTGTCAAAATCTTTTTTATAAAGCGGTATGGCCCACTTGTCTCAAAAACCTGACCATTTATTTATTTATTGATTGATTGATTGATTGATTTATTTATTTATTTATTTGTTGATTTATTTGTTCTTTTTTTATATGAATGTTTGTTTATCTGTCTATTTTTCATTTTTTGACCTTGGCTATGTGTTGATAGGTTTTATAACCTCACAGTCAGTCAAGGAGATTTTACACATAAACCATCAATATCGATTGATCTATCAGGTACACGTGTGATGTTTTCACCCATGATGCTCCAACGAGTCATATTGAAGGATAGAAGACAACAGTATGTCATAAACATACGTACGCGTGGACATGTAATTGATACGTGCCACTTTCATTAAATTTATCTTGATGTTTTCATTACACACGATACGGGCATTTTCAATTGATCACAATGTTTGCGGGTTTTTTGTTGTTTTTTTTTTTTTGTTTTGTTTTTGGTTGGTTTTTTAATGGTCCAGTTTTTTTTTTGTGAGGCCTTTTATTTCCTGATTTATTTTTTGTTCTTTTGTTTCATTGATCATTTTTTTTTGGTGTTAATATTTTGTGTCTGTTTGTTTCATGTTTCTCTCTCTCTCTCTCTCTCTCTCTCTCTCTCTCTCTCTGTCTCTCTCTTTCTTTCTCTCTCTCTGTCTCTCTCTCTCTCTTTCTCTCTCTCTTTCTCTCTCTCTCTCTCTCTCTCTCTCTCTCTCTCTCTCTCTCTCTCTCTCTCTCTCTCTCTCTCTCTCTCTTGAAAAAAAAAATTTGGCCAGAAAACTCGTCCTTCAAATATCGACCATTTAAAATTACCTCATCTTATCAAAACCTCTCAAACCTGGGACTTCCTCTAGGTCTTCCCCAAAGTCTTTGGTTTTGGAGGGTTTAAAAAAAACTCAGCTGAGTGTACTTTAATCTATCGAATTCGAAGGACGAGTTTTCTGGCCAAAATTGTTAAAATGTTGTGGTTTTTGGGGGGTTTATTTTTCGTTGGTTTTATTTTATTTTTTTTTTTCAGAGTACGACAGAATGATAATTAATGTGTTATATTTGATATAATGAAGTTGACACATTGTCAGACAGGGCACGTGCTGCAATGATTAAACTAGCATTTTTTTAGCGTGACCCGTACATGATTGTGTTTGATAACCAAATATGATTTATAAGCATGAGATCATGTTATACTTACTCGCAGTGTGCTGTCAAATTATATATATACGTGTGTGTGTGTGTGTGTCTGTGTGTGTGTGTGTGTAATCTGTCTTTTTATATATCTATCTATCTATCAGAATATCTATCTTCTATGGCAATTCAAATAGTTTGGCACAATGATGAGGTTTGGTTGTAAACCGCAATGATCGTTCGTTTATTTTCAAAAGTGGTAAACCATCACATTCAGAAATGTCTGAGGTCCACCGCATACCTTATGGCTAGATTTTGAGTCTTCTTCTTCTTCTTCTTCTTCTTCTTCTTCTTCTTCTTCTTCTTCTTCTTCTTCTTCTTCTTCTTCTTCTTCTTCTTCTTCTTCTTCTTCTTCTTTCTTCTTCTTCTTTCTTTTATTTTTTATTTTTTATTCTTATTATTTTTTTATTTTTATTATTTATTACTTAATTTCTCTCGTCTCTCCCTGGAATTTACTATGATTATAACGCTGGATTAAACTCCGACTATTGACTAATATGATATTTGATTTCAATTTGTTATGACAGGACCTTAAGAATGAATTGTGAAAGCAAAATGCAGACACTTTAAACTCACCTCGTACTCCGTCACATACTCATTATGACAAGGATCTTCATTTTAGGATTGAAAGCAATCATGTTCATTGCATGCTCGTGTGTTTATATGTGTGTGTGTGTGTGTGTGTGTGTGTGTGTTTGTGTGTCCGTGTGTGTGTGTGCGTGTGTTTGTGTGTCCGTGTGTTGAGTGTGTGTGCGTGTGTTTGTATGTAATATAAATGCACACATCTTCTCAGTCATCCTTCATAGCCATTAAGATCCATAACGCCGGAGTTTATCCCGGTTTCTGCTGTGTCAAAAGGACAATAACAACTGCGAATCACCCTTTGGATAGGATGCGTTCTTTTTACCTGACTTAAGAGACCCAACTACTTAAATACTACTGGGTGGACAACTAGCTTTAAAAAAACACACACACACACAAAAACAAAAACAAACAGGACTGCATCCACGACCAATGCCTTTGATTCTAAGCTTGCGATGTGAGTGATCTACCAACTGAGCTATCTGAACCTCCTATGCTTTTATCTTTACCATCATTAATTTGTGTTATCTTCCCCCCCCCCCCACCCCTCCCATCGCCTCTCCTTTCCAGGGTCCAGCAATGTCATGGACACGTTGGACGACCTGCCTGCGGGCATTGGGCAGTACGACGATTTCCACACCATCGACTGGCTCAGGGACATCGCTAGGGACCGCATGCGGCATCGCCACATCACCAAGAAACGACAGGAGGGATGTCTGGAACAGCTGAAAGGAGCTCACGACGCCTGGAGTGGCTGGGTGTGTGTCTTCCTAGTCGGGCTTGCTGCAGGTACGGACAAACTTTCTACAGTAACAGTATGCCTAGTGAAGTTGAAAGTTATTTTCTTTCTACAGTCTTTTATCCCAAAATCTTCTTTCGAATGATTTCTTTACAACCTCCTCTAATTCTTGCGCTTTTTCTTTAACCCTTCTTTGTTATCCTCCTCCCCCCCCCCCCCCCCCCCCACTTTTTTTTCCTCCTCCTCCTCCTCTTGCTGATGTTTTTGCTTCTCTTCCTCCTCCTTCTCTTTCACTTGAAACCTTTTCTTTAATATTACCTTTATCATCATCATCATCATCATCATCATCATCATTATCATCAGCATCATCGCCACCGCCGCCCCCGTCATCATCATCATCATCATCATCATCATCATCACCATAATCATCACCATCATCATTATCACCACTATCATCATCATCATCATCATTATCATCACTATCATCATTATCATCACCGCCATCATTATCATCCCCATCTACCGCCTAAAAGGCTTTAAAAAAAAAATTTATTGTAATCTCATCATTATTATTTCATTCTCCCATCAAAATGTAGGCACCTGTGCTGGTATCATTGACATCGGCACTACCTGGATGTCAGACCTCAAGGAAGGCGTCTGCATGCAGGCATTCTGGTTCAACAAGGAACAATGCTGTTGGAGTGGGCCAAGTCTCAACTCAACGTCCCTGGATGACAGTGAAAGCTGTAAAGAGGTGAGGGATTTTAAAGTCATAACGGCAAATAAATTGAACAATTGGGAAAATTGGGCGATGCAGGGATGTACCTTTTCCAGCTAAAGCTAGCTGGAAAACTGGCTTTTTGAAATTTTCCCGCTGACCTTGTTCCTTAAAGGCGAGTTGAATTCCTAAAAGATGAAAGCATTGGTTGTTTAAAGGCATAAGTTAAGGGGAATTTAGATGGATATGAATCCTTTTCTATGATCTAAGGGTGATATTTTTTTATGAAGAGAGGCTTTGCACGAAATATTTATGTACATGCTCTTTAAAAAAAAATAACAAAAAAACATGAGCTTTTATGTAGTGTAATATCCACTAAAATGCTCAAAGCACGTTGAGAGGGGTCCCTGGTCAACAGCAACACTTAACATGTAGGACGTGACACAACGCCTGTTAGGCGATATTACAATTATTTTTTTTATAGATACAACGCTGTAAACGGTCAGGTACTCATTTTACATCTTAGTTCGGTGAGAGAATATGAGTAAAGAGACTCAACTATGAGCTGATCATTCTTGGTTGACAGGTAGGTGGACAATCAAACAGTATTCACTCGTGCCTTGTGACTACTGATTTTTCTTTGAAAATACAATTCCTACTTCACTTGTTTCTGATTTTTTTAAAACAATCTTTAACTTCATTTATCATTGGTTGCACTTTGTGGTCAAGTGGTATGATACTGGCCTTCGGACTGGTAGGTCCAGGGGATCTTTGGAAAAACGCTCTTTATTCACTCGTGCATTGTGACTACCGAGTTAACTTTTTAATGGATATTGCACTATATAATTGCGAAAGTATTTTATATTTTAAAAAAAGAAAATCTGAAAAGAGGATTTCATGATATGGCATTTAAAGAGGTTCATCATAGTTATCTTTTTTTATTTTGGTTTCATTGTGTTTTGTAGTTATAGGAACAAAAGTGTGATGTCAAAAAAAAAAAAACACCCAGTTCCAATCTCATTGGAAGTGTAAAACCAGTCTTTCAGAGGACTGGATACACACCTTATATTCTAGTCTAAATATATGCTGGTCATTCTCGCTGTTTGATGTCCTATAATCTTAAGAATCTTCCTATACATCCTGCTACTAAAATAGTTATGCCACATTGTGATTCAATATGTTACTTTTCATTATTAGTACTCTGAAGGACTGCTTACATACATAATTCTAAGGAGTTTGGAACCGGAAGAGTAGATGATGTGACAACACGATTTCTCTGACGTTTTGTGGAATGCTGCAGAGTGCTTCCAAGTAGATTTGGTTGCCTTAGAAACGTGTTGTTGTTGTTATTGTTGATGTTGTTGTTGTTATTCTTGGGGGGGGGGGGGGAGTTTTTTCATTTTCAATTTCATTATTTTTCTATCTCCAGTGGTATGACTGGGGTCGCATCTTTGGCAGTAGTACAGGGGCGGGTAACTTCATCTTTGGATACCTATTTTACGTGTTATGGGCCTTGTTGTTCGGCATGCTAGCCGCCATGTTGGTTCGAGTGTTTGCCCCTTACGCCTGTGGATCTGGTATTCCTGAGGTAGGTCAATGGGAGTTATTTCCCCCTTTTTCTATTGCTTAACTCACGTCATCAAGGGTCAAAGGGTTGTTTTAGACAAGTTGTCCATGAAAATCATCAGATGGTACAATTAACAAACAAACAAGTAATTTTGTAACTGCTTATCTCTTGTTTTCATTCAATGACTCAATGATAATAATTTTAATTTTAATTGTTCCACATTAACAATTGAGCTGTCATAGCCTTTGCAATTTTCTTTTATATGGGAAAATATTATTATATATAGATATAATTCATACTTAGTGGTATGAATCCTAATTTGAAATATTTAAAAATAAAAATAATTAAAATCCCTTTTATTTATCCTGAGGGTTGCAAAATGATGCTGTGAGAGAACTCGACCGGAGAGAACAGGTTCTCATTTTAGACTGGAGATAGAGCATTGATACCATATGTACTTTAAAATTTGGCTTTGGAGATACTGACATGTGCCTTTGCCAAAATGACAATGAAAATGTGCATTGTATGCTCCAGACATGCTCGCTTTATGCTTTGGATGTAAACAGATGGTGGCCGGTTCAAGGCTTCAGGGGTATGCAAGAAAAAAAAAACTAAAAGAAGATCCTCAGGGGGAATTTGTGTTTAGGGTCTATTCCAAGGAAAGACTGAACTAACTCGGTTGTCAACGCAATGCAACACCACAAAATGAGCTAAAGCAAAGTAACCAAAGGTTACACAGGTCTCCATAAAGTCGAACTCATTACTTTACCTTCTGGGTAGGAAGCAAAGACAATACCACTGTCATACCCACCAAACCCCACCCCCGTCCTCTGTGGTGAAATTGAGTAGATCTTGTAACCTGGGTGGGGATCCTGACCTCCCATAGCGGGCAGGGAGGTACATACTGTGTCTTCTATCCCCTTATATCTGTTATCCAACATGCTTTCTGTCTTTGTCTCGGAATGAGATTACTTGGTTTTGTCCTGGCACTGGCCGGAATCCTGGCTGGGAGGAAAACAGTCAAATGCATAGTTATTGTTTTGGGAGATGATATTTTTTTCCTTGTAAATCATCTCTCTGTTATGTATTATTATTTTTATTTTGAATGTATAATGTAAGCATTTGAGTGTGTTCCTCTTTGTTGGATTTTGTGCTTGTGTCTGGATGAGACTTGTAGGTGATTTCAAACTAAGTACATTGGTGGTATGCTCTTGGAATCTACATCTGATCCCTATTTGTTCTCAATTCCCCTTTGTCTTACTTTTTCTTGGGTGCTTTAATTGTAATTCTAGAACTTTTTACTATCCCATTTTCTTCCTTTTTACTGGCGCTGATATAACCTAAATGTGTTGCAAGCGCCGTAAAACCCTTAAAAACATAAAAACAAACGATCTTGTAACATCATCAACATTCTGTTTTTGATAAAACAAGACCCTGTTTTTTTTGGTATTCATATACAAAGGAGGCAGAACGAAAGGAAAGTAAAGAAATTGCTGTTTGGAAAATATAAAAGGATGGACAGCACAACAATAATGAGGGTGGAGGGAGGGCCCTTATCACAAAACCATGTCTCATGTCTTCTCTACGACCACCTCAGTCAGGAGAAATAGTGAGTGAGTGAGTGACGCATATTATTGTGAAGAAGTTCCTCAGGTTTTATTTTAGTTTTATAATTACTTTACTTCTTCAGATCAAAACGATTCTGAGTGGATTCATTATCCGAGGATACCTGGGTAAATGGACCCTGTTGATCAAATCAGTGGGAATGATGTTGGCAGTATCGGCGGGCCTCAGTCTGGGGAAAGAGGGCCCATTCGTACACGTGGCGTGTTGCTGTGGTAACATCTTCTCCTATCTCTTTCCCAAATATGGCAGGAACGAGGCCAAGAAGAGGGAGGTGTGTATTCACTGTTGAATTGTCCCGTGTGTGTTGCATTTTTGAAAATGAAAAAAGAAAAAGGAAATTTTAAAAAGTCTAAGGTTAAACCAGCATTATTTATTTATTTATTTATTTATCTATTCATTATTCATTTTGTCAATGGTCATTTAAATGATTTGTTTTATTTATTTTTTATTATTTTTTTTTCTTCAGAGGGAAAGGATTATTTTGAGCTCTTCAGTTATATTTCCTTTCTTTTTTTCTGTATTTTTTTTTCTTTCTGTCTCTTATTCATTTTTATTTAAATTGTAAAGAATGTGTCATTTCCTTTTGAGCTTAGCATTGAATAAGACAAAACTTTTCAGATTTAATATTCAGACTGTTTTCGTTTTGCTTTAAAAATGATCGTAATTTAAAGAAGACCTTGAGCTAAAATTGCCAGTCTTTTGGGGTTTGTTGTCTTTTTGTTTTAAATTTTGTTGTTGTTTGTTTTGTATTTTTAGGGTTTTTTTTTAATTTAAAAAGAAGGAGCCTGTGTTTTTATGAGGCTATATGCCGCTTTGTGGTCTTGTTGTATGACACTCGCCTTCGGACTGGAAGGTCCATTGTTCGAGTTCCGCTCTGGTGGTGCATATTTGAGTCCTTGGAAAAGGCTCTTTACTCACATTCTTTTATCATACTCAGATGTAAAATGAGTACCTGTCCGTCACCAGCGTTGTCTCTTTCGTAAATAATTGTAATATCGCCTAACAGTTGCCTTGTCTTGTCCTACATGTTAAGTGTTGTCGTTGGCTAAGAAACCCATGTAAAACGCTTCTGGCACATTTAGTGAATTTTGCACCTATCTAAGTGCTCAAGAGATTTTTTTTTGCCCCCCCCCCCCTGTCCACCCAACAGTGATTGGGTGATTGGGTAGCTGGGTCTGTTAGATCTGGTGGAAATTTTACTTTGCAATAGACTAGTGTCCTATCCAAAGGGTAGCAAGCAATCGCCGTTTCACCGGGATAAACTCTGGCTCCATGGGCCTATTTGCTCTGAAGTACTACTTTTTCAACATGGTAGAACTGCTCTTTTTTTCTGATAAAATATATATCATCTATAAATTCTTTATTATTTGAATTGAAAAAACAAAAACAATAAAAAAATAAACAGATAAAAGTAATCTAAATAGAAGATGTTATCAGAATGTCATTAATAATAGTCACATTCATTTCAACATCACTTTGAGTGTTAATTTTAGATTTAATAACAGACCAGCATAATATTCTGCCTATCACAATTTGTTAATGGCTCTGTGCTGTGTTAACTAAATTATATTATAATATATAACTATCCTATTATAATACAGTTTATGGTATCTTTTGTGAATCTAGAGTTATTTAATTGGATTAGTGTCAGGCCTGAGTGTTAAATTGGGCCTGTGTCAGCTTTTAATTATTTTATTATCACAATTTGACGCTTGTACGAAATTATAAGATAATGACTGGAATTTCCCCCGTGTGGTGTCCGGGGTCCCTCAACTGAGAGGGTACAAGAATAGCCCAACGCCAAGCCAGCATGTCGTAAAATACAAGGTGACTAATGGTGTGTGACTCTCCTTTTTTTGAGTCACCTGGTCCTCCAGGTTGGGGATTGTCGAAGGGTTAATACCCCTTCCGTAAAACTTAAACCATTACAGAAACGCAGACGGGACAGATCAAATCCTTTTTTTAGCTTGGGTGATCGAAGAGTTTCTGCAATGACAGAGTTTATGAAGGAGATACAGAGAAGTGACAAGACATGGAACGAGATAAAAAAGTTAGCTTGGGATAGAAAAGAATGGAAACTGTTTGTCTGTGGCCTATACCCTGACCCAGAGTGAAAAAGGCAATGATGATGATGAGGACTGGAATTTAAACAAGTTTGTAGATATTGGTGTTTAGTAAGAGGAGAAATGATGATGATGATGATGATAACAATGACGATAACGATGATGATAATGATAATAATAATAATAATAATAATAATAATAATAATAATAATGATAATAATAATAATAATAATAATAATAATAATAATAATAATAATAATAATAGTAATAAATTATAATAATTTTAACAAATCATCAAATAACTATTCGAAAAGTTGATGGGTACTGCTTTTAGCATTATAAAGCAAACGAAATTCAAGAAAAAGAATAAAGGAAAGAAAAAGCCAACAGATGTTTATTCGAAAAGCTGACATGGCAGATAGTGCTAATCTGTTTGCCAAACAAACACATAAAGGATAGAAAAGATTGAGCCTCAAGATGATGACGTGAGAGAAGACAACAACTTGTAGACTAAAAGTGTTATCTGTGTGAGACGGTTTTACCACAAAGTATACAATGGAATCCACATAAAGTCAACATTCTAACCCTCTCCTTACCATCTATAGGAAATTCGTCACATTCGTTACAATATAACCCAACATTTTTCTGACCCAGATTTGTTTTTTAAATCACATTATTTATAGAAAAAGCGTTGTTATATTTACAAGAACTTAATACTGATTTGTAAAGCTTGTTTTGCACTACAAAATTATGTACATCAATATCATGCACTTTGTGCGTTTAAATTTGAGTTTAAAAATTCATTTTATGTGTTGGGTAGGTATGAGATTTGAGTAAAAGTTTTGAGAATTGTCGGTAAGGAGAGAGTTAATGGGAACATCTGTTTTACAGTCAACACCCCTTGTTTGCTCCCAAATTTTCTGTTCTTTATCTAAGAGTGGTCCATTGATAATGGATAGAATCACCCTTACTTAAAGTCAACCAATCTTTCTAGTCTTATTGGTGTTGGCTTTGTAAGGATTCCACTGTAAAATATATAATGAAAGATAAATGTGAGATGAAAATTAAAGTTGGAAAAACAACATTTCAAGGGAAAATAACAAGTCAAAGAATCTGTGGACTGTAAAAAGTAATGAACGAAAATGAATTTAACAGCTTCAATAAAAGGACAAATACCAAACATTGAAGGCTTCGGGCTCAATTCCCTTCTTCGGCCAATAACAAAAACAATAAAAAACATTAATGTATGGCTTAAAATCCAAACAGACGGCAGAGAAATATAGCTAACTTGATTGAAAAGAAATAATATTAAGATAGATTTCGCTCTTTATATGACCAATCATTCAAACAAACAAAAATGAAGGTTTAAAAGTAATAAAAAAGAAATATATGATGAAGATTTGAGAGTGCTCGATGATATGTTAAGTGACAGTTATCTGTGCGACATGTTGAAATATGATGTGTGTCAAATTGCATTCAGACTTGAGACAGGTCTAGGGTACTTTGTTGATGTCGATGTCACAGTGATTGCAAGATAATGACATTTTTTGTTGGGGGATGGGGTTGGGTTATGTTTGGTTTTTTTTTGTTTTTTTTATGTTGGTTTTTTTTTTGGGGGGGGGGGGGGTGTTGTTTTTTAAAATAATTTTTTTGATTCAAAATACATATTTTTTTACTTATATTATTTTTTGATTTGATCAATTTAAACATGTTTTATTTATGTCTTTGGGATGGGGGGGGGGGGGGAAGGAGGGGTGGATTTGGTGTAGGATGTAATGATTTTGTCATTAGTTATTGTTGATTTTAATGTATTAACAGTTGTGTTATCGATACTGATGTTCTGGTAGTTTTTATGTTTTTAATTTTAATTTTTTTATCGGTGGTTTGTATGATATTGGTGTTCTCTAATCAAAACTGACATGGCATTTGGTATTCAAAGTTGTTGTTTTATCAATGTTACATATTTAAACATAGACTATAGCAGAAGATATGACCAAATTCAACTAGACACAACCTTCCCATTCTCAAGCCAGAGTTATGTTTTTTAACTCAATAAGTTGTGATCTTTTAATATTTTAATTTTTAGGGCGCGCCACATTGATATTTAATTAGATTGAGTTTGTTGTTTTCCATGATAGGAAGATTTTCAAAGAGGTGATTATGATGATGACGAGGAGGAAAAGGGGGAGGGGGGGGGGGGTGGAGGAGGGGGGGGGAGGGGATGGAGATGGTGGTAGCGGTGATGATGGTGACAGTTGTGGTGCTAATGGGGAAGTAACTTAGTGGCTCAGCAGTATGCTGTTTCTTCTTGTCACAAAAATCAAGCTATGTTGAGCTTGGTCAGTGGCTGCATAGGTGACAGCGAATGTGGAAAATTTTGGTCCCGTCATTGTATTCTTGGGAAGGCATTTTACACACATTATCCCACTTGACATGGGTATAGGCAGTGATGGATAATATAAATGTTTATACAAAAAATGCCTATCTGGTGACTGGTACTGTACGAAATGAAAATACAGTGCCATATGGCCCTCTGGGGAATAATGAAACAATGTGAAACGCATTTTCATATTTAACTATTTTAGTGGAATGGTTATAGTGGTGTTGGTGGAGGACGAGGAGGAGACCAGGAGATGGTGATGGTGATGATGGTGGTGATGATGTGATAATGAAAGAGGAGGTGGAGGAGATAGTGGTATTGGTAGCGGTGTGGTGATGCTGGTGGTGGTAGTGATGGTAACGATGGTAGTAAGAGGTGATGGTTGAGGAGGAACAGCACGTGGAGGAATTTATCACCACTTTTTTAAAAAATTCTTTATTGTGGTGAAAATATAAAACAGATTTATTATTTTTTTCTTTTTAGTAACGAAAAATTTAAACATTTAATTAACTTTTTTTTTTTTCATGATTGTAATCCACCGTCCCAGATTTTGTCAGCAGCTTCAGCGGCAGGAGTTAGTGTTGCCTTTGGAGCTCCTATTGGCGGGGTCTTGTTCAGTCTGGAGGAGGTCAGTAAAAAGTTCATTTCCTTCCCTGGATTTAAAGTGAAAAAGTAAAAGCAGTTGCCCCTCCTGCATATTTTGTACTTCCCCCCCCCCTCACACATCACACATTATGCACTGGGAATTTGACGTTTACACTACACTCATCACACATGGCCTGTTATTTGATTCTTTTATAAAGTTTTAATATCCGTGTAAAATGGACGCCGCATGAGATCTCTGGAGCTTCTCTTGAAATCTTATTCAATTCCACTGCCTGATGGTGCTGGGAGTTTACTCTATTTTTGTGTACCTCCGTCTTATATAAAGATGTTATAAATTTACTTTGGTGGTAACTTCTAGTGTTAATCTGTGGGTTTTTTTTTTGTTTTTTTTTTTGGGAAGGGGGGGGGGGGGTCAGCATTATACTCTGGTATTATTCTTGTTGAATTTAATCACTCAACACCATCATCACCATTATCACCAACATCACCATTATCATCAAAATCATCATTATCATCATCACCATTCTCATAATCAATACCATCATCCTCATCACCGTCATCATCATCATCAACACCATCATCATCAATACTACCGCCACCACCCCATCATCTGTATGAGTGGTTTCATCAGCATCACTATTTCTACCAGCAACATGTGAGTTAATAATTAGGTGTAGATACCCACAGCTGTAGAAGCATCCATTACATGAATGACATTGAAAACCAGTGATTCGTTACAGATACTCTCTTTGAAAGGGAACAATAAAGTTTGGATTTATTTATTAAGGGCTTGGTCAAACTATTCATATGGTTTATTTCCCTGTGTTTATTATTGATTTGTTACAGTCTGTCAATTGAAGCAAAAAAGTATTTATAATGACTTCGTACAATATTTAGTTCAAACTAAGCCCAGAGGCCTATAAGATATGATGTCGCTAAAAATGTCCTTTTCTCGCCCTTTTTTTCGTGTTATTCGATCTTTCCATCCAACCACCTATCCATTTATCCATTAATTCATCCATCCGTTCACACATCTATGCATCCACCCATCCATTCATTCATCCACCCATCCATTCATTCATCCACCCATCCATCCATCCATCCACAAACCCAGCCATACATACATCCATCCATTCATACATTCATTCATCCATCCACCCATCCACATTTCCATTCATTCATTCATTCATTCATTCATTCATTCATTCATCCACCCGTCCACCCGTCCATCTATCCAACCATCCATCCATTCATCCATCCATCCATCTTTCTATCAATCCACCCACCCAACAATGAATCCATCCATCAATCAATCAATCAATCCACCCATCCATCCAACAGGTCAGCTACTATTTTCCCCTGAAGACATTGTGGAGATCATTCTTCTGTGCCCTGATAGCCGCCTTCATCCTTCGATCCATCAACCCGTTTGGCAACGACCATCTTGTCATGTTTTACATAGAGTACAACGAGCCTTTCTACCTACAGGAACTCATTCCCTTCATTTTGCTTGGGGCTTTAGGGGTAAGACCATTTATATTATTCTTCTTCTTCTTCGTTTGGGCAGCCAACGCCATTATGCTGGTGATGAGCGCTGCACTATGTTGTATATGCTAAGAACACTCAGGAATTGTTCATGACTTGTTACTGTCACTATTTCCTTTGGCAGATTGTTCCATTCCTTTGCAGTTCATGGGAAAAATCTCTGTTGCTTGTATATTGTGTTTGATCTGTTGATTGTGTATGTCAAGGAGTAGGTGGTATGGGTACTATGTCAGCGTGTTGACAATTGTGGATTTGTGTGTATCTTATATGTCATCTGATTTATTTTTTTAAAGCCAAAAACAAAAATAATGCGAGCAACATCCACTTAATGGGATGGGCGGGTCCTCGATTGTTTAGGTCCAAACTGACCTCTTGAAGTCCAAGGGGGTCAGTAAATATAATGTTACAGCCTGGCTTGACAGCGAAAAAGCCATATAAACATTAGGCCAATATGAGCATAAAACATCGATAATAATAGGCAAGTTTGGTATCGATAGTTTCGTCTATTTTTGGTCTATATGAAATGCCCACTGTCAAGGTCTTCGGTCTATCTATATTTAGTCAAGAGCCTTTCCAAAAACCCCTTCTCTGACCCAATTGTGAGGGGTTGACTGATTGTAGTAAAATCGTGAGTAATTGTTGTGACCTTTGCCTTGCTAGCGCTGTTCTCATTGGCTGTTCAAAATAGTCGACGATAACATGACTTGATACTGCTTTCTGAGTGGTTAGCGGGCGAGTCAAAGTTCATGCTTTGACCTCATCTTCGCATGCGTCGCATGTAAACATTGTTATTCTGTGTGTGGTTTTTCTTCTTCCCGGGGACAGAAAAGTTTTGTTTTGTAAAAAGTACCGACACGTACGCAACAAGTATGCCTAGAAAGACTCGAATTGTACGACTTGCAAAATCAGCAGCTCGAACAAGATGGGAACAGTAATATTATTGTGAATTTTTTATAGATAGAATTTGTCACTCCTTCGTAACATGATGCAAAATGAAAAAGCGCTGAGGTCTCTAAATGAAATGAATGGAGTTACTGTCGAGCTAGACTGAGTATTGGCTGTAAACGAATGAGCGAGAGGTTTGTTATGCACTTGAGAACGAGAGAGAGAGAGAGAGAGAGAGAGAGAGAGAGAGAGAGAGAGAGAGAGAGAGAGAGCAAAATCCACTAACTGTGCTCAAAACGCTTTACAAAGGGTCCCTGACCGACAGCAACACGTAAAATGTAGAACAAGACAAGACGCCTGTTAGGCGATATTACAATTTTTCCGACAGCGACAGCACTGTTGACGGCTAAGTACTCATTTTACACCCGAATACGGTGAGAGAACGGGAGTAAATAGTCTTTTCCAAGGACTCAACTATGCGCTGAACCAGGCTCGAAACCAGGACCTTCCGATCCGAAAGCGAGTGTCATACCACAGACCATATAGCCGCTCATAGCTTAGATAGATAGATAGATAGATAGATAGATAGAGAGAGAGAGAGAGTGTGTGTGTGTGTGTACGTACGTGTGTGTGTGTGTGTATGTGTGTGTGAAGCCGAGAAAAGGCAAGGCAGGAACAGGAGGCTGAAGAGGGAGGGCCTGCACATCAAGCAGGGTCATTTTGACGCATGAATGCATGATCTTGTCTGAATTTCCTGTGCTTGAAACTTTGAATGCGTTTTTCTCTGTTTGAGTTTTTTCTACCTTTATTTTGCTACTCTTCCTTTATTTGTAAACATTTTTGAATGATTTTTCGCATGTGCATACAGTATCACTAGCTTCATAAAACTGAGCATTTGTATTTCAGATTTATTTTATAAATTTTGCGTAAATTAGGGTCAAAAGTCCAAAAATGGGTCAATTTTTGATGTTTCAAAATTGATGAACTTTGAAAATCAATAAAAATAATACTATTGTAGATATTAGAAAACCGATGCTTAGCCCAAATGAATGGCTCAAATACTACTTGTATACCTATTTTCATGTCAATAACTTGTCATTTGGCGAAGCCTTAGCATTTTGAAAACTACTTCATTGTAGGGTATCAAATTTCAAAATGGCGGCGTTACCATGGTAACCAAAAAGTGAAATTTAGGTTTTCAATTTTTTTTCCTCTAATTAGGATGTACATAACCTAAAATTACCACTAAAAGTCAGCTACTTATTACATTTTAGAATTTCGCCTTCAGGACCCGCCCATCCACTTAATGGGCTCAAAACCAAACATGTTGGATGAGACATGACATCAGTAAGATATGATTACATATTTAATTTTGCAACGCTGTTACTGGCCAGTTACTCATTTTATACCAGAGAACATTGAGAGAATGTTAGTAAAGAGCCTTTTGCTAAGGCTCAAATTTGCAGCAACTAGAGCTGGACTCGAACCAGGGAACTACCAGGTCACTAGACCACAAAGTCACACAATCAATGTAGTATAAAGATGGGATCTTACAAAAATACCCGTAAATCTGGTATTTTGGCAGTGGTGAGCCTGAGACTGACATTTTAAAAGTTATTGAAGGGATATTTTACAGGTTATGGAAAAATCCATTTCACATTTTGAAATAGTTATATGTCATAATGGGGGTGAAGTGGCCATGTAGTTAAGGCATTACTCTTTGACCCGGAAGGAGGTCCCGGGTTTTAGCCCCGCTTCAGGCACTTTTGTATTTTTCCTTCAGCAAGATTATGAACCCCCAATTTGCTCACTTGGGATAACATGGGTGATTTCTTTTGACATCAGACATCTTGTTTGATGGATTATCTATATTCCTCCATGGAACGGCTAGGCGACAGTATCTATTGGTGCTGTGGTGAAAGGGCATAATTTATTTTATTTTTATTATTGATCATAATGGATGGTGTTTGTGTGTGTATAATTTGGAGTTTGAAATGACATTTTAGATTTGAGAGTTGACAAAATTTATTGCAGCAGAAAGGCAATTGGTGCAGTCAGTCTTTATTTTGTTTTTATGGCAATAAAGCTACCAAAAATCCTAACCAGAATACAAGCCAAATACAATTTAGATTGGCATTTGATTGATTGGACCCTTGGTGTAGTTGGGTTTTTTTATGCTGGACTATTTTATAATCGGGGCTTTTCTTGTGATAATAAAAGTATAGCACATTTATTAAACTCGACTTAGCCCTTTATATTCTTCAGGCTTTGGGTGTGTAAAAATTGTTAGCTTTATTTATTCAGATGTCATGTCCTATATGTTAGGTGTTACTGTTAGCTAGGAACCTCTTTTAAAGCTGAGCACATCTAATTAATATTGCGCTATATGAAAGCTCTAAAATCTCAAGTTTACATTTTTAACCAGAAAAATAATGGAATCAATTCTCATTTGAAAGATAAAGAGCTGATAAAGTGTGTATGAAACAGTTCTAGACACAGAACGAAATAAAAACACAAGGAAAAAATAAACATCTCAAAAATCAGTCTTCTTTGATGAACAATCTTTTTTTCTTGCTTTATCAGACACTGTTTGATACAGAATTTTTCAGATCTTGATCTTACACCAGTGCCTGCTCCTAATCTCTCTTCGAAACACACTCAATACTGTTGTTAAAGCTTAATAGTTTTCTGGGGGTTTTTTTATCGTATTTTTAAGCTTGAGTTGTTTAGATTTATTGACTGCACCACAGGGGATGTTAAGAGTTTTACTATAGACATGAAATGAAATACCGATGACTAATCAGGCAGATGGGAGTCGAGGTGACAAGTGATAAAGTGATTTCCATATATTATGTGTGATGGGCTGAGCTCGGTGGTGAAAGGATTCTGATCCTTGAAGTAGGTGTAAATAATTGTACAGAGCAATTCTTCCTTGGGAAAAACACTGTTTAGATTTTCAAAATATTTTTAATTAGGGACAAATTTACATATATTAAGGACATTGTAGTTGAAGGAAAAAAAAAACACCTTTTTTTGCTCATATCTCGATTGAAAACAGTCAGCGACATCTGACACCTTTTATCAGATATCACACATATGCTCAGTTAAGCATCACGGAGCATATGTGTGATATCTGATAAATGGTGTCAAATGAACCAACAAAGCCTTGTTGATGATGATGATGATATATATATATATATATATATATATATATATATATATATATATATATATATATATATATATATATATATTATCAACAAGGCTTTGTTGGTTAAGCATCACTGAGCATGATCAATTTGAGTCTTGTGTGGTAAAAGAAATTTATACTTCTCTGATGCACTCAGACTGTCCACTTTGAAATGAATGGATATAGAAATGAATAATGAAGTAATCTTTATTCAAGAAAATGCATTTAAGTTAGCAACACATTATTAGTATTTCAACTGAATAATTGAAAGGACCCTGAAGGCTTACATAAAAGCTGAAAAAAATATATGAATAAACTTTATTCATGCGTAAGAATATTGGGCAACGTTTTGAGTTCAGTTCATAGAATATGTTTTGACAAATGAAAAAGAAATAAGAAAAAAAAGTTGTCCTTCAGATACATTAGGTCCAGTTTATATAGGGTGAAGCAGAGAATAGCAATTTCCTGCTACCCTTTGGGTAGGATGCTAGTCTATTGCAAAGTACTTTCTACCAGATCTAACAGGCCCAGCTACCCAATCATTGCAGGGGGTGGGGGAGTTCAGTAAAAAAATCTTGTTTGCACCCAGGATCGATCTTCATCCCTTTGACAAGTGAAGATAATTGAAATTCAATGAATTGCTTCATGTATTTTTTTTTTATTTTTGATTTTTCCCCAGGGTCTTTTTGGCAAGTTTTTCATCACCTTCAACATCATGTGGTGTCGATACAGAAAATTTTCCCGTCTTGGAAATTATCCCATCATGGAGGTAACAATAACACATTTTATTGAAGTCTAATGAGTAGTAGTGATGATACCATGAGCCAGGAAGGTTCACAGGATAGTATCTTTGATCCTACTATCAGTCCTGCTAATGACTGGAATAGTTTTTATAGATTCTGCACAAACTAAACGGCGAGATTATATTATAAGAAACATCATGGATCATGAACACTTTCTTATAGATACAAATCCATAGAAAAAGAATTAAATGATATAAAGCTGCTAGAATTTGTGAACTGTAAAAAGTCGTGACCAGAAATTAATATAACAGCTTCGATAAAAAAAAAAAAAGAGAATATACGATTCTTTCATCTCTTTGTATTTATTAAACGAGTTATTTTTATCGTGCCCAATAATACAACTTCTTCAACATCAACAAGTAATAAAAACTACAATCAAATATCCTTTCAGGTCTTGGGTGTGACATTCATCACCGCCCTCCTCAGCTACCCCAACAGTTACACTAGGATGAATACGAGCTCCCTCATCAAGATGTTGGTCAGCAGGTGTGGGGCGGAGGACGACATTGAGCTGTGGTAAGTTGGTTGTTGGATTTTGTTAGCAATGACTATCCCGCACAAATCTTTGGGCCTCTTTTTCGCTCACGAAGTGCCCGAATTCGCGTCAAAATATGGGACGAAGCCGTTTCGTATATGCTATTTTAAAAAATTAATTACGACGCTGTTTATCGATGAATATGACTGAAAGTTGGCACACAGTTAGAAAAAAGGTCATTTTAGATTATGTCAAGCGACAAAACTCGTGCGATTACCAGAAGACCGTTAAAAATAGATTTTTAGTCTTTGGAGTAAAATATTTCTAAAACTACTGGGCATGGAGGTTTTGTCGCTGACAAGGTAATACATGAACATTTCTTCTTTTTGGTTGTAAAATTTCATATGAATATGACGAGTACTTTTCCCGTATTTTACAAAACACCATCCTAATTTGCTCTTCAAGTTTCAATCTTTTAATCCATTTATTACGCAAGATACAACCAAAGGTCGAAAAAAAATGCCGAAAAAGCGTCCCATGTTTTCGCGTTTTTTTCCTCTTTGCGGGTCATCCAAATAAATGACACCTTTGAAACTGCATAACTTGTTTATTTATGAATGGATTTTCAAAATTCAAAAACATTTTTGCGGGTGGTTGGATGGGAGCATCACCCTTGAATCATATACCTATGATGTTCGCATGGGTGTACGATCCGATAGTGATGTCGTTTCTTCTTCTCTTTACTAGCCTATCCTGCTTCTTTGGTTTGTGATTGTATTTTTGACAGGGGATATTTTTTTTTTCTGTAAATCTTCTGCCTGTTTGTTCTTGGTTATTTATAATTTAGCTTACGATATCTTTAGGTTATGATTTTGATTTACATTTGTACTATTTTTGTTAGATTGCTTGTTTTTTTGTTTCAGCGGTCTCTCATATAACCTCAATTGTGTTGGAAGAGACCTAAAGCAACAAACAAACAAACAAACAAACAAAAACATTTTTACTCAGTGGAGATAGGGCTTTGATTTTAGACAAAAATTTTCCTCAAAAAGAGAAAAAAACATTTTTCATAGTCATTGCTAATTTTGTTGGGTTTTTTTTTTTGTTTCTTTACTATGGGCAAAAGCCTATATACACATATGAACAGGTCTGATAATAAGGCAATTATAGATTGATTGATTTAACAATGTTGTAACAATGATTTAACAATGTTGTAATGGAAAATATTTTGCATTGGTTTGAGAGTATTTCCATTATGACAATGAGCCCATAACAATTTGGGTTATCAGACCTGCAAATAAGTAAACGTCCATGGTTGCAAGACTAAAGAATGAAAAATTCTGATCTTAGTTTGAAGGAAAACATAAAAAGAAGAAAAGGAAATCCCAATAAAAGTGTACTTCAACAACAACAAAGTCATGTTACTCTTATTTTAAATTAAGAAGAATTCTTCCTAGATTATTTTTCGGAGTGGAACTGCAGCTGACACCTGGGTTATTTCAGTCTCTTCCCTTGGAATAGACGCTAAAGAGAAATTTCCCCTTGGGATATGAATAAATGGAATTTTTTAAATTTATTATTTTACTTATTTACATATAATTTATTAATTGATTATCTATCTATTGTTTATTTTATTTATTTATTTGTTGTTTGTTTATTTATGTATATATTATTCATTTTTTAAATGCTTTTATCTATTTGTTTATTTATTTCTTCCTCAGTGACTACCATCGAGACTTTAACAGCACAGATCCATTCAAATATTCAGCCGATGCTGGTCAAGGTGTTTACAGCGCACTGTGGAAACTTTCTCTGGCCCTCTTGTTTAAACTGGTCATCACCATATTTACTTTTGGTATCAAGGTGTGTGTAATGTGTAAATAGTAATATTCAAAAAATGAATATATAATTTCTCAATTTGATGTCATTTATTGTCACTCCATGCTTCAAAAATTAACAAAATTCCACACTCGGAACCTTTCAGACTCGAAACCCTTCTGCAGCTATGAACAAAAACGCTAAAAACGTTCATGCATCACTCTAAATCCATGTATGTTTGGTATTTTTTAAATTTGGTTTATTTAATAAATGAGCTAATAATAATAAATCAGCTTTTATATAGTGCAATATCCACTAAATGTGCTCAAAACACTTTACAAGGGGTCCCTGACCAACAGCACCACATAACATGTAGAACGAAACATGTCACCTGTTAGGCAATATTACAATTTTTTTTTCCCACATAGACAACCCTGTTAACGACCAGATACTGATTTTACACCTGAGTGCTGTGAGAGAATATGAGTAAAGAGCCTTTTCCAAGGACTCAACTGTGCACTAAGCGAGGATCGAACCCAAGACCTTCCAATCCGAAAGCGAGTGTCATACCACAAGACCACATAGCCGCACATTTAAGCTGTTATATTCATTTTTGTATTTTTGAATCCACAGCTTCTAGCTGCTTTGTATTCTTTTTGACTCTTTTATGTAAATATGTGTATTTTTTTTTGTTTGCGGTGATGTCTTTAATGTGTTTAACACAGAGCACAAAGTTATTGATACTTACCAGACCTGTAACTTTTGGTAAAATTTTACTCTTCCAGAGAAAAATATCATGATTATCATCGTTATCATCATCATCATCATCGTCATCATTATAATCTTCATCCTTTAATTCTTCTTCTTCTTCTTCTTCTTCTTCTTCTTCTTCTTCTTCTTCTTCTTCTTCTTCTTCTTCTTCTTCTTCTTCTTCTTCTTCTTCTTCTTCTTCTTCTTCTTCTTCTTCTTCTTCTTCTTCTTCTTCTTCTTCTTCTTCTTCTTCTCTTCTTCTTCTTTCTCTTCTTCTCTTCTTCTTCTTCTTCTTCTTCTTCTTCTTCTTCTTCTTCTTCTTCTTCTTCTTCTTCTTCTTCTTCTTCTTCTTCTTCTTCGTGGTCATTTGTAGTAGCTTCTGAAATAGAGGATCCAGACTACAGTTCACATTTATGAATTTCACGACACACACACACACACAAACTCACTCACATATTCATAATACACGCTGTGATCATTTTATTTTTTTCACATTCTGTATTGTTTTTAGTTTCCATCAACTCCTGAATTTTCTGATTTTTGTATCTGATAAAATAAATATCATTTTCTTTAATCTATTAAAAAAAAAACTCTAAAAGTGTAAAGAATGAATACAGAAATCTCATGTTGGCAAAAAAAATGCAATATTAAATCCTTACCGAATGATGAGGATGTAGAAAGGTCTAATTTAGATTTGATAGAAAGCACAACTTGTTATATAAAACTGGAAAATAACTGATATTGTACTTTATGATCGGTTTGTTTTTGTTTTTTGTTGTTTTGTTTTTTTAATTTTGCATTTATAATTTTACTTGTTCCTCAGATTCCAGCTGGTCTGTTCATCCCCAGCATGGCAGTCGGGGCTATTGTAGGAAG
>NC_088363.1:48971537-49026537 GCF_034508935.2 Berghia stephanieae
AACTGGTGAATCAAACTGATTATTTTTTAGTAAAACAGTTTCTGTCAAAAAGCAGGTAGTTGGAAAGAAAGAAAAATGAACATCAGTAGAGTGGATATAAAGGTGAATACTTCCTTGCATATACAATTTCCTGGATATTTTATTTTAATTGGCTTAAAATTTTGTCTTTGTATTATAAACTTTGAGTTGAAATAAAATGTTTTTTAAAACTTTAATATAAAGCTTTACCACGTTTTAAAAACGTTTAATTTTGTTCATACGATAATTTTGACATCTAGTTTATAAAAACATTATACTAGATTGAAAGATTAATGCACAAAATGAATGGAACAGCTTAAAAAATGAACAAAATGCTTAAGAGAGAAATTATTTTGACTTCGTATTTCTCAACTAGACATGCCAAGAACGTTTCTGCCACCTTTCTAGATTTAAAGTGATGTATTAACGTTCTAATTGTTTGTTTTTTTATTGGCTGAAGAAGGGTTTTGAGTCTGAAATGTTCCATGTTCAGCATTTTGTTCTTTTTTTAATTGCATTGCAAAATTGAGTAAACCGTAAAGAGAAAATGAAAAATTATAAACAACAGAAATCCCCTTAATTTCCATAGACATTCCTAGTCATCCATTTTACCATCTGGACTTTTCAAATATTTTTCTGAGCAGTTTATACCAAATGCCGCTATATTAATACACAATCAAATACGTGTTTTAATTTATTTTTTTTGTCCTTTAAATTGATAATTTTTTTTTTTTCCGAGTGAGCACTGCACCTATAAACTACCAGATTTTTTTCCCTTTACTTTTGTTTCTAATTTTATTAAGATGATATTTTTTATCTAGATCTACATGCTTTTTTGTATATGATGTTCAAAACAGTAATATCTGCTTAAAGATGTGCCATTAATACAAGCTTTGTACTATAACCAAAAAAAAATTGATAAATTTCGGTTCCATTTTCTTTGTTTTTAAATGGCTTAGATAGTATGTGTGTGTGTGTTTATGAATATCTAGTCTTTATGAGTCATGCGTTTCTGTAGCAAATTGTGTTTACATCGGGGGTGCCAATTGCTCAGTTGGTAGAGCAATTGCTTCACACGCAAGTGGACCGAGTTTGATCCTGGGTGAAGTCGAAATTATTTTTCAGATCACCTGTCCACCACCAGTGATCGGTTAGCAAGGACTGTTTGATCTGGCAGAAAGTCTTTTGCGATAGACTAGCGTCCTATCCAAAGAGTATTAAGCAATTGCTATTGTCCATTTCACGCTATAGACACCGGGATAAAACTCTGGCGCCTTGGGCTTCATAGAATGATTTGTCTTTAGTATCTCATTCACTGTCTTTCGTTGATAAAGGGGAAACCTGAAACGTCCACATAATCTATCATCATAAATGAAATGAAAGCTTATATTCCATTTTATTATTGTTATTTGTTTAATCATAAGAAAGAAATATTTTACTGATGTTTCATTTCTGACCTTCTCTTTTCTCTGTGTAAAAAAACAAATGCCTTTTGGATTAATAAAGATGTAGGCGTTATGGTGCGGGCGTGTAAGTCATTTGCTTTCAAACATTGTTGTGTGTTGTTGTATTTGTGTCTTTTTTATGTGTTGAGTGTTTGCCGTGATGCATTATACACACATATTATATCCATAATGCTTTACAGCCATTTTATTCTATCCGTTTTTATAGTTTGTTTTATCAATTTGTTTTTTAGAATTATTATTGTTTGATTATATTTATTTTAAAAATTAATATTGTTTGATTAAATTTACTTTAAAAATTAATATTGTTTGATTATATTTGCTTTAAAAATTAATATTGTTTGATTATATTTGCTTTAAAAATTAATATTGTTTGATTATATTTGCTTTAAAAATTAATATTGTTTGATTATATTTGCTTTAAAAATTAATATTGTTTGATTATATTTACTTTAAAAATTAATATTGTTTGATTATATTTGCATATTTCTCTTTTTTTAAGTCTCAATTTAAAAAAAAAAATTATTATTAGTGTTTTGTACTTGTACTTCTCTCTCTCTCTCTCTCTCTCTCTCTCTCTCTCTCTCTCTCTCTCTCTCTCTCTCTCTATCTCTATCTCTCTCTCCCTTTCTCTCTCTCTCCCTCTCTCTCTCTCTCTCTCTCTCTCTCTCTCTCTCTCTCTCTCTCTCTCTCTCTCTCTCTTTCTCTCTCTCTCTCTCTGCGGGTGGTTGGATGGGAGCATCACCCTTGAATCATATACCTATGATGTTCGCATGGGTGTACGATCCGATAGTGATGTCGTTTCTTCTTCTCTTTACTAGCCTATCCTGCTTCTTTGGTTTGTGATTGTATTTTTGACAGGGGATATTTTTTTTCTGTAAATCTTCTGCCTGTTTGTTCTTGGTTATTTATAATTTAGCTTATGATATCTCTCTCTCTCTCTCTCTCTCTCTCTCTCTCTCTCTCTCTCTCTCTCTCTCTCTCTCTCTCTTTCTCTCTCTCTCTCTCTCTCTTGGGGGGAGGGGGGGGGTTTGTTTGTTTTTTTTGGGTGTTCTCTGTCTTACTCCTCATCCCCTCTCTCTATCAATTGTTTTGTTCATTTTGTGTGCTTCAAACAGGATTTTGTGTCATGATTTAATTCCCTCCATACCTCGACTCCAATCGCTCCTCTAACCTTTCAACAACATAAGTGATTTTACAATTTATGAATTATGTGTGTGCGCACCACATGATTCTCCCCCAGCCTACCCTTTCCCCTTTGCTAACTCTGGAGTCATCATCTAACCGATGATATGTGTAGTTGTGTGTTTAATGGGGTTTTTTGTTTAATTCTATTTAGGTAACTTTCACAAATATAATACACAAAGAAAGCATCCTATATTTTATTTATTGATTTTTATTATTCATTCATTCATTTATTTGTTTATTTACTTATTTTTTCTTGTGTTGTTGTTTTAGTTTGTTTCTTTTTCTATTTTTTTTTTTTAGTTTTTATTTGTTGTTGTTGTTCTTTTCTGAGTGTAAGTGTACTGGTTGAATGCATCTAAAAATATCAGCCTTCTTCTATTTTGAGACATTGTAACGAATATACCCGTCGTGCTGTGGTTTCTTTTCACAATTTTCAATTAATGTGACACACTTTTTGCTTTTTAAAAATGATATAATTCCCAAATTTGTGGGGTTTTTTTGGAAAGGCATATGGTTTGTGAGATATTTCGGTCTTTATTAAAATCTATTTATCGGCCTATTTTGATTCTTTTTTTTTTTATTGTCATTTTTTGACAATCGTGATTAAGAATAGATGTTCAAATTTTGTGTCATCATGTGATGTAAGTATCTTGTGACGAAAGAAACGATGAACAAAGCATATATTCAATATTTTTATTTTCTTCGTCCACCATTTTCTTACCTCTCTGATCACGCACAATGACAGGAAGATTGTTTTTTTTTCTATGCAAATCATGAGAATGACAAGAGAATTTTATTTATTAATTCCTAAACACAATCCGACATATTTTAAAAAAATTGTTTTGGTTATTATTCTTGTTACTTTTTTAATGAAATGATATAAAATGTTTGTATGTGTCGGTACTTAGATTTTTTTTTTTTCATATGATCAAATTTTAATACATGAAAAAAGAAGGAAGAGAATTTTTTTCAAAACATTTTCTAAAGTGGTTTTGATTTTTTTTTTAGATTTGGTTGATTTCTAGCATAAGTGTCATGTCATTATGACCTAAATATGATTGTTTTAATTTGTATAGGATGATTCATATATAAAATAATTTATTTTATTTTTTTTTTTTTTTTGGGGGGGGGGGGGTCTTTGCTTTGTATCCAAAAGGTACTGAGTTCAATTCCCTGCTGCATCGAGCGAGCCACCTCTCCTTAAGTGCGGCACTGCACTGGGGCTGCCACTTGGGTTATTCTAGTCTCACCTTGGAATAGACCCTCAAGACAGATTTCACCCCTGGGGATGAATAAATGGAATTTTATTTATTAATTAAATTTATTATATCTCTTATATTTCAAATAGTTTTAATTTAGATTTTAGAGATTTATTTGACAAAAAAAATAAAAAAATAAAAATATATATCTAATAAATGGGGAAAAGTTAATAAGAGGTAGAGAATTAATTTGACTTTTGGTATGATGTGTTTTGTTGTTTGTTTTATCCAGACGTAACGACCCTCCACTGGCCACCCTTACCCAGGACACGTTGACCGTAGAGGAGACAGGTCTGGTTTTTATAGAAAGTTTTAATATTTGATTGTCACTTGGATATTTATTTAACTGAGATATATATATATATATATATATAT
Organism: Berghia stephanieae; assembly: GCF_034508935.2. NCBI lineage: Eukaryota > Metazoa > Mollusca > Gastropoda > Nudibranchia > Aeolidiidae > Berghia > Berghia stephanieae. Next base: position 48,975,841 of record NC_088363.1, read on the forward strand.
ATATATATATATATATATATATATATATATATATATATATATATATATATATATATATATATATATATATATAATCAAATTGATATGAATAAATGTAACTTAGTAAGATTATGAAAAGGGAAGGAGGTAATGTTGTATGGGCTTTCGTTAGGATCAGATTGATTTATTTTTAGTTGCATATTATATTATTTGTCATTTTGCAAGTTATAGTCCAGGTAGGGGTCCCAATGGCTCAGTTGGTAGACCTCTCGTACGTTCCACATGCCAAAAGATTACAAGATCGATCCAGGGTGCAGCCGAGATGAATTGGATAGCTGGCTGTGTTAGATCTTATGGAAAGTACTTTGCAATAGTCTAGTGTCCTAACCAGAGAATGGCAAGCCAATTGCCATTGTCCATTTCATGCTGTAGAAACCAGGATTAAACTCCAGTTACGTGGGCCTCGTGGCTCTATAGGACTGGAGGACTACTTAAAGTCCTGGTAGAAGCAACTAAAAGGTTGCCTGAAACTCATCTCCCCAATTTTGTATAACACTGGGATGAAACAGATGGTGAAAAGTTAAAAATAGCGAGAAATATGAACTTCAAGTAGCAGTGAGGAGGGGGGGGGGGGAGGTGTAAATGAGGGATTGTTGGGGGGGTTTTGTGTTTTTTTTTTGTGTGATTTTTATGGGGTTTTTTTGTTTTGTTTTTGTTTATTTGTTTGTTTGTATAAATCATAATCTTGACCCTTTTACTAGAGGACAGCCGTGCTAAATATTTCTCTGTCATCTGTCTGGATTTGAAATGATATATTGATATTTTTGTTATTGGTTTGAGAATGGTTCTGAGCCCGAAACATGCAGTGTTTGGTATTTTGTCTTTTTTTAATCTGTCATTTTTCTTTTCATTCGTTACTTGTTAATGTTTTGTTCTATTTTTGTTTTTTTTTTTGTTTTTTTGGTACCCACAGAATACCTCCTTCGTCACACAGAGCACAACGGCTTTCCTGTCGTGGTGTCCAAGGAATCTCAGTACTTGGTCGGTTTTGTTCTTAGGAGGGATCTCAATCTGGCTATAGGTAAGACTGATCGGTATGACTTGGTCATCATCATTTGTTGTCAAAGTGATGGACATTGTGGAGATGTTGGTCTGGTGTTGAAGTGATTATTATGAGTAGTAACAATAGTGGTAGTAGTAGTGGTAGTAGTATGTAGTAGTAGGAGGGGGAATAGGAGGAGGAGGAGTAATAATAGTAGTAGACTTAGTTTTAGTAGAAGTAGTAGTTGTTATTGTTGTTCTAGTAGTAGTAGTAGCAGTAGTAGTAGTAGTAGTAGCAGTAATAGTAGTAATAGTAGTAGTAGTAGTAGTAGTAGCAGTAGTAGTAGTAGTAGTAGGTGATGGCAGTGGTTGTGGCAGCGGCTGCATAAGCAGCAACAGTAGTGGTAGGTACATATGCAAATAGTCAAAATAGCATTGGAAGTTAAACCAATCCCAACCCAGTCATTATCACTGTAGTGATACAATAGTTATCCAGTAGATTCAAAACAAAAGCCAGTCTGCACTGGGTCGTGTCACACAATGTGTTGTGAGAAGATAGTGTTTATTTACCAGACCTGCCTAGTTGACTTATAGAAAACACAAAGCCACAACAGAGAGATACCAGTATCGTATGTTTTGGTCTTTGTGATTGCTTCTCAGTCACTGATCATAGACTAAATAGGTGGAGGACTATAGAGTTGTATTATACATTGTGTTGTGAGAAGATATTGTGCATGATGTTTTATTTACAGACCTGCCTATTGTTACGAAATATTTAGGTGATCTCAAACTCAGTATACTGATTGTGTGCTCTTGGCATTTACATCTGTTCCCTATTTGAACGATTTTCCCTATGTCTTACTTTTTACCCTAAGTCCTTTTAATTGTACATCTAGAATGTTTTTACTATCCAATATTCTTCCGGTTTTACTGGAGCTGATATGACCTAAATGTGTTTCAAGTGCCGTAAAACCCTTAAAAATAAAAACAAACTAATTTTCCCTCTGCAAACTACAAATTTTAGATATTTCAAGTAGGCAGGTCTTGTCTTTATTTTCCACACATGCTGAGTGAAATTTTTTTACTTCGTAGTTCTTTCAGAAAAAAATAAATGCCAAAGTATTAAGCTTTAAGATGATACGTTTTTCCTCAACAAGTGTGTGTAATGTCACAAAATCCTAAATATTGGTGTTTTATTTCAAAATGTTCATTTTTTAAAAAAGTTTTCTTGAATTCATGATGTCTCTGTAGTTCTCTAGGTCTGGAGGTCAAAATATCTGTGGTTGTAGAAGCAGGCAGGTCTGCTTGTCCCATATTTTGTCATTGGAAAAATCACAACAGAAAGAAATATTGATTTCCAAACATAAAATATCCAACTGTTCCCATCTTTTGCAGCCAATGCTCGTAAGAACTCCGAAGGCGTGGTCAGTAATTCCATCGTCTACTTCACCGGCCATGTGCCCAGCAACCCTGGTGGTTTGGCACCGCTCAAACTCAGGAAGATTCTAGACTTGGTGAGTTATTTAAAATTGCAATCTGGAAATGCCTTAAAGAACCCATTATGCAATTTAAAAAAGAGAGACGAAAAAAGAATAAAGATGGTTGTATTGGTAGATAATTCGTAAACAGTTCACTCAAAAAATATGTATCAATCTATATTTTATTTTGATTTTACTTATGCCCTTCCGATTGGCATCATTAGATGCTACCACCTAGGCATTCCAAAAAGGAATATAAATAATCCACCAAACAAAACGTTTTATGTCAACAAGAATCACCCTTGTTGTCCAAAGTGAGCGAATTGCCCAGGGAGAATGTTTTTAAAAAGCAAATAGCCTGAAATGGGGATCAACCTGTGACAGTTTGTGTCACTGTGCAATAAATTAACCCATCAGCCACCTCACCCTCTATGATCTAGTATGGTGTCGACATGAACCAGATGAGGAAAATTAACAGTAATTTTTGTCCAATCAAAACATGGAATGGAATTTGTGACACACCTTCAAACGTGGTCGACAAGCATGGTTGGTTGTTTATAAACAGTGACCTGAATAAAATCGACCTCTCTCTGATCATTGTTTTTGAGGTTGTTTCTGCCAAATGGATGACAAGACATCACACGATTTTCTTGATCATATTTTAAACGTTTAAATTTACACATAGTTTTCTATGTTGGTTCTATTGATCAAGTGGTAAAAGTGTGGGTATTTTACGTAGTCTGATGCCATCGATAGTAAAACCTGTGGAGTTCACTATGTTTACCAATCACTACCATTGTTTACATTATGATGACTGTCAGAGACGTGGTTATCTAGGTGTCTATTGAGCTTAAAGTCAGAAAAATATTAGAAAAAAAAATTTGTGCTATTTAAAGTTGAAGAAATAAAACTCTCTCTGTCCAATAAGTCTGATTTTAACCTGTACGTCTAGTTTAAGATTGAATTTTAAGTATCGGGTAGCAGTTGGATATTTTGCTATGTAAATTTATTTATTTTAAAAGGCTAATATTTGCTTTTTAGCAGTTTTACAGTGCATGCAATTCTTTTTTTTTTTTAAGTTAATGGAATAGCTTAAATATTGTAGAAATATCAATAAAGTCAAAAACAATGAATACTTTGGGATAGTTTTGTACCTTCCTATCTCATGCTTTGATGGATTACTCCTTTCACAGGCACCAGTGACCATTACTGACCAGACACCCATGGAAACTGTGGTGGAAATGTTTAGAAAGCTGGGCTTGAGACAGACGCTGGTGACTCACAATGGGTGAGGATAATAGATATGAGTTTCAAGACGCTTATTGAGCAAAATAATTCTCTCTATTGAACTCTAATGATACATGGTGCTCATAAAAGCGCAGCCTTTATAAGAAAGAAAAGGAGCAATTTATCACATTTACACAACTTTAACACCATTTCTATCTTGACTTGTGCGGCTATATGGTCTAGTGGTATGACACTCGCCTTTGGATCGGAAAGTCCTGGGTTCGAGTCCTGCTCTGAGAGGTGCCTAGTTGAGTCCTTGGAAAAGGCTTTTTACTCACATTCTCTCACGGTACTGAGGTGTAAAATGAGTACCTGGTCGTTAAAAGTGTTGCCTCTGTTGGAAAAAAAAATTGTAATATTGCCTTACTGGGTGGGGTTCCTGATCCCCATAGTGGGCAGGGAGGTACATGCGGTGTCTTCTATCCCCCATACCCGTTTTCCAATTGTTTCCTGTCATTGTCTTGGAATGAGATTACTTAGTTTTGTCCTGATCCTTGCCGGAGTTCCTTGGCTGGGAGGGAAACAGTCGAATGTATAGTTATTGTTTTGGGAGATGATATTTTTTTCCTTGTAAATCATCTATCTGTTATGCATTGTATTATGTTTAGTTTACATATTATATTATATGATTGGTAAACATTTGAGTGTATTCCTCTTAGTTGGGACCTGTGCTTGTGTCTGGATGAGACTTTTAGGTGATCTCAAACTAAGTACTTTGGCGGTGTGCTCTTGGAATCTACATCTGTTTCCTATTTGAACCAGTTCCCCTTTGTCTTACCTTTTCTTTTGTGCTTTAATTGTAATTCTAGAACTTTTTACTATCCCATTTTCTTCTTTTTTACTGGCGCTGATATGACCTTAATGTGTTGCAAGCGCCGTAAAACCCTTAAAAACAAACAAAACAAACAATATTGCCTTACAGGCGTCATGTTTTGTCCTAAATCTTTTATAAAGTGCTTTGTGGATATTGTGCTACATAAATGTTCAAGTTTTTTTTTCTTATTTTCTGTGATATTCAGTTTAACAATTAAAAAAAACATCTTGTTGTAAAAAAGCTATTGTGGGCCTCAATTATAAGGCGGGAGGGGGGGGGGGCAATTTGTGAGAAGGAGGTGGGGATGGAGATAATTACATAAAGTCTTAAGTTGTAGTCATTGTGGTTAAGATGGTGGGAATGATTGATGATGATATCAATGATGATGATGGTGGTGATGATGATGATGATGATGGGATAGCAATGATGTTGATTGTTGTTTAGGACATGATGATAGTTGCTGAATAAGTTTTTTAATGGTTGATTGATGTATGTAATGGTTGTGACAGTGAGGTATGACACTTTACACACATAATGCCCCATTCTACTCAGATGTGTATGAGCACTTGGCTCTAGGCAGGATATTTTAGGAGTTATGGTACGAAAAGGTCACTTAACAGATGATGTGTACTGTGTGAAAAGGAAATTTGGTTGCATGCAGCCTGCTGAGAGAATAAAGTAAACATTCTTAAGTGCATTGAGCATGGTTCAGTGCTGATGGATTATCTCAGTGACAGTTTATCATCTCAATTGCTCTAAAAGTTGGGGCTTGTGCAGTAAAAATGTGGTTTAAAGGCAATCGTTCAAATTTTTTCCTCTTTCAACCTTTTATCTCCATCACCACTGTGGGCTTTCTGGGTGGGTCTTCGACCTCCGTTGGTGAGCAAGAGGTCATACTGTGTCTTCTATCCCCTATATCTGTCATCTGCATTTTTTGCCAAATTGGGACCTAAAATTTGCCAAAATTTGCCCAAAAAAACCCCAAAATTTGCCAAGAAATTTGCCAAAAAGACCAAAATTTGCCCAAAAATTTGCCGCACTTTGGGTCCTTATTTGAAGATTTTTTGACGAAACGATCCATGACTGAAGTTGGAAGTGTAAGTGACTCGATTTATTTGACTTGAAATGAAATGACTGTGAATAGCATTGTTACAAAGATTTTAAAGGATCATTATCCGTAGAGAATAGCTTCCCTTAGTTTGGGCCCAGGCAAAGCTGCAACATTTCTCAAGTTTCGCAGTTTTTTTCTCGTTATTTTGTTTTCGCTTCTTTTTTTTTCCCAAAATTTGCCACGCGATTTGCCAATTTTCCCAAAATTTGTCACGATTTGCCAATTTTGGGAAATTTGCCAAAATTAGCGGATCGCCCTGATATTTACAGCCGCAAATTACCATTTGCGGCCGCAAAAAATGCAGATGACAGCTATATCTGTTGTCCGAGTTGCTTTCTGTCTTTGACCTGGAATGGGATTTCTTAGCTTTATCCTCGCCCTGGCTTGAGTCCTTGACTGGGAGGGGAACAGTCAAATGTATAGTTATAGTTTTGGGAGGTATATTTTTTTCCTTCTAAATCATCTCTCTGTTATGTACTGATAGTTATAATTTTTGTTTTTCTAAACATTTGAGTGAGTGTATTCCTCTTAGTGGGATCCTGTCATGGTATGTGGATGAGACTTTTAAGTAATCTCAAACTAGGACCATTGATGGTTTGCTCTCGAAATCTACATCTGTTCCCTATTTGAATCAATTTCCCTTTGTCTTACTTTTTCTTTGGTGCTTAAATTGTAATTATAGAACTGTTTGACTATCCAATTTACTTCCTTATTACTGGCGCTGAAATGTTTGCAAAAGCTGTAAATCTGTTAAAAACAAACAAAAGCTAAAAATATTTTTAAAACAACCCTTGTGTTTTAAGTGGTCAAATTGATATGTTGCAAATTCATCCCTTTTCTGTGTCTATTTTGTTGTCCTTTATTCTTTTGTTTGTTTATATTTCCTTATTTTATTATGTGGGGAGCGGGAGGGGGTTGTTTTATTTTTATTTTTTTCAATAATGGACCATAAATTTTATTTTTCACCACTTCCAGTCGTCTGCTGGGCATCATCACCAAGAAAGATGTATTGAGGCATATAGCACAGCTGGACAATCAAGACCCAGAATCCATTCTCTTCAACTAGAGATTTCTATAGATCGATTCACGGGTTATCTCTCCCTACCTTCTACAATCTGCCCAAAAGTAAATGTCCCATACCAGATCATTCATGCAGTAATCTTTATAAGAGCCAAGTTGAGCCAAGGCAAAGACGTGCTGTCACAGGAGCCAATGAGGACCAGACTGACTCTCTGTTGTCAATGTTGCGGTACAACAGCATAAAGTGTAATACAAATATGGAGGGTGTCTGACTCTAACCATGTGATCATGAGAGAGGTGATTTTGAAAAAAATGCTTTTAGACCGACCTATCTTCAAACTAACTGGACATGTGTGTTTAGATCAGATGATTATTCCCGCCAAATAACGTAAATGTTGCTGCTCGAAGCTCAAAGAAATAAATAACTGTGTAATTGAATGTAAGCTTCAATTTAATGACGAAAACAGATAAAATGGACGTTTCAGGTTTCCCCTTTATCAACAAAACGGGATGAATGAAACACTCATTCATCTGTAGTGTTTCATTCATCCTGATTTGTTGATAAAGGGGAAACCTGAAATGTCCATTTTATCTGTTTTTGTAATTAAATTGAAGCTTACATTCAATTTCACATTGTTATTTAATTCCACCAAAAAAAACGGGATTTTGGTTACTCTCTGTTCATCACAAGGATATTGGGAGCGAATAGGCTTTCATATAAGCCATAAAAAAAAAAAACATTTTAAAGATTTTTTTATCACACATGACGCTTGCATGCTTAGAATCGGCGCCCTTGATATATCGTTTTTTAAAGCAGAAAATAGATGATCATTAACCCTTACAGGTGGAGTTCAAATGTGCTTTGAATCTGATGTTAAGTCTTAGTTTTTTCACCAAGAGAGTAATGAGACTTGGACTTCAATGACACCGGGATCACATTGCATTTACTGCCAATTTTTCTTGGTGAAAATGATGAAATTTTATAGAACAGACTATAAATTCACTTTTTTGGTTCACATTGATGTAAAACCAGATTGAGACTGTGGGTTAAAGGGATGCCCTTTTTCAGGCGAAAGCCAGAGGACTGGCTTTTTAAAAATTTTCAGACTGATCGAGATCGATATTGGTGAGTTGATTTTTAAAAAAGATGAAGCATCACTTGTTTAAAGGGGATGGTTAAGGGGAATCTCGATGGATATATAACCTTGTTTATGATTTAAGGGTCATATCATTTGATAAAGAGAAGCCTTGTATGAAACATTTTCATATATATGATATTTACAAGAAAAATTATCGGGCTTTTAAAAAATGTTTTAGTAAAGGGCATCCCGGGGTTACAAATGAAATGGCTCCATGTTTGGTCATTGTGATTGGTTGATTCATCGTAGGCTCTAATTTCTATAAATATTAATATTGATGATAATGATATGGAATATAAGCTTCAATTTAATTTACGAGGACAGATAATGTGGGCGGTTCGGGTTTCCCCTTTATCAACAAAACATGATGAATGAATGAAGCACTAAGGACGAATGAGAGATGAGAGGATGGTATAGTTAAAGGCTCTTGAGTTCAATGAAATTTTGAATAGATTGACATACAAAATAAATAATATATGGCCATTTGTGAAATCTCAAACTGTTTCCCGATGCGTTAAAAATATAATTTTGATGAATTTTGATGCAGTTTATTTTTGTGTAATTAATGTGATGTGATGCCATTTCTTAATCTTGTTTCTGATAGAATTGACTCCTTGATGTACAAATTATGAAGGTATAAGTTGAATATGTCATCATTTTATTGTTTTGAGGTTTGTTTGTTTTTTAATTTATATATTGTAGTTATTATATAGAAATTTTTATTCGAGCATTGATGTTTCATTTGTGTATCTTATAGATTAATTGAATTCTTCGCATGATCCATTGTGAACATGGATAAGCTTGTTTTGTTCATACAAGCATGTGTGCGTGTGTTTGGGTGTGTGTATATATGAGTGTGAATATGTGTATGTGTGCGCGCACAAATGTATGTGTGTTTGTGTGTGAATTTTTGCCCGTGTGTTTGTATTGTGAAAGTGTAGGCAAGTATATTTTATCAGCGTTATACATCAAGTTCCATACATAACTTAGTCTGATGTGATAAAATTTGACATTCTAGAATCTGTATATCTTGGATAAAAGTAGGTCTGGGGTTTGTTGTTTTTTTTTTCCTGTAAAAAATTGTGATAAGGAAAAACAACTTAATTCGATATATGCTCTCTAACTTTCAGCTATGTCAAGGGAACTCTTATTAATTTTTTTTTGTTTGTTTTTTTGTTTTTGTGTCCCATAAATTATTTATTATTTATTTTTGCCAGTAATTTATTCATACAGGAATTAACAACTGTGACAAATTAAAAAGTATATATTTAAACTCGTCATTCTATTAATATCAAATGTGCAACACAGACTGTGGTTTTCACTATTGTAGAAATTTGATAGAAATAATTATTCACTGTTATAGATTTATTCAGATAGCACACGTGTGTTTAAAGACACCAATAGCACGTCTGCATTTCTCCACACTGATTAACGGTATGTATAATCCTCTCCTTACTCTGTCTTGAAATTTATTCAAGTTCAAGTAGAATTTTATTTTAGAATGCTATGCTATTTATTAAATGATATAATTTACGTACGTGTATTATAATCATATTGTTCATATATTCCTCAAGAGTTTATCTATTGTACATAATGGTGGCATTTGATGAAAACGAAACAGATGAAAGTGTGAGTCATTGGGTGAATGAAGTAGACGTAAAGATTAATTATATGTTGCGTATTTGTGTGTTTACATATCGGGTCGGAAAATATTCATGGGAGAATGTCTCTCTGAGAGTGAGGGACATAGGGAAGGAAGGAAAAGTAATGAACCAAAGTGAATAAAACAGCTTCAAAAGTATCCCAAAATACCAAACGTAACGTACCTAATTCTCTTCTGCCATCTGTCTGTATTGTATTGTAAGTGACCTATTCATGTTTTTGCTGTTTTTGTTTTGGCGGATTCTGCGCTAGAAATATTCCGTGTTTGGTATGTTTGTTCTTTTTTTAAGCTGTTATATTCATTTTTGTAAATCACTTTTTACAGTCCACAGCCCCTAACAGTTTAGTATTCAAGTCGAAGATATAAAAAAAGAGTGAGGATTATTGTTTGTAACTTGACCTTTGCCTGGATATGTCTCATAGGGAATCAATTTGATCTTTCCAAGGGACATTAGATTAGGCCGTCATGAAAATGATCAGAGAGAAAAAAAAACACTTAAATAAATTTACTGTCTGTGATAATTTGGCGCAAAGTGTTATTTTATCTGTGATCCAGTCAGCCCTTGTAAGACTTGGACACTTGGTTCACAATTCTACATAATGAGTTGGGTACAATCTTTTGACCTCTTTGGGTGGACGGAGAGGTCACTCATGCTGTGTCTTTTATCCCCCTTGATCTGTTTTCCCTTTCCATGTTGCTCTTTGTCGTTCTGGATTGACAAATCTCAATTGTTTCCTGGTCCTGGCAGAGATCCTTAGCTGAGAGGAAAGCAGTTAAATGTATTGTTCCTTTAAATTGTAAATCATATCTCTGTTGTGTACTATTATTCTTATTGGTTTTGAATATATTGTACTTTGTAAGCATTTAAATGTGTCCTTGTTAGTAGGATCCTTTGCTTGTGATTTGTTGAGACTTTTAAGGTAATGTCAAAATCGACACATTGATAGATTGCTCATTGAATCATCTGTTTCCTATTTGAACCGGTCCCCTTGGTCTTACTTTTTCTTTGGATCTTTAAACTTCAAATCCATAACTTATCCTCTGTTATATTCCTTTTTACTGGCTCTGATATGACCTAATAGAGTTGCAAGCACTCTAACAAATAAAAACAAAACTACTCCATGGTGATAAAGAATTACATCTTCACAACAATAAAATAGAACATTTAGACTTTGTGGTATTGGTTTTTAACTTTCTTTTGTTTTCCCTTTTTTTCTCTCTCTCTCTGTGTTAAAAATGGCATTTTTGAAAAATACTTTAACAGATCGACATTGAAGAATTTTAATGGAAATTATGTTGAAAAAAGTACTTATGGCGTATTGGGACCATCTCCTATCTCTTTCCTATTTGTGTGTATATATATGATTGTTTTCCATCGAAGACATATTTATATTTATTGAAAGCCATGGTTACAGTAAAACTTTTTTTAATGGGGTTTTTTTTTTTTGGAAATGTAAAAAATACCAATCTGGGAGTGTGTGTAATGTTTGCCATCATCTTGAATTTGATGGCTTTGCTGTCGTGTGTTTGGTAAGACATTCTATTTTCTATTTAAATAATTGTAAGGGATTTCTCTATGTTTTCCTTTATTTCATCAGGACTGTTTTTGGTTGTAGAATAATGACTTTACAGTCTTTAAATTTCATGCAAGAGAAAAAGTCTGGTTTGTCATTTCGACAATTTAGGACAGAAATACTATATTATGACTTCGAATAGTTTCTTATATAGAGCTGCAGTTTATGTGGTGTATTTTTTTTTTTCAAAGTTTCCTCTTCCCAGGAGTGGAATTTTACTGCAAATCTTACCGTTTTCTTATTTTTAAGTTTCACAGCGAGATAGAAAAATAGTTGTTTGTCACGTTTGTATCGAACTGATCTTTTTAAATCTATTGACAAACTATGGTGATCAACTCGTTTTTTTTCTCCTTATTAATCGTTCTTGTATTTTCTATGATAACAGCTCTTTTTATTTGTCTCTAGTTTTTATTTATTTTTTACCTTATTGATAATGAATTATACTTCGAGTTAATTTTGCATTTATGTTGTATCGTATTTTCACTTTGTTTCTGTAATGGTCAATTTTGTTGTAAGCAATTCCCAGTGTATTTATGATATAAGGCAACAGACATGCCAACCACACCAAAAAAAATCTGAATCTTTTTATCTCTGCTGAAAATAGCCAAATTCGGATTAAGTTTTTTGTAAGTTTGTCTTTTTACCTCCCATGTATGTAGCGCTTACTTACTTATAAATAAGGTTGAAGGAATGTCTAGTTTGATGAAGATTTTTTTAATTGAAAATAATTCAGATTTTAATAAAATAAGAAAGGAAAAAAATATATATATATATATATAATATTTCAAGTATAACTATGATCAACTTCTACAATATTGTAGCAGTTGATTATAATTATACTTGAAATATATTATAAATAGCTCCTCTTATCAAAAAGTTGAGCACCATTAATTCATGGCTTTTGTTTTTATTATATATATATATATATATATATATAGATTTATTGTTTACTTCTACAGTAATATTTACAGGAAGTTGTGTAATCATTATTTATGATTGTGTGTTGTTTCATACTTCCTGTGATGTTTTGGTGTCGAGATTATTATTCGTGGTTTGTAGTTTTCAGAGAAGATGTTTATTTCTGTGTCTGCATGCGGAACTCATAGACATCTTCTCTGCAACTACAACTACAATCCACCATAATAATCTCGACACCAAAACATATATATATAATATATATATATATATATTATATATATATATATATATATATATATATATATATATATATATATATATATATATATATATTGGGGGGGGGGGGGGGGGGAATGGAGATGTGGAGGTGGAAAGGATTCTATCTGATAAATATTGCCTGTGGTGTATTGTAGGTCTAAAACTGACAAATAATTAATCATTAATCAAGGGAGATTATTGTATAAATTTTCTACAGCATGATTTTGTCTGTGTTGTAAATATTAATATTTATTCATGACTCGTGTGTGTGTGTGTGTGTATGTGTATCTCTATGTGTGTTGTGCTTGTTTGTTTGTGTGATATTAAACCAATGTTTGCTTTTTCATATTTGTGACACATTACCTCTGTATGGTATTGTGTCTTGGTGAACCAGACTCTAAAAATGTGAGCTTAAAGTCAAAATATTGAAAGATTTGAGTCTTAGCTGCTGGCCTGGTAATATCAATTAGGAGGGAGTTTGAGAATAAAAATCAGGGAGGTTTGGCTGAAACGCGGGAAAATGTTTTACAGCAATGAGTTGTTTTGTTGGCTTTTGGTATTTTGTTAGGGTTTTTTTTTTCAGCTGCTGCTACCGACAAAAATAAATGATGTTCCTTTCACAGAAAAAAAAAAAAAAAAAAAAATTTTAAAATTCAAATTTGGTATTTCCGATAATGTTACTCTTTGTTGTTTTTTTTTTTTTTTTAGAGTTTTTAAAAAAATGTTTTTGTTTTGTTTGTTTTTTTATTGGGGGTGGGGGGGGGGGGGGGGCTTTAGCTTTTATGAGTCATGTCGTTATGATGATGTTGTTGAATCTCTGCTCAAGTGCTTTTATTTGACTCGACGTTTGGTGTGGATATCACTTAAGGTTTATTTCCTGTACATATTTTGTTTAATTTTGTATTTTGTTTGCAATGAAATGAGGCTGTCCAATTTGCTGTTTTTGATATGACGGACAGGAATAATGACAATGTAACCAGTATTTATCGTTTTGTAATTTATTCATTTTTTGTGATATCACAGCTGATACATATTTGATAATTTTTAAAAATACAATGGTCTTTAAAAACAAAATGCGGGAGATAAAATCGAAAAGATAACCAGAAAATGTTTAGATACAAGCTTTCCCTCTGTAGAACTGCAAGGTCACTCTTACTGTTTCTTCAATCCCACCTAAAACCTTTTTTCCTATCCATTGGGCTCTGGGTGGGGATCCTGACCTCCCATAGCGGGCAGGGAGGTACATACTGTGTCTTCTATCCCCTTATATCTGTTTTCCAACATGCTTTCTGTCTTTGTCTCGGAATGAGATTACTTGGTTTTGTCCTGGCACTGACCGGAATCCTAGCTGGGAGGGAAACAGTCAAATGCATAGTTATTGTTTTGGGAGATGATATTTTTTTCCTTGTAAATCATCTCTCTGTTAAGTATTATTATTTTTTTTTGAATGTATAATGTAAGCATCTGAGTGTGTTCCTCTTTGTTGGATTTTGTGCTTGTGTCTGGATGAGACTTGTAGGTGATTTCAAACTAAGTACATTGGTGGTATGCTCTTGGAATCTACATCTGATCCCTATTTGTTACCAGTTCCCCTTTGTCTTACTTTTTCTTGGGTGCTTTAATTGTAATTCTAGAACTTTTGACTATCCAATTTTCTTCCTTTTTACTGGCGCTGATATAACCTAAATGTGTTGCAAGCGCCGTAAAACCCTTAAAAACAAACAAACAAACAATATCCATTGGGCTCTCTGTCTTTATCTTGGATTTGGACATTTAGTTTTTCTTAGGCCGCGACTAGGGCTCTTTTGTCGATAGGGAAACAGTGAAATGCATGTATTTTGAGAAGTTAATTTTCTTCTTGTAAATTGTCTCTCTATCGTTTGTGCAGTTGAAGCAATTTACTGATTTCTGAGTATATTTTGTAAACATTTGAGTGCATTCCTTTATTGGAGTCCAGTGCTTATGTCTGGATAAGACTTTTACGTGATCTCAAACTAAGCACTTTGATAGTTTTCTCTTGGAATCTATCTACTTCTTTTCCTAATCTTTGTCTTACTTTCCCTTATTGCCAAAACAAAAGTAACTCTGTTGTCTGGGGCACTGTGTCTATATCGAGGTGAGAATTTCATTTATAGGGTCTTAGGTTAAAACCATGAAAATGTTTCTCTTTGTTCCAAGTTTTACTTTTGTTCCCTATTAGAATTTGTCTCCTTGTATTTTAACTCTACTCCAATTACGTTCTCACTTTTATATCATCTACTGGCGCTGAAATGACCTAAAAGTGTAGCTAGCACCACAAAAATAGCAACCTAAATAAACATAACTTTTATATCATCTGTCCTTATACTGGCGCTGAAATGATCTAAAATTGTCGTACGTCTTATAAAACCTCTAAAAACAAATAAGAAAGAAGAACCAATATTACTGATATATTTTTTAGTTGTACGTTTCTTTTTTTACAAGATAATTGAATATCAAAGTAAACAGCTATAATTTTTCTTTTTCTTTTTTTTTTTAATGTATATATTTTTTTATTTAAAAAAAATTAAATCGATGTAAGACAAAGATCCTAAATTGCATTTATTGCTCACTAACCATTGATTTAATTGTGTTTGTTGTATCAAGTCTGCCAACTATCATTAAAAAATTCTCAGTACTATGAATGTTTGGCTCCAAGTATAGAACTACAAAATCATGTTTAATCCGGTACAACTTGTTGAATATGAATGTTTTGTTTTTTTAAATCTTGCCAAGAATGATTGAAATTTCAGGTTTACAGGTCTGGTAACATGTGTGTTTGATGAATACAGAAATACTCCTTGACATCTGATTTTGTCAAGATAGGTGCGCCTGAAAAAAAACATTCCCTCTTGAACTAAAAAGCAATGAACCGATTTTCTCTGTTATATTTTGAAAGAGGACATTTTTTATCAGAACAAGATCTAGTGTATGATCTTTGCTTTGTACCCAAAATGTTCTGAGTTCAACCGCCCGCCAGGCATTATGGCCTTGAGCAAGTCACCTCGCTCTAGCTCACTTTGTGGCACTGCACTGCGACAGATGCCTGGGTAATTCCAGTCTTCCCTTGGAATTGACCATAAAGATAGATTTCACATTGGGGATGAATAGATGGGAAATTTATTTTTATTTTTAAAATATATTTATTCCATTAAAAATTGGAGACATTTGTAACTTATTTTGAAAAATTGAAATATTATACGCATTTGAACCGTGGGCTAAGTTGTCTTTGTGGGCGATTGACTCTAGCCGTATTTCAGTTATATGAGTGATTGAATGATTACTGTTTTAAAGACAAAGATTGATGGACGACATGTGAAATGTTTTATTCAGCTCAATCACCAGCTTTAATAAGGTATATATTATACTGACAAGTGTAATGATAATTACAGGAGACTTTATGAATGATTTACAAATTTAAGTTCATTTTCACCGAATAGACTTGCAGAATGTCTCATACCTTTATCTTATGTTGGAAAAGAATGAAAGGATGTTGGTTTGTTGTTGTTTTTTTTCTATTCTGCATTTTACCCCTTCATGAAGTCAGTCTCCTAATTCGGAGTCAATCAAACAAGATTTTCTCGATTTTTCTTCGTAATTGTAAAAAGATAACAATAAGTGTTGAATTGTAATCATCAGTTTATTAGACGAAGACAGATACTGTGGATGTTTTGGGTTTCCCCTTTATCAACAAAGCGGGTGGTTGGATGGGAGCATCACCCTTGAATCATATACCTATGATGTTCGCATGGGTGTACGATCCGATAGTGATGTCGCTTCTTCTTCTCTTTACTAGCGTATCTGCTTCTTTGGTTTGTGATTGTATTTTTGACAGGGGATATTTTTTTTCCTGTAAATCCTCTGCCTGTTTGTTCTGGTTATTTATAATTTAGCTTATATCTTTAGGTTATGATTTTGATTGACATTTGTACTATTTTGTTAGATTGCTTGTTTTTTTGTTTCAGCGGTCTCTCATATAACCTCAATTGTGTTGGAAGAGACCTAAAGCAACAAACAAAAAAAAAAAAAAAAACACTTTATCAACAAAACATGACGAATAAAACACTAAGGACAAATGAGATATGTGTGAATGGCATAATTAAGGTGAATAAACAAATCTGTCCTTCGTCTAATAAATTGAAGCTTAAAATTCAACACTTATCATTATTTTTTCCTTCATAATTGTATAGAGATTGACTTGTTGTCTGTAGGGTTTTATCACAACAATAATGTAATAATTGCTTTTGTTTATAATATTAATTCTTCAAGATACCAATTATTTACTGGCAGTGCTGATATCATTTGATTTTTCTTCCCATAAATAATTAATAATTTAAACCTTGCAATGAGGTAGAAATAAGTAGGTTATATCATTGGTCATTTCAAGACCTTTTCGGACTCCCAAGAGTTTGTAGCAAGGCTGTGAGAGAAAGATGGAATCTATTGGATATAAAGTGAATTATTTAAAATGATTGCGATATATATGTATTTATGTATTCTTGTATACAAGTTATATCACAGATTTCTGTTTTGGTGGGGATCTCGACCTCCCATAGTGGGCAGGGAGGTACTTGCAGTGTCTTCTATCCCCCTGTGTCTGTTTTCCAATTGCCGTATGTCTTTGTCTTGGAATGAGATTACTAAGTTTTGTCCTGACTCTGGCCGGATACCCTAGCTGGGAGTGAAACAGTCAAGTGTATAGTTAGAATTTTGGGAGATGAATTTTTTTTCTTGTTGTAAAGCATCTCTCTGTTATGCACTGTATTATTATTTTATATATATATATGATTTGTAAACATTTGAGTTTGTTCCTCTTATTGGGGACCTGTTCTTGATCAGGATGAGACATTTAGGTGATCTCAAACTAAGTACACTGATAGTGTGCTCTTGGAATCTACATCATTTCCATATTTGAACTAATTCCCCCTTTGTCTTCCTTTTTCTTGGGTGCTTTAATTGTAAATCTAGAACTTTTTACTATCGCATTTTCTTCATGGCGCTGACATGACCTAGATGTGTTGCATGCCCTGTAAAACCCTTTTAAAAAACTAGATTTCTGTTTGTGTGTGTACATGTGCTTATAGCATTACATGTGATAGTGATACCCTCATTCAATGAACTGAGGTCGTTAGGTCATGTGATACTGTTCATATGAAAGTGAACAATTTTGGAGGCACCGCAGTGAGATGAAGATTTGAAAAGACGTAAATGTGATACAGTGCCAGACAAGGCAGAAAGAAAAATACCAGAACCAGTCATCCTCCAACCCTTTGTAGCTTGATAGCTTCTTTATTCTCTAAATGTTCCTCTGTTCTTGGCAAGAAAAAAAGGTAACTTATTTTTCTAATAACGGATGTTCACAATTCAATTTTTGTTTGTTTTGTTTTGTTTTTCTTTTCATTTTTTTTTCGTTTGTTTGTTTGTTTTTGTTTTGCGAGTTTAATATTTAAAGTATATTGAATGAGAATTTCAAAATGTCGTTTTATTATTAAACCAGCATTATTCATTTTTTTAAAAGCAATTCTACATTGATCCGCTAACAACATTCGCAGAGACGTTGAGATTATTATTATTATTATTATTATTATTATTATTATTATTATTATTATTATTATTATTATTATTATTATTATTATTATTATTATTATTATTATTATTGCTGTTGTTCAATTATGGGTCATATATTATTTTATTATATTAATCAAGAACAATGGCGATCATACCATTCCCCCTTGATGTGACAATATTGAATATGAATGCTATGTATATTTTATAACAACTATAATATTATATTGTATTGTATTAATGTGTAGTAGGTGATGTATATTGTATGTACTTTGTCATGCCGTTTCTATTGGAATTACCACCGACTGCATCCAGATGAAATAAACCCAATGAATTTAATAAAAATTCCGCGGTTTGTGTAGGGTTTTATTTTTCGTTTCTTTTTTGTTTGTTTGTTTTCTCCTGGGGATGGGGGGAGGTGTTAGTTTGGTTTGTTTTTGTTTTTTGGTTTGTTTTGTTCTTTTTTTAATGGGGCTTTTTAATGTTGTTGGTTTATTGGGTTTTGCTTTCCTTGAGGTTTTGTTTTGTTTTGCTTTTATTTGAATTTTTAAAAATTTGATTCCTGGGTGGGGTACTGACCTCCCATAGTGGGCAGGGAGGTACTTACTGTGTCTTCTCTCCCCCTATTTCTGTTTTCCCAACTTGCTTTCTGTCTTTGTCTTGGGATGAGATTACATGGTTTTGTCCTGGCACTGACCGGATACCCTAGCTGAGTGAGGGAATCAGTCAAATCGTGGCCTTCGTAAAGTTATGGCCTGACACTGACCAAAAAATGATGTCAATATGCCAGTCTTTTGCCACAAAAGAAAACAAATCGTGAGTTGTATTCAATAGTTCAACCAATGAAATAACTTGTTTCTGTGAGCTCTACTAACGACAACTCACTAGGCGGTGCAAAAACCAAATAATGACGTCAAACTACAGTCCTTTTGGATTTCAGTGTCAGGCTATATAACATAGCGATGGCTACGGTCAAATGTATAATTAGTTTTGGAGATGTTTATTTTTCCTTGTAAATTATCTCTCTGTTATGCTCTGTATTATGTTTTGTTTACGTGTTATATATGATTTGTAAACATTTAAATGTGTTCTTCTTAGTGGGGACCTGTGTTTAACGTCAGGATGAGACATTTAGGTCTGGGTGGGGTTCCTACCTCCCATAGTGGGCAGGGAGGTACTTATTGTGTCTTCTATCTTCTATATCTATTTTCCAACTTGCATTCTGTCTTTGTCATGGAATGAGATTGCTTGGTTTTGTCCTGGCCCTGGTCGGGGTCCTGGCTGGGAGGGAAACAGTCGAATGCATAGTTATTGTTTTGGGAGATGATATTTTTTTCCTTGTAAATCATCTCTCTGTTATGTATTATTATATTTGTTCTAATTTATAATGTAAGCATTTGAGTGTATTCCTCTTAGTGGGGGCCGTGCTTGTGTCCGGATGAGACTTATTGGTGATCTCAAACTAAGAACATTGATGGTATGCTCTTGCAATCTACATCTGATCCCTATTTGTTCCCAGTTCCCCTTTGTCTTACTTTTTCTTGGATGCTTTAATTGTAATTCTAGAACTTTTTACTGTCCCATTTTCTTCCTTTTTACTGGCGCTGATATAACCTAAATGTGTTGCAAGCGCCGTAAAACCCTTAAAAACAAAAACAGACATTTAGGTGATCTTAACTCACTCAATCCTAGAGATTTTGGCTACTTTTCAAATTGGAAAAAATGTATTAAAAATTAGCGTGTACGCAGATAGTTTTATTCAACTACCACTAACATGTATAAACGCAAAACGTTAACTTTAATACTACGCCTATAATTTGTCTCAGAAAAATGTAATAAATATGCATGGGGTAAAAGTGAACCGGGTAATCTACGGATATAGTCGGTGCTAGGGTTGAGTGAGTTAAATTAAGTACTTTGATAGTGTGCTCTTGAAATCTACACCTGTTTCCTATTTGAACCTTAAAAACAAACAGTCTATTTGAACCAATTCCCCTTTGTCTTACTTTTTCTTGGGTGCTTTAATTGTAATTCTAGAATTTATTACTATCCCATTTTCTTCCTTTTTACCTTTTTACTAGGGCTAATATGACATTAATGTGTTGCAAGCAGCGTAAAATCCTAAAAACCAAAAATTTGATTCACTTAGATTTGTACCTTGCGAATGATATCGATTACTATTACATGTAGCTGGAAAGAAATTTGGGCTCCTCCTCTCCTACGATCTATCCAATTGAATCCCCCTATAGCACTTTCTCTACACTTAATGGAATGAAATGAGACGGCTGTGACCAGGTTTTGCCCAGTTTATGGTTGAAATATTTACTAGGGAAGCATTTAGATGAGAGCATTATGATTTCCTCTTAGAAATATTCTTATTTCTCTTATTGCAATTGATGATGATGATACGACTTGTGACTATAATTGGCACATTATTGTGGATGAAACCCATCCTCTTATAAAAATAAGTCATATTTCCTAAACTGGATAACCGTACTTGTTGAGTTATTATTTTTATAGGTTATGGCCCCTTTTTTGACACCTTAAAGTGGACTATATCCCTTGATGTAAAAAAAAATTGAGCTTTTATATAGCGCATTATCCACTAAACGTGCTCAAAGCGCTTTACAAGGGGTCCCTGGCCAACAGTAATACATAACATGTAGGACGAGACATGACATGACGCCTGTCAGGCGATATTACAAATTTTTAGGACAGAAACAACGCGGTTAACGGCCAGGTACTCATTTTACACCTGAGTACGGTGAGAGAATGTGAGTAAAGAGCCTTCTCCAAGGACTAAACTATGCGCCGAGCGAGGCTAGAACCCAGGACCTTCCGATCCGAAAGCGAGTGTCATACCACTAGACCACATAGCCGCGTGTATACGGTGACGTTTTAATAGATAGAACTAAATTGACGTCATTGAGTTCTTTGTTATTATTTCTAGCCAGACATTTTTATGTGTAGTTCTCTGTAAATTGTATTAATTAGACTATTAACGTTTAAAGTTACACGCTGTTCTGTGTGTTGGTACCTTATATTATCTGGCTGGCGGATGTTTTGAGTTTTTAAACTAATCACATACCATCAATAGGAGTCTTCCTGTAGTAATTAAAGGTATGCAACCTCTTGTATCAGAGGTTAAATGACAATACACAGGTTCCCCCTCCTGTTTGACAGGCATATTGGTAGGTTGTAGTCCTTTTTCAGCACTTCAGAAAGGATTATATTTCCCTTGAAAAAACAAACAAAAGATAACGTCTTGTATTCAAGGGATGCAACCCATTCTTAATTAACATTTTACGTTAACATGTCAATGTCAAATATACTGGGTTACCCCTCTTCTTCGACATGCATTTTGGTAGGTGGTGGCCCCTTTTTCAGTACCCGGGAAAGGATTGTTTCCCTTGAAAAAAAGAAAAAAAGCAACTGCTTGTATTCAAGGGGTGTAACCCATCCGTGAATAACATTTATGTTCACATGCCAAATAAACTGGTTGTCCCTTTTGTTTGGCATGCATATTGGCAGGATGTGGCTCCTTCTTTGGTACCTTGGAAAGGATTGTTTCCCTTAAAAAAAAAAAAAAGAAAACAATGATGACAATTCAAGGGATGTAACCAATCCGTACAGGCATTTTGAAATATACTGAATTATTTCCCTTTTCATATATTGTGTTAGTAGATTATGGACCATTTGTGGCACCTTTGATTGGGTTATTTACTTAATAAACCTATGATAAAACTGTTCTCCGACTATCTATATGATTCGATAATCATAGGACAGACCTGCCAACCCTTCACATTCCAAAAGTGGAATCAGGACGCTTGAAAATAGGAATTTGAGACAAAAAATAGGAATTTAACCTCTTTCACCCCCCACCCTTTTGCTCTTTTTAATTCTTACCATTATCATCATTTTTGTAAATCGGAATTTTAAAGACAATGGCGGAATAGTACAAAAAGGAAGAGTGAAAATAGGAATGATTCCGCCAAAAGCGGAAGGGTTGGCAGGTATGAAAAGATGCAACCATTCCAAAAGTGTACACATGATTATCCCACATTATATTTTTTCTTTTAGATTTGAAAACGCCATTTGCCTTGAAAAATCAAAAACGCAGTCGGTTCAATTGACTCTTCCACCAATTTCTTTGAAGGATAGGTTAGTTCAAGCAGGATCCTCACAAAACAGAAAGACAAAGATGGTACCACTCAGAGATACGATTCTCGAGTAAAAATGAAGCACTATGAAATCCATAGAAATTCTCTGCTTTTCAGATGTTTATGGGAGCAGCGTGGCTCAGAGAAACGGTCTTTGCTTCGTACCTGAAAGTGAAAGGTACCGAGTTCGACATGGGTGAATGCTAACGAACATCAATTTGACTGAAAGACAGGCTGGTGAAGCCAGTTTGCCCGAAAAAAGATGCTATTTTATTTTTTACAATCTGTGACTCACTGGTTGAGTGCCAACCTTCCCAGAGTGAAAAGTGTATTTAATTCCATGATCCTAAAAGTGGTTTCTTATGGTGTTTTTTTGCCAAAAAAAAAGAAAAATTTAAAAAAAAAGAAAAAAGAAAAGTAAAAAACTATTTAGTCTGCACGATTGAAAACAAAATTTATATATAAAAGCCAATATCAAACCCAAAGCAAAATAAATGATCGTCATTTAAACACTCATTTGTAGCAATCTCTAGTGATTACAGTATTACCTGGTTTATGGTTTATGGCGCTGGCACATGCTGGTCAGTACTTACGAACAAGCACCAGCGCCTGGAGGTCAGTACTAATAGGTACTGGTGCCTATTGGTTAGTTCTGACCTGGCAATGGGCGTTGGCGCCTGTACTGACGGTACCAAAATTATGGAAAAATGCCATTTTTAAAAATAACTTGCTATACGACAAATAAATCCGCATTTCCTGTCCCATACTAGTCTATAGACGTGTCCGGCCAAAAGGAAAACAATTTATTGCGTATTTATTCCCTGGCCCACGATTTAAAATATGCCGTAATCACTGCATGAAAATTGTCCTAAAATCAAATATTGGTAATTCATGGATTGATTCAGTGATTCTATGTTCTCTTATGTCTTGGTTTTCTCTTCTCCTCTATATGGTGGAAATATCAGAAATGGACAGGCATATAATTTATGGCAATTCAACGGCTTAATGATATCATTTACGTTTTATTTACTCTCGGAAAGTCTTGATTGAGAGTTGGTCGAAATCGGGCGCCTGCTGCCAGTGCCAGATAGCCATTGGCCTAGCCAATATGGCCAAAATTGGCCACACAGAGAATAATCTTTCTCCAATTAATTTAAAATTAACATTTATATCTATTTTAAATTACTCCTACTCCGTTAGAATTTTTGTGATTAACAAGGAGATCAGAGTTTTAATATTGTTTGCTTAAGTAAGGTTCTGTTGTGTCCACTGTAAACAGATCAAATGTATGACAGAAAACTGACACAAATGTTCAATTGTCACCCCCCCCCCCTCACCCAAAATAACACACACATACATACCCAAACACCAAAAAGCCACACAGGGGATGACTGGTGATTGAATTGTAAATCCTTGTTTGTTTTTAAGGGTTTTACGGCGCTTGCAACACATTTAGGTTATATCAGCGCCAGTAAAAAGGAAGAAAATGGGACAGTAAAAAGTTCTAGAATTACAATTAAAGCATCCAAGAAAAAGTAAGACAAAGGGGAACTGGGAACAAATAGGGATCAGATGTAGATTCCAAGAGCATACCATCAATGTTCTTAGTTTGAGATCACCAATAAGTCTCATCCGGACACAAGCACGGCCCCCACTAAGAGGAACACACTCAAATGCTTACATTATAAATTAGAACAAATATAATAATACATAACAGAGAGATGATTTACAAGGAAAAAAATATCATCTCCTAAAACAATAACTATGCATTCGACTGTTTCTCTCCCAGCCAGGACCCCGACCAGGGCCAGGACAAAACCAAGCAATCTCATTCCAAGACAAAGACAGAATGCAAGTTGGAAAACAGATATAGGGGGATAGAAGACACAATAAGTACCTCCCTGCCCACTATGGGAGGTAGGAACCCCACCCAGTT
Source organism: Berghia stephanieae (assembly GCF_034508935.2). Lineage (NCBI taxonomy): Eukaryota > Metazoa > Mollusca > Gastropoda > Nudibranchia > Aeolidiidae > Berghia > Berghia stephanieae. Next base: position 48,999,802 of record NC_088363.1, read on the forward strand.
GTAAATCCTTCTTACCACTACCAATTCGATGGAGATGCATGCACAACTATCATTTTGTTTCACTTTCACATTTTTATTGATGTAGAAAAACGGATAATAAAATAAAAGAGAAAATGCTCTCACAACTCACATCCAAATAAAGTCACAATGATGGCGACCATTTCATATTTACAACATTGATTTATTCACAATTCACATTCAAAAATAGAAGTGAACACCTTATATGTTGGGTTACATTCATTTGACTCAAAAGTATGCAAGTATTTATCGTAATGATAGCAATGAAATATGTAAATAATACAGCATCCTCCAAGGACCATTCAAATCTTGACAACAGCTTTACACAAATTAAATGCAAATTAATGAGCACAGTATTTAATCAAACCATTTTGACATAGATAGGAGAAAACAGAATATTTTAAAAATATTTAAAAAGGAGATTCATGTTCACATTAAAATTAAAGACAGAATGTCAGAGCTTGAGCCATCCTATGACTTGTGAATTATACTCACAATTCTGTGGCCCCCGTGCATAAACCCTAGAAACCACAATGTCTTGAAAAATGAGTTGTTGATGTGTGTAACTCATGGGCCACAGTTTCTTTATTACATTTTTCAAGTTTGGATTTTTAAAGATTGGTCCATTTTATTAAAACAAAACGGATACTCCTGTTATGTTTAATTTTCTAGGGTGCATTATATATATATAATATGGGTTACCAGGTTCATGCAATGCATGCCCACAAAATGTCACTCCAATGCTTTGAAAAAATATATTTTTTCAAAAACAGAATTGAAAAAACGATTTGTGCTCCACATATAAATGAGCTTTTGAAGACTTTTCTAGTTTTATTTAATGCCTTTAACTGTTAACAACCTAAACAAATACACGGCAAATATAACTGGAACGTACATATCCTGAAAATAAGATGTGGTAATTGCAAGCAGAATTCTCTTTGACTTGAAAAGCACATGGAATTTAGAACTGCCGCATTCTCAGCATTTGACCATCATGAATGGCAAAAATACTCCACATTTGAGATGATAGAACCCAAACAATATCAGTATACAATATGGAAAAAGTAATAAGCAAAAATGAATATAACACCTTAAAAAAAGAACAAAATACCCGGCACGGAACGATTCGGGCTCAAAACCCTTCTTCAACCAACAACAAAAAACAATAAAGACATAAATACATTACTAAATTCCAGATTGACGACAAGAGAAATTTTGAGCCTGAAACGTTCCGTGTTGGGTATTTTGTTCTTTTTTGAAGTTGTTATATTCAATTCTGTTTATTACTTTTCTAGCAGCTTAGAATCACATAACATATGGAAGAAATCATGATGGAGAAAATATGAAAATATAAAACAAAAAAACGTTTAAAAATACATATGTACACTGCTGATGATGAGATAAGCAATTTGTGATACAAATATAAAGACAGCTTGAGTTTTAGGGTTTGAGGTACCCATTATTCCTGACAATCACATGAAAATGCATGTCCATTTGAAAAACTAAACAAAGAAAAGAAATTTTTAAAAAAAAAGAGAGAGAGAGGAGGAGAAAATAAAATAAAAAATAGTAAACATGCATTGAAGAAAAAACATCCTGAATTTCAAGATTAAAATAAAAAACAGCATAAATTTGAAAGCTAATCAGGCCTTTTTTTATAATTATTTGTTGTTTGTTTTTAAATTGATAGTCATTTTCCATTATCAATTCATTCTTTGATGAGAGAATTATCTCTCAATATCCAATAGCTTTCTTATTATTTATCTGGAAATAACTTTAGAAATAGCCATGCAAATCGACGAAACCATAACTAGTAAAATTGCTCCTTCAATCTCTAATTGTGAAAACTTTGAGATAACATGACAGGAAAGTGTGAAACTAACTAACACCCTGATCGTATACAGATAATTGAGATATGATCCATTACATTTCACTTTTGGAAACAGATCAAGGGATGCCAAAGGCATTTTTTAAAAAACTAAATACTAAAACACGTGAACAGTAATCAGAATGATGAAAATGAAAGCAACTGAGAAGAGGGAGTGAATTTTTACTCTAATTTGGGTGGGGGGAAAAAAACAAACACAAACAAAAGATTTAGATTTCAATGTAATAAAAGACATTTCTTTCTGTGATGAATTGTGTCATTCTGATAGGTTTGTAGAGTAAATGGACGGGTACAGTCTTGGTCTAGCCTTAGTTAATCGACGATTACTACCAAAAATAGTTTGTTCCCTTGTTGCAACAAAGCATGACAGTGTTGCCATATCTTTAGAAAAAAAATATAGCCACAGTTCCTGAGGGAAAGTAATTAATATGATACACTTTATTTTGTTGTAATTTTACATCAAATGTTCACAACAATATTTTTTTTCATGATTTTTTAAAGATCTATTTACATCATAACAACGATAAGTATAAATTAAACCCCCTTTTCCCTTACGTCTTCTTTTTCTTGGAGGACGGTGCTTTAGTGGGCGTGGCTTCTGATTTTCTCTTTCCCTTGCCAGCACCTGACTTGGGTCCCTTCTTCTTTCTCTCCGCCTTCTCCTTCTCCTCCAATTCCATGTTCTCCCTCTCTATCAAAGTAATCAGAGTGTTACACCTTCTCTGAAGTTCCTGTAGACAGGACAAAAAAAAAAATTAAATAAAAAAATTTGAATAATATGAAAATCTTTATTTCTTTCTTACAACGAACACAAATGAGAATCTATTGTTTATGTAGGATTGAAAGGGCATCTACAGGAAATTCTGGGAACAAATCAATAATTTAGGAGTAATTTAGGAAATTTCAGACAATTACCTTCAACACTTTTTAATCCTTATTTATATGATTTGTCACTTTACAATACATTTTTAGTCTTGGTGTTTTGTAACTGATTTTGAAGATATATCCATTTCTGAGTAAAATAACCGCATTTTAACTAAATTCTAACCTAAAACTTAACTTTAAACATCCAAATCTGTAGACAAAAAAAAATTATCAGAATTTGGCCCACAACAAATGTGTATTTTCTGATAATGTAATCTGTATAAGCAGCAGGTCTGTAAAAGTTTAAATAAACACGTGGCAATATAAAAACCAAAAAATGTTTAAAAAATAAAAACTTACCATAGCTGTCCTGGACTTGATAAACCAGTCAAATCTGAATTGAGGTGCCTGTCGGACAGCTTGTCTGAGCTCGTCGTAAACGTTCTCCTTGTCAAATCCAAGCTTGTGTAACATACACACCAGGAATCTGTCTTCCTCCTCTGTGTAGTTCTTGCCTTTGTTTGTGCCGTATTGGATTCTCAACTGGTGGAAAGGTGCTCTGTACCTTGCCATCTATATATATTAAATTGAAACAATGAACAAAAAACAGTGGTTGAAAAATCTAATTTGATACACTGAAACAAAATAGATAATGCCTTGCCTGTCGTAAAACAAACAAACAAACAAACAAACAAACTGTAGCTGTAAAGTGCTTTAAGCATATCTGGGATACTGGTCTATACAAAAACCCAACATATTTTTTTCCCTTGTATTTTCTTTCATAATAAATATCAAATCAGTTGAGGGGATGAAAACATGTCAACTAATTTAATAAGTCATGTCTCTCTTATCTGTATAACTTAAGAAAAAGTTTCTTTCATTTCCATGGGGACAGGGGTTTATCTCCAAAAAAGATCAGATAACACAGGCATAAATGAGCAATAATAAGAGTTATCTTTCTTGCCCAGGGCTTAAGCTGGGTGAGACTAAACTAAAATAATTATTCAAGGGTTAAAATAAAGGAGTAGCAATTAAAGTAGGCAGTTGATGGACTCTGATCAGAGATAACAGACATTAAGTCTGTATTAATTTATTCTTTTTTTTTTTTCCATTTCAACTTATAATACAGTTATAAACTTTTACATGAAGTAATTACAATAAAATGTTTTAGTGCTGAGCAATTTTACATAAAGCAAATCCATAAAATGCTTTAGAATGAGGAAACTTTACTCACTTAAACAAATGATTACAAAGTTTGTTGTTTTTTTTTTATTTTGTTTTTTTTTTAAAAGGCTATTATTTTCAAAGGTTTTCCTCAAATATTATGGTTAAAAATCCAAACCGAAAGGAAAAAAAAATCATAACTTGACCATTACCTTGGCATCCAAAGCCTTTTTGATGCTTATCCTCCTTTGTATTCTGGCCTCTCCCCTCTCAATCTGGGCCATGATCTTCTCAATATCTTGCAACTCATTGCAACGCTCCCAGAATACACTGCTGTACAGGTTAACCTAGGGAAACATGGCAAAAAAAAGATTTGTTTGTATATACGATCAAAGAATTAATTAAAAAACAATCCAAATATCATATCCTTTATCAATAACAAAAATATAATAAAAGTTAAAAGAGTAATTGCATTTTAAAACTAACTCCATGTAAAAACCACATTTATCTTTTTATAGCATTTAAATATTTTAAAGGTTCGAAGATCTAAAGATTGACTGCAGTGTAACTTCAAATTTGAGATATTTTTAAAAATAATTGTTTTAGTGTATTTTTTTTCAAAGGAGTGGATCAGGCTGACATTCGACATATCATTCACCTTCTGACTTCTGCTACTCTGCTCATTATTCATATTTTTCTTAAAGCTATGAATTCTGATGAATAAAATCAAACCAATCTACTGCAAAAATTTAAAAAATGGAAATCAATAACTGTTTGTTTTTTTTCTTTGTAATTTTCTTAAGAAAAGAACATCTATAAATTCAGTTGAGAAGTACATTTTAATTGTTTTTCCAATTACCTCTTCTGGCAGTTTGCCTTCCACCTCTCTGGCAATACTTTCAATGTCGTCCCTTCCAAACTTCTCATTGGCCTTGATGAATTGCTGGAAGTCCCTCTTACTCCAGTTGGTGAAACCCTGACATTATAGAGACAAGAAGAATATATTTTTTTAAACATGTTACTGTTTGTAACATATCACAATGCTACAGAATATTCAAAACCGTGATCTGCGGTCTTTAGCTTGAATCAAATCTGAACAAAACTGAAACAAACAAAAAAATATCATTTTAAGCAAATGAATTCACTAAATATTAACTTTTAAGTGTATCAATAATCAATAACGGCCGTTCGTTATTATCTCTGATATCTGGATAATGCCACTGTCTCTATTCAAAGCCACATTTCACAGAAATAAAAAATATTGTAAATGGTGAAAATTGTGATTTGGGAATCGTGTTTTTCAAGGGGACTTGAGTTGAAAGCTTAGATATTTACATTTACCTAATAATTATTCATCTTTTCACAGTGTATATTTTACACAGTAAGAAGTGTTCAAATTTTATACTCGTATGATGAAGTAGGCTACTATGCTGAATTCATTGAAATCAAATGAGTATAAACTAATGACATTAAAAATCATTATTGAAATTTTGGTTTCAAGTCCTGATGGAGAGCATAGAATAGCCATGAGCAGACCTGCCTAGTCCTGAGAAAAATTAGTAGACTTACGAATTTTTGGCTCTGTCTACAGAACTGCATACACGTCTTTGACTCAATAAATCTTGTTTAAAAGGAAAGTTTAGTTCATTGGAACCTATATTGAGGACTTTGGAGCATTTTTGGATAATGATGAGGGCAAATTATTATTTTGCAAAGCTATCTATAGTGACTTTATCATTTCTTCTCTTGGAACTACGAATTTTTGCATGAGGAAGGTTTAAATTAATACTGATACCAGGTCAAAGTAACAGCAGTTTTTATTCAAAACCATGTCTTCACACTTTATTATTGTCATCTAAAAGTTTTTTAATAAGTTCACCTCTTTGAGAAGAGATTCCTTTTCTGCCAATTCATCGTCATCCAATTGAGCAGACCCATCTATTTTACTCTGTTCTTCTTTCCTGATGCGGTCAGCGTCAGCACCAAACTCAGGATTTTTGGGCACCTAAAGAAAAGAAAAAGAGAATCACTTTCTAAAATAGTTATAACAACAATCACTGTGTTGAAATTCAAATCCTGACAGATCTAAAACCTTTTTTTCCCCCTTCTATCTTATAATATCCTTGATTTTCTTAAAACAAAATGCTCTCATCTAAAGTTTAAAGTTTAATTTTGAAATTTAATATAAAAAGCAATGTACCTGTTTCCTGAAACTATAAGATGACAATTTTTAAGAGATTTTATTCAAGCCTTTTAATTATCTATATGGGTTTATCCAGTATTTTTCGGACTAATAATCTAAAAGTAATTGTAAAACATCAAATACGATGAAATGGTATGTTTAATGAAATACAAGTTTTAGGTTAAAGGATATAAAACATAATAAACCATGTTCAAAAACCTATGAATACGTTACACCATCTATCAGCATCTGAGCCAATAAAACACCAAGGGATAATATCCTTAATCTTACCTTGTATCCAATAGTTTTACGGAAGTAATATATCTCCTTGTCCAACAACTCAAATAGCCTGGGAGGGAAGAACTGAAAGTCTTGAATGCTGGGTTGTTTTGGGGGACGGGGAGCCTGGAAATTATAAAGGAAAAAAAATGTCCAATTCAACTCATTCTAAAATGGATGCATAAATTTCTTATCATCAGATTAATGGTGCCACAAACTTTTCTTTTATAGGAAACAATATTTCCAAACATAAATACAGTTAACTACCTTTAGATATACAATACCATCATGCTGTCTCACACATTTGACTGGTTATCAGAGATAACTAACATTCAATTGTTCTCAGAATCATTAATTTCAAAATTAAAAGTTTACAAAAATAAGTAAAATATAATTATTACTAGATATAGTTGAAATTTATTCATTAATTCTCACAATCATAATGGATTCAAAAATTAAAATTTCATTAAGCAAGCAAAATAAAAAATCTATCATTTCTTAACCATTCAATCTTCCAATTGGGACAAAGTAAAAGTATTTTGTTAAAGCGACATTAAACAGTTAACTGCTGTAATCTAGAAAGACACTATTTAAAATTTTGGCCAGAAAACTCTCAAACCTGGGACTTCACAAAGTCCCGGGTTTGAGATAGCTAGTTAATATGAAGCTATATATATAACTTGAAACAAACCTTGGGTGCCTTGGGTTCACTGACTCTCAGAGCCTCCCTGAAATAGGCGTCCACTGCATAGTTGGCCTTCCTCTCTCTTTTAGGGGGTTCAATCCAAGCTCCTATAGTACCAAGCTTGTGTTTCTCCCTGTAATCTTCACCCTCAAACTGGTACACACTGTCTGGGGCATCCATAGTAAAGTTACGTAGACTGCTCTCTCCAAGTGTGTCCATTTTCTCTTTCATCTCATTAGTCTATTATAAATAGAACCACAAAAAAGTTAACAGACAAATGAAAAAAATTAAGGTTGACTCTATAAACCATTCAATAACAAGTCACTATTCAATAATAACAATAATACTAATACTAAAATTAAAATAAACTACAAATTGGTGTTTAGAGAATGGTAAAAAAAAACACACCAAAAACCACAAAAAAAACCCCCCAGAAAATTCAAATTGCAGGAATCTTGTCAGACAGTTTGACAATGCCATCCGAATTTAAAAGAAAAACGAATTGATTAAAAACTTTTCCCTATCCTACCTTCTTTTCTCCTCTGGCCATGATAGCATCAATATCTTCATCTGTGATTTCTGTATCTTTGGATGCAAACACGTGGCTGGCACCATGACGGATCATGTTCAACACCTCGTCTTTACCCAGTTTGTTGGTGTTCTGATCCACCAGACGACCTGAGAGAAAAAAAAAGAAAATTTGTTGTTTTTATTCCTGTTGATCCAATTTTAACTTCATTGACATAAATAAAGGTTTTGACCTTACAAAATTTGTTAAAGATCAAGGCCCACTAAAAGACACTAATCCATTAAGCTTCTACACATTCTTGGGTCAAATAAACCCCGATTACATCTTTAACAATATTTTCTGATCCATGAATTTAAAGCAATATGATGCACTCACTCAAAAGGACAAAAAATTGATTAAAGACCTTAAACATCAAGAAAAGGCCCCAAAAGCTATCTCATACCTGTTCAAAGAGGGCCTTACCATGTCAGAACTTCACAGAGCTATGAAAAAACTCAAGTTAAGGAAATCCCCTGGACCAGATAAGATACACAATGAAATGCTCTTGCATCTTAGCGTGAGAGGTAAACAGATGCTTCTCAAACTTATAAATCTAACATGGGAGACAGGAATAGTACCAAGGGGATGGAAAAATGCTATTATAATTCAATCTTAAAGAAAGATAAACCACCCGACGAAACGAAAAGTTACCGACCAATATCTCTCACCTCATGTGTTGGAAAGGTCGCTGAGAGAATGGTAAATAACCGATTATACTGGTGGCTGGAGACATGTGGCCTACTAAATAAATATCAGGCAGGCTTTAGGATAGGGCAAAGAACAGAAGATCAATTGTTTAGATTAAGTCAAAAAATAATTGATGGCTTTCACGATGGAAAACATACAGTCGCGGTTTTTGTTGATCTCCAACAAGCCTATGACAAAGTATGGAGGAAAGGGTTGTTATCAAAAATGATGGACTACGGAATTGATGGAAATCTCTACTTCTGGATTAAACAATTTCTCAGTAACAGAACAATCCAAACAAAATTAATAACGGACTGTCAAACAGAGAAGTATTAGAGGAAGGTCTCCCACAAGGATCCTGCCTCAGCTGTACTCTCTTTCTTATTTTTATAAATGATCTACCAGAAGTATTACAGACAGAAAAGGCCCTATATGCTGACGATTTAGTTATGTGGTATACTACGAAGCACCTACCAATAGCCTCCAATAGAATAAATGAAGATTTAGAAAACTTACACTTTCTGTGATTAATGGAAATTAAAAGTTAATTGCAATAAAACAGTCTACTCTATATTTACTAAGAGTCATCCTGTTTCCAAGAAAGAAATAACACTCTCCATCCAAGGCCATCGACTCACGAAAGAAGAAAACCCCACATATTTGGGCATACAGTTAGACAGACAACTATCTCTGAACAAACACACTCAGAATGTAAAAATCAAAGCCACAAAGAGACTCCAGTTACTAAAACGACTAGCCAGTACTAATTGGGGAGCAGACAAAAACTCGCTTCGACAACTCTATTTAGGCTATGTGCGTTCCGTCATGGACTACAATTTAGCCCTCCAAAATGTAGGTAGTAAAAACACACACAAAACCTTGGACAGAGTACAAAACCAAGCCCTTCGCTTCATCTCCGGTGCCCTGAGATCGACACCCACAGCAGCATGTGAAATACATACTAATGTGGAACCACTAGGACTTCGCAGAGAATCAGCAGTGCTTGAAATGGTTGAAAGATACAAACGAAAAGAGGAAAACGATCCAAACAGAATTCTGGCAGAGAAATGGAAACCAAGAACAAGATTAAAACAAAAATCCCTGCTACACATTGCTAACAACTTGAATGAAAGACACAGACTCCCAGAAAACAGAGAAAAATCTATTTTAATCAGTCAAAAACCTCCATACGCCGAACTAAAACTTCCAAAAATAAAGACTAACCTCATAGAAGAAACAACAAGAAATAAAAACAAATCAGATATACAAACATTAGCAATGAAGACAATACAAGAATACCCAGACATCTGGATACATGTTTACACAGATGGATCTGCCCACAAAGGAACTAAAAATGCTGGGTATGGGTTTGTAGTAGAATACCCAGATAAAACCTGTGATAAAATCCACAATTCTTGCGGAAGCTCCTGCTCAAACTACGAGGCAGAGGCAGTTGCAATAGAAGCCTCACTGCGACACCTCTCTTCTGTTTTCCAGCTAAACCCTTCAAAACTTCAAAACACTGTCATCTTCACAGACTCCAAATCGTTCTCCAAGCTCTCGATTTAGATAAACTCTCCTCAACGTTCAATAGTTTAAGATCTCAACTAGATGAATTCCTTACAACACACAGAGTAGACTTATCTCTCCAGTGGATACCGGACATTCAAATATACCAGGAAATGACAATGCAGACAGACTAGCCAGACTCGGATCAACACTTTTACAACCATCAATTCCAGTATCCTTAGACACAGCGAAACAAATAATCAAAACAAATAAGAGAGAAGAATGGATGAACAGTTGGGCAATGAGCACCACGGGTAGATGTATGTTTTCCCATATGACCACTCCTGTAAAGACTGATTGCCTAAATAAGCTCAGAAGACACCAGCAAAGCATCATCTTTCAACTAAGAACACAACACATACCGCTCAACAACCATTTAAGCAAAATTACAAAAGACACATCCCCTTCCTGCCCCCTATGTCAACACCCCAATGAAACAGTAACACACCACTTGCTTGAATGTCAACCTCTTGAAGACCTGAGATGCACATTCCTCCCACCAAATCCAAGCATCAGTAACACACTTTATAGTCACCTGGAACAACTACAAAAGACATCTAACTTCCACATCATGGCACAAGACCGAAGGGCTAGAGCTCAGGTGGTCGCTGGTTCGGATAAGTAAGTAAGTAAGTAAGATGCACTCACTCAACAAGAATGTGTTGGAACTTTGGGGTCACCATGGGTCTCAAATCAGAAGGAATATTTCATGGCTTTCGTGAAATGCGCGTTTTATCCGAATATAGAAATAATTAGAGACGAGACACTGTCATAAAAGCTTATGACAAGCCTCAGACAAACATTTTCCTTGAATAAAGTACTACAAAAATTCTGTTTCCTCTAATTTCCTTCCTTTGTCATTGTCTTCTTCTTCAACGGACTACAATCCTTTCATTTTTCACAATTTGGAACAGATATCTATCTTTCAAAATGGCTCTCACAGCCAGGTCCTCATGAACAAAAGAATAATAAAAGACCAGATAGGCATCATACATGTTTCAATAGTTAGAAGATACATCATAGACAAAAAACAACTGTGAAGCACATATCTGGCAGGATTAGTGAATTTTATCTTTAAAATGTCACATATTTTGCAGAGGACATCCCTTTGGTCAAATAACCATTTTAAAAATAGCGGGACTTGAAATTTTATATAGCGTGATATCCATTAAACATGCTCAAAGCATTATGCAAGGGGTCCACAGCCAACAGATTTGGCATAAATCCACTTGTAGCAAAAATTTGAGACCCCTTTTTTACGGTGGATATAAGTAAGGATGAGAAATGCATATACAACACAAAGATAGTGAATAATTTATACCTTGTTGAATGACAACATTATCCAACCTCAACTTCATCTCAGCCCTCTCCACTATTCTCTCCTCAACCGTGTTCTCGGTGATAAATCTAAACACTCTGACTTGTTTCTTCTGACCGATTCGATGAGCTCTGTCCTGGATAAACAAGAAATAAAATATTGTTCAACCTGCAAGACAATTTTAATGAAAAAAACATAACAAACAAACAGAAAAAAAAACCCCAAACAAATACAACAAAAATGGCAAGAAAAATAGACCTGCAACAGGTAGTCATAAAAAAAATAAAATAAAAAATCTATTTTTAAGGAAGAAAAAGGTCTTGTAATTTTACCCATGGGTGCCAACGGTTAGAAGGACTGAAATCTAAATATGTCAATAATTTGCTGAACCGGAAAAAAGGAAACTTTTAATTGACATGTGCATTACGCTTAATTTGACTTCCACTCTCTAAACTCTCTTTTTCTTTGATCAGTGCCTACAATTTTTTCAACTGGGCATTTTCAGATTTTTCGTGAAATCAGAAATCCAGCATAAACCAGAGAGCTGGCATCTTTGTCAAATCAAAAAAATCGTAAATGCCAACATGTAGATTAAGGAGTAACTAAGCAACACAGAGTAAAACCTAGCTCTTCACAATTTGGCTTTCTTGACTTTTAAATCAAGTGTGGTTTCAACCTTACCATGGCCTGAAGATCCACCTGAGGGTTCCAATCGGAGTCGTACAGAATGACAATGTCGGCAGTGGCCAGATTGATGCCAAGACCACCAGCCCTAGTAGACAACATGAAGACAAACTTGTTACTGTCTGGGTGGTTGAAGTCTAGAATGGATTTCTGAGGGAAATAAATCAAACAAGGAAAATTAGACCAAGAACAAATAATTTGGATGAAAGAAAAAAAAAAAAAAAATCAAGTTCTACTTGAGGGAACAAAACTTTTGATTCTAAAAAGTGATATAATTACCCAAGTTTATGAAAATCTCATATAAAAATCTGAAAAGAGGCGTATGAAATAGTGCCAGACAAAACAAAAATAAAAACACCCTTCTGTCTGGCATCATTACATGCTGTAGCCTAAAATATAAGTAGATCTTCCATCAAACATCTGATGAATCGCCTTTATGGTACAATGTAAGCAAATTGCAGGTTAATCATCTTGCCCAAGGGGAAAAAAATAGTGTCTGAAGCATGGCTCGGACCCAGGACCTTCTGGGTCTCAGTGACATCCTTTAACCACACGTATTTGTAAACCAACAATATAAAAAGAGACAAAACCTCAAACTAAAACATCACCCTGACCCAAAAGCCCCCATTCCTTTCCCCTCTACACTGTCGACCATCATCTTGCCAAGACTCTCACTTGATGCCAGACTGTCTAGGCTGAAGTCATACAAAATCCAAGCAATTGAACATTCATGTCAAATTATGACAAAGACATGATTTTTCCTGGGATCTGAATTTAGGCCTGATCTTTATCAGCGGAATATATTTTGCAAAATCCCCAAAAACCTCCTTATATCTGCAGAAAATGACTATCATTGATAAACAGAAAAGAGAGGGAAATTCAACTGTATAGAAAAGAGCACAATCATTTTTTTTTTAAAACCAGCTAAGAACGAACTGACCTGTCGTTCCTCATGCGGTGTCTGTCCATCCAATCGACAATAACTGTGACCCCTCCAGAAACAGTAATCCTCCAAGATGTCCAGCATACGCGTCATCTGACTAAATATCAGGACACGGGAGTCTGGTGGGAGGAGACAATTCATGAAGAAAAAAGTCCGGTTCAACACACCGTTATGATAACTTTTTTTAATTAAGAAAGGTATAGAAAACAAAACAGAAAAGATAATATGAATAAATGTCCTGTTACATGTCAGCCAACTTTTCAGAGAGCAACACAACAAAACATCCAGACATGTACATTGCTTTGATCGCAGTTGCTAACCCTAAATTTCAAATATCAGCATCGTTTTACGGTTAAAACCTCAAATTTAAGGAACACCACCTTGGGCGATAGTAAAGTCTTAAAAAATATAACGATTAATATCAAGAGCACAATATGTTCATAACGGTACTGTAGTCCATTTCAAAATTCATGATCACACTCTTGGCTTGTATCTTTGAAACTGTCTGATAAATTTTTGTTGTAATTTTACATGATGACTTATATTGCTCTAGATCTTACAAATTATTTTTTGCTCATTGGAAAAACAACTGGTTCAAAAGTTAGCTTATTCAAAATCTATAAGTCAAGGACACTGCCTTGCATGTTAAAATAATAGATTTACAGTATGTTTTTTAAACAATGTGTTTCATTATCGTTTAGCAAAATATTAACACACTACATGCACCCACAGGATTTACGGGTGGCATTGAGAGATATCCATCACAACAATAAGGTGAAATGCAGTGTGATGTACACATTAAATTTGCATTCCACCCTCTTTCTTTTTGCTAAAAATCACTCAATATTATGCGAGTAAAAGGGGATGGGGATGGGAATGGTATATGTTGCGTTTGTTTTGTGTGGAAATTAAGGTGGAGGGGTCAAGAATTCTGCTGTGTCCATACGACGCCCCTACTTGAAAATAGTCCTCATAATGGAGATGGGGTAAAGGGTGATTTGGGCATGGGTGCCGGTGCAAAAAATCTCTGCCCCTGAAAATGTTTGGATTCTCACCCCTGAAGGACTGGGTTCAAGGGCTGCTGAAGCTCTAAGAGGGTGGAGGAGCAGAAGTAAAGCAATGCCCTCACCCCACCTCCTTCTGCAGAAAATGAATTTTTACAATTCTAAGGGTACAGAATTAGCCATTCCTGCCTTTAACAATATCACACAGAAAAGCAATCAAAACTCTAAACACACTCACTACCAAAATTAAATAGATCGAGTAGCCAACAGTGCACACTAAAACTACCAGCTTATTAGACGCAGCAAATAATATCTCGATCATTGATTCCCCCCAATATAATTTCATCAACATGGTTGGCTCCTATGTATAAATTATTTCTAATACAATACCAATAAATTCCAATTTCAATAAAGAAAAAAGTTTTACAATAATTTTAAAAAGGAAAAATGTTCCAATCAAAATTGTTACAGATGCCCCTTGAAAGGGATTCAAAATGTTAACTACATCCCATCTTATGAGATGACAACTACATCCCATCTTATGAGATGACATAAATGAAATTCATACCATTTTCCTTAAGTTTGGGAAGAAGTTTATCTAAAATGACCATTTTGCCACAGTTTTCGACCAGGTGATAGTCGGTGGTGTAAGGGGGACCTGAACAAGAAAAGAGAAATAAAAAGTAATTTACTGACAAAGTTTTTGATCCAAATTTATTCATTAAAATTTTCTAAAGTACTACGTTTGTTTTTTAAAGTACAACATAGTCAAAACTAATCATTACAATAGCACACAACAGAGATAATTAATTTACAAAGAAAAAAATATCCACTCTGGAGTATTTGAGTGTTTCTGTCTCAGATTTTTACTGTTCCTTGTTTTAATTTGCTATTCAAAAAAGCATAATCCTGAGACCTGCAAGCGTCATCTCCATACTTATTACAATCCTATGTTTTGTTTTAAAAATATTTCTCCCGTTTGCCAAATCGGGACAGTTGGCAGCTATGTAAATGAAGTAGCAACTACCTGGCTCCATCCCATCAAACAGATAAGGATGGTTACTGCATTTCCTCAGCTGCATAAGGATGTTGAGCAGTCTCATTTTGTCTGAGCGACCAGCTCCATTCACTACGTCAATGTCCTTCATCAAAATCTTCGTGTATCTATATAAAAGAGGAGAAAAATGTGATAAAGAAAAGAATTTTGTTGCTCACACCTCGATCTGGTATTATTTTAGGGTGATTTAGACATTGAAAATTGAATTGTGAGAGTCTGAACCATGACTTCTGGGTTTTAAGTACACAAACAAAAGAGTAGAAAATTTATGAATTTCCGGGACAGAAAGCTGACATAGGAATTTCCATAACAAAAAAAAAAAAAAAAAAAGAAAAGAAATAAAAAAACATGTATAAACCCAATTTTTTAAACCACAAAGTTCTAGAGACACCAGTTATAAATGTTTCAACTAAATCATAGCTGTTATTGTTTAATTTCAGTTACTAATTAATCTAAATATCGTTCGGCATTATCAATGCTTAAAATCTCCATTGATAAATCAACAAAGAATTTTATAAATAATCAAGCTGAACCACTGTACATTCACAACTTTAAAGCAGCAAGCTCGCTTGTACTAGAAGAAATAGAACTCTTTTACTCACAATTCTCTTTGCATCTTGCTGAGACCAATAAAAATCTTTGTCTCCTTCTTTGGCAACAATCTCTTCTCCACATCTGATTTGATTCTTCTCAACAAGAAAGGCCTCAAGACCTAAGGAAAGAAGAAGATATTAAAGACAACAACATGACATCAGAGCCCAAATTTTCTTACTACTTAACATTAGTAAATATGAAAATCTTGTACATCAAAATAAATTTTACCAGAAAATGTTTATATCGATATTGTTATCTATCAATAATCGGTCTAAATAAAATACAATTTTAACTTCGGCTACTGTGCAGTGCGAGCCACAATATCAACAGACCTGCCAACCTTCCCAGAATGAAAAGTGTATTCTATGATCCTAAAAAGTGTATTTTTTAGCAAAGTGTGGAAAATAAAAGTGCGCAAAATACAAAAATTTATATAAAAGCTATCATCAAACCCAAATCAAAAATAAAATCTGATCTTCATCATTCAAACATTTGCAGCAATCACTAGTAATTACAAAATTATCGGTTTATTGAGAAACTAAAACTTATTGACCATTTAAAATCAGTATAAGGCTCAGAAATTGCAATATCTAAGGACATCAAAGAAATGACCAAAAGACCCCAAATATGTTGGTAGTATTGATGCTAGTGCCTAAAGAAGAGGAGGTGGTGGTTGTAGCAATGGTGCTCTAGTGGTGGTGGTGATGGAAGAAGTAATGTGGTGGTGTTGTTTGTGGCAGTGACAATGCTGTGATGGTGGTTGTAACCGTGGTGATGCCATGGTGGTGATGGTATGAGATGATGATGCTGATGTCCCAAATGAAGTTGTGATGGTGATATACATCTGCCAGCCCAGTAAATCAGTTGAAGGTTTTGAGATAAAATATTTGTGAGAGTGGTCTTCAATCTAATAGAGATGACAATTTGCGGCAGTGACAAGATAATTTCCATTATGTTATCAAATGATCTATGTCTCTCTATCGATCTCTCTCTCCCTTTTCTATAGCATTTACTACTACTCCTCCTACTACAACTATTCCTACAACCACTACTAGACTAGTACTATTACTACTACCACTACTACTTCTGCTCCTACCACTATTACTACTACTACTACCACATACTAATACTGTTACTGTTGGTCAAATGATGGGAAATTCACACATATCACAGACAAGTTAAATACTTCTAGAGGATTCATTTTGAACCATTTTGTTCCTAAAGCTGCCCAGTTGGTAGTGAAAAAAAAAAAAATCACTCATACAAAATAATAAATTTTAAAGAAAGATCAATAAATTTTTTTTTAACAAAATAGAGTAATTTTAGTAGTTATAAAGGGAAATATTAGTAGTTATAAAGGGAAATAATCCATTTATGTTTAAGCTTATCAGCAATAGTTTTTAATTGAAAGCTTCATTGCCAAAGATGTTAGTTAAATTTAATTTTCACTTAAAATTTTCTATTTAACAAGAGGTAAAAGCTTAAATGTGGCCTGAGGCCATTTAAAGTATAAAATAAGCTTAAATGTATAATTCTATGCAAATCCTCAAAAAGTTATGAGATAAATATTGGTGAAAACCGGCAACATATAACTAACTGAAATGATAACAATAGTACTAACTGTGAAGTATCATTCAGAAACACGGTCAACAATTGATGTATGACATGTTGTCATTTTCAACATCATTCATGCTTGAGAAAAAAAAAAAAATCAAAATATTACAACAAAAATCGTACTAAAGGTATTTGAGTCCAAAAATCGTACTAAAATAGGATTAATCGTACCGGTTGGCAGGTCTGTATCAAAAGCTTGGAAACTTTTTTTTGTGTAGGTCAATAGCATCCTGCTACCTGACACAATGCTTAAGGACTACGACATCATTATTGATTACAATCTTGAGGTCAGTGGTGAAGTCCCACCAATCGACTCCATTGTTGATGTGGCATGGAACCCTGATGCTGAGTCAGATGAGGGACTGCACCATTTGAACCAATTTTAAGCATTGTCACTATAGCAGCTACCAAAACCCAACACTGCTTTGCAGAGAGCATTTCCGTATTTTACACCATTGCCAATGCTGAGGAGAGGGTCCAATAAATGATTCCTGGCCTTCAGAAACGGACTGTAACGACTTTTAAAAGTCAAATTCAGTGAAACATCTTTCAAAACCGAAAAGACCCCACCAAATTATCCAGATTGACTTCCCTTTTTGTAATCTTGCATTTTCCATTTCTTTCCCTTCAATTTTTTGTATTTCATCATTTAATCCTTTACATTCTTTGTGGAACATAGGGCTTCAACAGTACATCTCCACCCTATTCTGTTCTTTGTCTTCTTCTTCATCTCTCCCCAGGACATTCCAGCCAACTTCACCTCTTCCTCACAAGACCTTCTCAATGTTTTCTTTGACCTCCCAATTTTCCATTTTCCCCGAGGGTTCCAGTCCACAGCTTGTCTCGCAATGTCTGTTGTTTATTTTCTGAAACTGTGACCAATCCTTTTCTCTTCTCTTGTTGAGATTTGTTTGCTAATTGCCTCTAGTCCAGCTTTTTGTAAGGACTGATAAACTGATGTTTTTATCAACATTTTACCACAGTCCCAATGATGTCGATATATCTCTCCTAGACTGTACATCATATCAAGTGTGACAAATAAGAGATCCATTCATGAAGGAAAAAAGACAGAAAACTTCTTTCAAAAATTAGACTTTTCACATAATAAAATTATGAAGCAACATGTGAAGATAATTTTGATGCTCAAAATCGAAATTAATTTATAACCATTTTTAAAAAAATAATAATAAATAAATAAATATAAACCATCCATTCATGTCTCAACTTTAAAATACCATCAAATTAACTAAAACTAAACCAAGGTAACACTTACTGCGTGCAGTCTCTCAACCAATTCATTGTCACCAAAACATGCGCTTGAATTGAACCAAGCATCAAAATCCTGTTGGGAGTAATAATAGCGATTTTAAAAAATTATGACAAGACTTATCACAGATGCAAATATTACAATTTGAAGGAGAGAAACAGAATTGTTTGGGTTTTTTTTTTGTTTTTAAGGGTTTTATGGCTCTTGCAACACATTAATGTCATATAAGTGCCAATAAAAAGGAAGAAAATGGGACAGTAAAAAGTACTAGAATTACAATTAATCCACCCAAGAAAAGTTAAGAGGAGGAATTGGTCCAAATAGGAAACAAATGGTAGATTCCAAGAGCACACTATCACAGTACTTAGTTTGAGATCACCTAAAAGTCTCATCCAGACACAGGCACAGGTCCTCACTTAGAGGAATTCACTCAAATGCTTACAAATCATATATAATACATAAACAAAACAAAATCGTGCATAACAGAGAGATGATTTACAAGGAAAAAAATATAATCTCCCAAAGCTAACTATACATTTGACTGTTTCCCTCTCAGTCAGGGTATCCGGCTAGGGCCAGGACAAAACCAAGTAATCTCATTCCAAGACAAAGACAGAAAGCAAGCTGGAGAACAGATATAGAGGGATAGAAGACACAGTAAGTACCTCCCTGCCCACTATGGGAGGTCAGGAACCCCACGGAGAAACAGAATTGTATAGACTCACAGAATATCATTGCTCATCAAACAAAACACGAAGCATAAGACCAAGGACTGGAATTTATACTGGTTTCTGTCGCACTTAAATATCAACAATGGTTTGCTACCCTTTGGGTAAGAAATGGGGAAAATTACTACCACCAGATCAAAGTTAGAATCAGCTATCCAAACTCTTCTAATTGGGCTGGGGGTTTGGGAAGAAGGCAGGAAATGCAGATTCAAAAAGTTTGAATAATATGCTTTACTCCATCCTTCAATCCATATTTCTTTCAGTTTTCCAGTAAAAAAAAAAAAATGCATATCATCCCAAAATGCATGATTCCCACCTACCTATATGAATTTTAAATACTTCAAAGTTGATGCAGTGTAAATTGCTCGCATTTGTTTGGGGGGGGGGGGGGGGGGGGGGGGTAAAAATACATTCACTATACTCTTCAACAGTCGTAACGTCACTTCCTTCCTAATGACGCATGGTAACTTAGTAACACTGGCTCTAAACTATCGAAACAATGGCGGAAGCCCGCATGAAATATTTCTCTGGCGAGCATAAAAGCATATCCAGAGGGAAAGACCCATAAATTTGATCTTGTTTTGACTTTTACACATTCTGATCACAAGGCATAAGAAAAGTTCTATCCAGCATGAAGAATAAAATGTAATGATCTTCTTTGTTTAGAACCAAGATGGCCGTCGTTGCCGGGCGGCGTGACATCAGACTACTGAATCCAATTCTTCCCTCAATAACATTCAAATTTGTTGTAAAAAGCCAAATTCAGCTAAACTTGACAACTAAAAAACATACAATTTCACCTTCAATGGAACAGAAATAGAAATCTAAGATAAAACTAGCATATTTACCTCAGAATTGTTGAAGACATCAGGGAGCAAAAAGTTGAGCAAAGCCCAAAGTTCATGGAGATTGTTCTGAAGGGGTGTGCCAGTCAGCAACAATCTGTTTGTCGACTTGAACTCTCTCACAATTTCGGAGAGCTGGAGGAAGACAGATGAAACATAAAGGAATATTGCAAAATTTGCCTTTCATTTGTTTTTAATGGTTTTACACATTTAGGTCATATCAACGCCAGTAAAAGATCAATAAATTCTAAACTAACAATTAAATGCACCCAAGACAATGTGAGACAAAGTTGCTGGTTGAAATAAAGAACTGAACTAGATTCCAACAGCTTACGTTAGTGTACTTTGTTTGAGTCTACCTGAACACAAAAATAGACTCTCACTTAGAGATATTCACTCAAATGTTTAGAAAGTATATTCAATATAGAGAGATGATTTTCTGCATTTGACTGTGCCCTCTCAGCCAAGGTCAGGTTTGCTACAATCAAAATTACTTCAAAGTACTTTCTGTCAGATTTAACAACTTAGCAAGGTTATCACTGTTAGACAGGGATGTACTACTTAAATATCAATGTTAAGACAAAATTAGAAATTATAAAGCTAGACAACAGCAATGATATTAAATGATGAGACAAAAGCATGCATGTGTATGTGAATGGAAAACAGAATTTAACCTTTTAATCAAAAGAAAAATATACATTTGATAACTTACAAAGGATATGTAAATTTAACAGTTAAATGAATAAAAAGTGAAGTAAACACATTTGAAAATAACAAAACAAGCCTTTACCTTAGATTTTTCATTTTTGATTCTATGGGCTTCATCAATGACAATATATCTCCAGTTGAATTTCTTCATGACAGACTTTTCACGGATGACCATCTCATAGGATGTAATGCAGACGTCCCATTCTCCTGGTACCAGGACATCCCTGATTAAAGCAGCCTGCACAGGAAAGATGGGAAATTAATAGAGTTCCCTGTAATCAACACTCATCTTAACAGAAATAAATGTACAGATTTTGACAATCAGAGACCACTATCTGATAAGGAATGGGTTGAATGTATAAAATTATATCAATCTCAATAAAGAAGAGATATGTTGCAGTATGGTCATGTAAGGTTAAAATAGGAATAATTACTTTAAACAATACCACAGAACCAATGAAAAACAATTAATTGAGAGAGGCAAGGCAAGACATTTTTTTAAAGAAGGAGAAAGATTAGTTCTTTGGTGGAAATTAAAAATTTCAGTTGGAAAAAGTGAAATAGCATCACAAGTTAAGTTGAAGGACATTAACATTGACCTCTTTAAATAAGTGTAAAATATTTCATCCTTCATCCTAATTCTAATTTGAGCCATCTTGATGTCCTGGCTTAATTAATCTTATAAAATGTAAATGTAACACCATCATAATGTCACTTGTTTCCATATTAGTGATCAACTAAATTTTATGAAAAGCATTTTCAATAGGTCTATTGCATGCATTTCAAAGCCCAAACCAATGTGATTCATTTAACCACTCACTCTGGCCTCCTGGTCACCGATGAGACAGACAGCCCTGAGGGTTGGACACCACCGTTCACACTCAGCTTTCCAGTTAGCCAGTGTAGATTTGGGACAGATGACCAGATGGGGGGATGGAATGTTGCGGTAATGCTTCATGTAGCCCAACAATGATATAGTCTGAAGAGTTTTACCCAGACCCTGAGAAGGGAAGAGACAAAAAAAAGAAACAATTCAACATAAGTGAAAAAAAAAAACAATAAAATTGTTACAAGAAAGTATGGACTGAAAAAAAAAATTACCTCTCTGAAATGTTGATAACAAAACATTTACACTTAAGTATCCTCACAACTGTGACAAATATTTCTCAGCCGTCTGTCGGATTTTAAGTGATGTATTAGTGTTTTTATCGTTTTTGTTATTGGCTGAAGAAGGTTTTGAGCCCGAAACATTCTTTGTTTGGTATTCTATTCTTTTTTGAAGATATTATCTCTAACTTAGAGATTCATTTTTGCTCATTACTTTCAACATTCTTTCATTGTCAAAACTTAAGAAAAATGTTGGCTCGCAGTGAAATATGGAAATTGAATTGTTATAAAATAATTTCTGGTTTGGAATTAATAACTCAAGGAAAAACAAAATTTTATCAAATAGATCCTAAGAATGCAAAAGTCAAACATACGAACCATTTCATCAGCGAGAATTCCATTAATACCATTTTCATACAGGGAAATCATCCAATTGAGACCACGAATTTGGTAGTCTCTCATCTCTCCTGACTTGATGTCTGAAATGACGATGTTTTATTGTGAAAATGAAAGATCATTTCAAAATTCTGATGAACCATGAGCAAACAAAACTAGTTGAAACCTTAAGCTAAATCATCCCAAAGATTGAATTTTGTCTTTCCAGATAATTAGAATTTTTACATCGATTCAATGTTTCATACACTTACTATTCAACAAATACTAAAATAAACTTTCAAAAAAGCCAGCAGATACTTTTTTTAAAAAGGTGTTCAAACTAGTTTAATTCATCTCCGGCTTTTCTATCTTCTCTGATAAAAAGATGTCTCCACTCTTAACAGTCAAATAAAAAAGGAAAATTGACAGAAAAAAACGAGGAAGGATTTATAGAAAAGATAATTTATTTAGCCCTTCTATGGGCTTAAGCATTGCGATGTGAATGTTGCATGAAACAGATATGATTAAAATTAACATGAATTATTGACTATGATATAATCATAATGGTTTTTCAATTATATATTTCTTTACAAAGACAAGCAGTCCTCTGCCACAGGAAACAAATCAAAACAAATATTTTACAAAATAATTTCTAACTTAAAATCCACAACCATGTCAATATTGAGAAATCTCACTTTAAAAAGTTTTCAAATAGATTGAAGTGTCATTCAGTTTAGAAAGTTCCATTTCTGAGTTTAACAGAAGCATTTAAAAATCCAAATGCGGAAAACAAATCATAATTTCACCCCCTTTAAAAAGAAATATTTATAATAATTAAACTGCTACAAACCCAGGTCTGTACAATATTTTTTTTTTAATTTCAAACATGCTCACATGAAGGGCTGGCCTCAAATCTCACAAGAACATTTCCAGATTTCTTTGCCTCAGACAACAGTTCCTCATCCTCCTCTTCCTCTGTTCGTCGATGACGATGACTTAAAAGATAAGAAGAATAAGTGGATTATTAGTGAAATTCTAAAGATATGGACTACACGACAAAACCTTCTGTTTCCAATCCAAAGTCCATTTATTCATTATAAGGCTAAAACATAAGAAAAAATAATTTAAACTTCAAAAAAATTCAAATCCATGCCATAGCCAATAATAAATAAGTCATTTCCAAACCAATTTGTAATCTCTGCCTCAATCTAGTATCAAACCAGACGTCAAATCAGACATTGCAATTTAAATTGAAATTGAAGTCATAACATTAGAAACACATTATAATATGAAGATATCAATTACACTCACTTGTAGGTGACCAACACTTCAGTGAGGAATGTATATGAAATAAGGATAAAATTAGATTGTAATTCCATTAAAATTAAAATGTGTACGAAACATACACTATCCTACAAGATATCAAACAAAAGTTTATATAAAAAGTGCAACGAAAAACCCTTCTCAAATAAAATTCTTGAGATAAGGTGGAAAATTTTGACATATTCTACATAGTAAAGCTGAAATTCCGGTCAATAAATCAAAAATCCATTATTTCTCTGGACTAGGGGATGGCCAACAACAACATTACCTTTAACACTTGATAGCAATTCGAAACAACTCAATGACAAAACCAGATTAAGATCATTGGCAGATATCAAAGGCACAAGACAGAGACATTTGGAGAATCTTCACCACATGATTAAGAGGAATGGTAAGAGCTCTAGTCTAAAGTCGGATTACATCAAAAGCAAAGGCTTTAAGCTGAAGGTGTAGTTAATTAGCAGTATTAGTTTCTCCCCAAAATAACACAATGTAAATCCTTTGAGATAAATTGACTGAAGAAACAAAAGCATCAATGTTAAATTATTACAGACACATTTGATAATCCAATATGATGTCAATATAATGTAAATAAAAAATAGAAACTTACTCTCCAGCTGCAACCAGTTTAGATTTTTCATCCATGGTCTTGTGCAGTTTGGGCCTCCCTTTCATTTTCAACGGACTGGTGGGACCTCCTCCACCTGCCTGGGCTCCCGTCTGCATGAAATGGGCAAACAACTCTGTCTGCTTGAGAAGGAAGTCAAACCTATTGCTTCTGTCAGTTTCCTGGATGAAGACGGCAGTGCTTGATTAATCATACATTGTATTACAGTATTAATAGGTGGCAATTGAAAAACTGGATACGTTCGATTTTAAGGACAATATCACTTTGAGAATTTCCTTACATGATCTTGGACAAAAATTGGTTGAAATAAATGTGTTAAAAAAATAAGAAAAGAAAAGAAAATGAAAACAATTTTTAAAGGAAAATAAACTCTTTATTTAGCTTGAAAAAAAAATAAAAATGTCAAGTTCAGATCGTTCCTAAATATATTATTTTTTAAAATGGTTTAAATATGAGAGGACAATATGGCTGATGTAAGATAAGCATGTAAGACTGCAACTTGAATGGTTATTAATATAAAAAATATAGGTAGTTCACATTTTCTAAATTTTTAATAACTTTCCATTGTGTGGCATAACACACAATAATCTTGTAGTCATTCAGAGCCATGAGGAGGCAGAGTTTATCCCAGTTTCTATTGCGTAAAACAGACAATAACAATTGCTTGCTACTGTTGGGATAGGATGCTAGTCTATCGCAAAGTACTTTTCATGAGATCCAGATTCAGCTCCCCAACCATTGCTGGGTGGGCAGAGGGGGTCAGACACTTTTCTCGGGATATATCTGAGCCCCTTTGGGTGCAAAGCAAGTGCTCTACTAACAAAGCTATCAGGATCCCCCAATATCTTGTGTACAGGTTTAATTTCCTCACCAGTTTTTCTTCATAGGCAACATCTTTTCCCCTTGGTGGAGTCTTCAACAGAACTGATGGCCCACTGACTGCACCGGAAGGCTGAGAAAGAAATACAATGTGAAACAATTAATTCATGTGTTAACATCAAATGTTTCACAACCAAAACTAATAAATTAAACAAAATTTGACCCGATAACCAAATGGCAACACCAAAACTACTGTCATCAGATGATAATCTTTGTGAGTTGGCTTCCATGTCAACTTTAAATCAGTTCCACAAACAACCGAGGTGTTGGGCTTAGGGGAGACCATGATACGAAATCAAAGAGAACAAGCCGGCACTTGGATCATTCTTCTATCCTCCCATTTCTTAGCAATGACTATGAAAATTTTTCTTTTCTATTTTTGTAGGAAATACTCCTCTTAAATCAAAGCCCTATCTCCACTGAATAAAAATCTTTTTGAATTTTGGAAATCCATTAATATATAACAAAGTTATGCAGTTTCAAATGTGTCACAAAGAGAAAAAAATATGGAAAATATGGGACGCCTTTTCTGCGTTTTATTCTGGTTTGTGGCTGTATCTCGCTTAATACGTGGAATAAGATATTAAAACTTGGCAATTTTATGGCAAAATTATCAGAAAATATGATGAAGACATCAGAAAAGTTCTAACTTGTATAGTTTTAGAGCTGTATGGCTAGGGTCAACTATAATTTTGTTTTAAAATATACATAATATTGATCATTTGGAACTTTTCCGAAGTGTAATTTTGTATCTACAACACATACAAATCAAACGAAAAATGCCTGCTAAATTATTATCAATCAGTCCCGTGAGACCATGGCTTATGTTATTTCTCGTATTTATTTGAGAGAGAGAGAGAGAGAGAGAGAGAGAGAGAGAGAGAGAGAGAGAGAGAGAGAGAGAGAGAGAGAGAGAGAGTTAATCTACTATCCCTATGACATAACAATGAAACAATGCCTTAAATTTTAAAAAGCGTGCGAGGATTTGTGTCGTCAGTCACCGCGAACAAGTTGCCAGATGGCCACGTGTGTGGCCAAATATATAATTTTGCTTCTTTTATTAAATTTTATTCATCTATGTTTGTCTCATTGACATTTATCCTAGTTCATTTTAAGTGGGCCAGTCTTAATAGTGAAAGCCATATGATTTTCTATTTAGCCACTTTTGAAGTCGAATTTGGTCAGGTTAAAGTCTGGCCACCTGGCAGCCTTGCCTCGCTCACGTCATTTTCGTGTCGTGCGATGGTGGAGCAAAATGGCCGTCTCCATATTTTCACTCATTGAAATGCAAATTGAGTTGATGTTTTGTGAGAATATGGAAAAAGTACTATGGAAAAAGTACTTATCATAATCCAATGAAATTTGAAATATAAATAGAAGAAATGTGCATATATAACCTTATTAGCGACAAAATCTCTCGTCTTTGTAGTTTTAGAAATATTGTACTCCAAAGAGTAAAAATCTATTTGTAACAGTCTTCTGGTAATCGTACGAGTTTTGTCGCTTAACATAATCTAAAATGACCTATTTTCTAACAGTGTGCCAACTTTCAATCATATTCATCGATAAACAGCTTCGTAATTAATTTTTTAAAATAGCATGTACGGAACGGCTTCGTCCCATATTTTGTCGCGAATTTGGGCACTTCGTGAGCGAAAAAGAGGCCCAAAGATTTGTGCGGGATAGTCATTGATACATTTCTTGTCAATTGACGCAGACAGCAGACGTTTAGTTTTTTATGTCTCAGTAGAAAATAGG
>NC_088363.1:49031537-49044037 GCF_034508935.2 Berghia stephanieae
AACTATTTTGTCAATTCGTATGTTCAGAATATTTCCTTTTCATATTGTCACGTCTATGTAGCAGGGTGGCAAGTAGAAGTAGACATATAGGAGTTATATAGTTTCCCCAAAGACTAGTGTCTGGTCCCGCTTTTATTTTTCCCTTTTATTGTCGGGTAAAAAGCTCCTGACACTTGACTGATAGTAAGAGAATATTTTAGGTTTAAATAAATAGGTAATAGAAGTAGTGGTAGAGTATTGGCACGTTGTATAGTGATAGGTAGGTTCAGAAGGTAAGTATTAATCCCCGTTAAAAAAAAGTATTTTACATAAATCCTTCGTCAACACAACTGTAAACAAATAAACGTTGAAAACAAATAAAAAGAAATGGAGTATAAATTGTATCGTCTGTACTCAACGATGGTTGGAGTGTGATGTCTGTATTGTTCCCATCCGAAGTCTCTCCATTATCACTCCCATAATCACTCTGTCGTTAGTAAGTTGCACAGATTGTGACATAAATGATTTGCTTCTCTGACTCTCATAGTTTTGCTTTATTCTCTTGAGCAGTCTGTCAAGAGTAGAGTTAAATTTTAACATTACACCGGTTGAAGATATTTCGCTTTTACACACATCACTTCGGTAACACAGTAGCTATCTGGCTGCTCGAAAGAAGAAAAAAAACAACACACCTACGCGTGCTGTCGTTGATCTTCGTTTGTTGTCATTAGAATGATATTTAATTCTCATTGTTTAGAGTTGAATTCCAACCTATGACAAGACAATATCCTGATTTGTGAAAGTACTCAAGTCATCACTGATAGTGCCATTTTCCATCCACATCCTAGGCGTGAAAGTGGAAGTTGATTTTAAAAGTAAATTTCATCGGTCTCGACCGACGCCACACTCACCAACCAGAAGTCGAGGATCAGTTCCAGTTGCTGCAATAATGTCTATGATGAGGTTTGGGTTTCGAATTATTTAAAAGTCACAGTTTTAATATACAATTATTTAAAACGTCTTTATGGATTAGAAAAATAAATGATTGAGTTCTAAAATCAACGCTTCTGTCTAAATCTAAATCGTTGACTCAGAATGAATGAATGAGAGTAAACAGTAAAGTAAGACAGTAAGTGATTCAACAATCAACAAAGATTCAAACACTTTCGATTTTCATGTAGATACTTTTTAATTTTTCTATCTAGATAGTTAAATTTATTTTGTCATTTACTGTACGATTTGTAAGTTTATTGATGGAAGCGAAAGGTTTTCATTGTAAATGTAATTATTAGATGAAATACCTTCCACAGAATTTACTCGTCAAGAAAGAACTTTTTACTTTTACTCAACATACTCTTCTTTTACCCTTTGGCTTTCGTCTTTCTTCTTCTTCTTCGCCTTCTTCTACTGTCCTTAAATAGGTCTTCCACATACTTTCCCCATCTTTTGATAATCTCTTCTTCTTCGAATATCATATTTCCGAGTCTTTTATACACTTTCCCGTGTTTTGTTTGTTCTTCGTCAATTTCTTGATCTCTTCGAACATTGCCCTTGTTTTATGTTCTCTTTGGAGTTTTTCTATTTTCAAGCGTTTTTCATTTAGCCATTCCTCCTTTGCCTCTTTACATCTCTTCTTTATTTCCCTATCAATTTTCATACAGGTTGGTTTATCCTTATTTTGTTTTCTTTTCGTCATTAAATCCAGTATCTCATTCTTCATCCACGGTTGTTTTGCTTCATTTTCTTTCATTTAATGCATTATTATTTAATTTAACTACCAGGTAAGGTTACAGAGGCAACTTCTCAGGCCCTGTTGAGGGGAACTCTGGTAGTCGAAATAGCCTAAACAAGAAATTGCCAATCCTCACAACCGTCATTCTCAGGAAGACTTGTATTTTTTAATTGAGATTCTGATTTTTATAAATGTACACCAAGCTTTATTAGCATTATTCTAAAATAAACAACATATGCATGCTTGCTTTCATTTTGATTAATAAATGAATGACTTTATGCCGGGATCAATGGCATTTCCCCCCTCCCCTTTAAGATCTGATCAATAGTTGATACACGGTATGTATGGACAGTTATTTTATTTACATTTTTTTTTGCCTTTTCCAGCACAAATGGTTTCAGTACTGAAGACGACAGTCGTCCAGGTCATGATCAGGTTTGCTGCTTGATAGACAACAATGAGAAGTGTCAGAGGCAGGCTGGTAATGCTAGTTATAGCAAACGGATCCAAAACCAGGCACGGAAATTGAAGCTTATCAGGGATGAAATGGTGAGTATTGAATATGAAAAGTTGATAGATTGAGCAAATAAAGAAAAGAAAAATAATCAGAGTAAACAAAAGTCTCCATAAAAAGCAGTTTCACAGCAAACCGTTTTCATATTTTTATCAACACAGATGTCCGTTTCACAGATTTAAAAATTTATATTGAAAGTTTGATCAACATGTTCTCCTCAAACTTCATCTATCATGAGTCATACGGTAGTGGAATCTTTTTTGAATTAAAGTATATTTATTCTTTATTTCTTTATTATTTTTTATTTGCTTATCAATCCTCCAAACCTCTTGTGATAAAGTCGATCAAGATCAGTCCAATTCTTGAATTCTAGAAGACTGAGGGGCTAAAGCTTCTTCGATCCCTGTTTTGACAAGAAATTAGAACACTGGATTATAAAATAGAAAATAAATAATAGTGAATAAATCTTTTTATTGGCTACCACTAAATGCTAATTTTGCTTTTGCTAGTTTATATTTTTCTACTCTCTTAGCCTTAGCTGTAAAAAGGTGGGGGTTATCATTTGTCTTATTTATTTCATAAAGTTTCAAGTTCTGTACATTTTCTTCTCTTTATGTTTTTGTTTTGTTTTGTTTTGTTTTGTTTTTTACACTGACAATGGCAAAACGTAGCTTCTTGAAATATAAGAAAATTTAATTTTTTTAGATGCAAAAAATAAATTGATTTCATTTAAATTTGGTATTGTTAATGAATTTGTTTGATCTCTCCTCTGATTTTCGTACTTATCTTTCACTCTTCCAATATTCCAGAGTCCACACATCTATATTTGCGACTACCATAAAACCCAGATACAAAATATTAGGACCAAGCGGAAACGAAAAGATAGTGACGAGGATTTGGGCTATCAAGATGGAGAAGAGGAGACTGTGGAGGTGAGGGGCATTCATGATTAATATAAAATATCATTTGATTGTGGTTGACATCATGCTACTGTTTAGCGTTTTCGTGTTTTTTTTGTGTGTGTTTTTATTTTTTTTTTGTAGTCTTTAAAAAAACTTTGATGGTGGAATCCAGATAATGTTTTTTTAAATATAGGATTTTTGCGATCTTGAATGGAATTTCGAACAATTTCGTGATTATAGTGCGAAAAAGTGTGTTCTCGCCTTGAGAATGAATTTAAATTTGCAATTAAAATAGCAGATCTGTCACTTATTCAGAATTAATAAGTCTGTGCAGATTGTCTAGGAGTGAACATTGATCAAATTCTGATTTTTTCTTCCAGATCCCCATTTTTACTCCATAATTTTAGATATAACATAACTGTTGAAAAGCGGGTGGTTGGATGGGAGCATCACCCTTGAATCATATACCTATGATGTTCGCATGGGTGTACGATCCGATAGTGATGTCGTTTCTTCTTCTCTTTACTAGCCTATCCTGCTTCTTTGGTTTGTGATTGTATTTTTGACAGGGGATATTTTTTTTTCTGTAAATCTTCTGCCTGTTTGTTCTTGGTTATTTATAATTTAGCTTATGATATCTTTAGGTTATGATTTTGATTTACATTTGTACTATTTTTGTTAGATTGCTTGTTTTTTTGTTTCAGCGGTCTCTCATATAACCTCAATTGTGTTGGAAGAGACCTAAAGCAACAAACAAAAAAAAATAATTGTTGAAAATGTGTTATTTTTTGTAAGAAATGGGTAGTTGACTAGAATTAACCACATTAAATCAATTCTGAAGCATTTTATAGTGGCAAGTCATAGGTATTTGGATGAAACCCATGCATCCTTTGGTTGGTAAAAAAAGTAAAAGAAATAATTGAGTTTTTACCACACATCATTTTTTTCTGTGTGTTTAGCTTTACAACAAGACTTGACATATAAACTTAAAAGCTATGTGTATGAATTCACTTCGCATCAATATTTTTGCATACCAAATAACTGCCATTGCTTTGGTTTTCTTTGGGCTAGTAGATGCACGCAGATATAATATTTGAAGCATAATCTGAGTGGAAACTAAAATTCCTTGCACGCCTAAGAATGATTTTGTTTCCCTTTAAGGCAAGGGTATAATTTGTTTGTTTTTAGGTGTTATTAGATTATTTAAATGCTGAGAGTCAAGAGTATACTGATGTGTGTTTTAATTATTTATCTTCCTCAGATTGATTTTTATCAAATGCCAGTCAACACATTGAGACGATACAAGCGACATTATAAATTGCCCACACGTCCTGGTCTCAGCAAGGCACAGCTAGCAGACGTAAGTGTCCTTATCTGTTGTCAATTTGACTCATCACCGCTCTCTGGTTTTATGTCGGTGTGAATCAGATGTAAAAAAGTTGAAAGGAAGTTAACATCAGGAATACAAACATGATTATAAAGTAGATTGATCATGGTGGTATTGTAGAAATGTGTAACTAAAATATACACATATACAATGGAACTCTGGTACAACTGGAAAAGTGGGACTAGCAAAGGAAATTCCCATCGTCTCCGAGTCCCGTTTATATCCATGCATATGGCATTTGAAGGGAGACCATATTGAAGGAAATAAAAAAACACAAGGAACAAATTTTGTGCTATTTCTATGGGTAAATAAATCAAACGGGGTGATTGTGACTTCCATCAATTTAACTCTCTCTTTTCCCACCCATCACCTCCCTCTCTTCCTCTCACTTCATAATAAAAAAAAGGCGAGTTGGAACAATCCAAGAGTTAAATTCTACCATCCTACTTTCCTCTGGTTTCCACCCATCCCAACTCCGCCACTGACAGTCACTACCGGTACTAACTGTACTTCAAAACTCAATTAGAGTACTGTACCTATAATAAAGACAGCATCATGCTTCACAAAGAGCTCATCACCCGCTCCTCACTTCTCAGCAGAGTTGCATAAACAGTCATGGGTCACACATCCCTTACTCTACACGCACATTAGGCCTAAGTATCAACTTATTGATCTGTCAGTCATGCACTCTCTCTAGCCTTTTAGTTGTGTCGCTGTGTTGTATAGCACAACGTGCACAGAATAGTATGCCAATAGTACACATATTAAATACTCTTTGTCCAGCCCCATCCCATCTCTGTTCCAATGGCTTATGTGTGCTTTCCTCTTTTCCTCTTGAGTAGTTCATTTTTCTCAATTGGGCACTAAACTTGCATCTTACATCCCCATTTTAATCTAACTGTGTTCCAAGAAATATTGTCCTGTTATAGCCATGCATGATTTATGCGAGTTATATAAGCTGTAGAAGAGGGATTAAAAAGTTCCTATTGTAGCTTAGTTTCCACCGCATCTGAGGCCTTTGTATGCGAGCTGTAGTGTATTTATTTAATAATAGCTACCTACTACCTACCAATTTGTCTATTCATCTGTCTATCTATTTATTTATCTGTCATCTGCATTTTTTGCCAAATTGGGACCTAAAATTTGCAAAAAAAAACCCCAAAATTTGCCATGAAATTTGCCAAAAAGACCAAAATTTGCCCAAAAAATTTGCCGCACTTTGGGTCCTTATTTGAAGATTTTTTGACGAAACGATCCATGACTGAAGTTGGACGTGTAAGTGACTTGATTTATTTGACTTGAGAAATGAAATGACTGTGAATAGCGTTGTTACAAAGTTTTATTAAAGGTTCATTATCTGTAGAGAGTAGCTTCCCTAGTTTTGGGCCCAGGCAAAGCTGCAACATTTCTCAAGTTTCGCATATTTTTTTTTCGTTATTTTGTTTTTGCTTCTTTTTTTCCCCAAAATTTGCCACGCGATTTGCCAATTTTCCAAAAATTTGCCACGATTTGCCAATTTTGGGAAATTTGCCAAAATTTGCGGATCGCCCTGATATTTGCGACCGCAAATTGCCATTTGCGGCCGCAAAAAATGCAGATGACAGATTTATCTATCTATCTTCTAACTATCTGTCTATCTATCTA
This sequence comes from Berghia stephanieae, assembly GCF_034508935.2. NCBI lineage: Eukaryota > Metazoa > Mollusca > Gastropoda > Nudibranchia > Aeolidiidae > Berghia > Berghia stephanieae. The sequence continues at coordinate 49,037,696 of NC_088363.1, forward strand.
TCTATCTATCTATCTATCTATCTATCTATCTATCTATCTAGCACCTTTCTATCTATTATTTCATTTATTTTATTTTTTTAATTTGTATATTTATTTACTTTACTTTCAGGCGGTAGCAAGTCATTTCAAGACAATTCCAGTGATGGAGAAAGAAACACTTCAAATGTTTTTCTACACAACAAAGACAAAGAAGTTTGATAATAAAGATGGTGCCACATAATTTTGAAGAAAGTTCTATATATGGAAGGTTGATGATGAAGTTCTTGTAAATAAAAATTTGTTATTTGTATTTTAATAAAAATGATGAAGTTGGAAATTTTGAGTGAAAGTAGGTTGAAGTTAGGAAAAAAACCCAACAAGAGCTATCACTTTTTAAAAACATGTTTTGATTACTAGGAGTCCAGGAGTTATTTGTATAAGACTGGGTTTTCTTCTTAGCTGGTCTGATAAGCGAACACAATTAAGGGCTTGATATAACCCTGTTGCAATGAACAATATTTTATGTCAGTTATAGAGTTTTTGTATAACAAGAATGAGCCCATAAGAATTTTGGTTCCCAGACCTGCAAAAAGTACACCTTGTTGTAAGATAGTTCAAGAAGAGAAAAAAATAGTAAGACAGTTCCAGTTAAGTGGAAAAAAGCTGTCTCCCAGCAATGAAGCTCATGAAGTTAGAGTTTATCTTTGTTATCTTGCGTTTAGCTGTGGTCAGTAATAATTGTGTGCTTCCATTTGATGGGACACTAGACTATCACAGAACTCTTTGACCACTGTACAATATTAAATCCAGTCACCCAAAATCTGCTAGATGGACAGGAAGGCCAGATAGAAGTAAAAAGGGTTGATTTGAACCAGTCTATTGGCCTGTTCATTGTGTGCTCACAGGGTGCTCACATAGATGTCCTGAGTAAGCTACAGGCCTTCCGCACCCCATACCAAGAAATCTGAAAAGATGTGTATGAAAGAAACAGTGCCAGATAAAGAAGAATGAATAATCATCCCAAAGAAGCAGCCTGGGGATTGAACCTCAGGGCTCCTGATATCAGGTTCGATCCTCAATCAAGGCAGGCTGATTTTTTTTCGGATGATTTTTCTTGTATCTTTCATTCTGTTGTCTGGCACTATTTCACACACACCTTTTCAGATAATCATTTTACATTAGTGCTTGCGTCCTTATTTGTTACTTTGATATTTTCAAAATGATTTCAACAAGACTATTATTCTGTGTTATGACATGAAACAGAATTTTCCGCAAGTTTTATTTATTTCTAAAATAAGATGTTTGGAAAGTTTTGTTTCTAGATTTTCTTTTTTTTTAGACAATGCAGACATTGAATCCCATGTGTTATTAATTTAATTTGGACTCTTCCATAACACTCAGATTTTTTGTCTTTTAAAAAACATTGAATAGGCTACTTGCTTTGTCATGTATAGGCCTTAATGTGTTGATATTGGAAAAACAAAAAACATTTTTTTTTTTGTAATCTTGGTACTTGGTTATTGTTTGAATCTGTTTTGGCATCAGTGGGAGGCTCTGTTGTATAAACCACATTTTAAAGATTAACTCTTATGTACAGAATGGCCCAAAAGTTGATGTGCAGTCAAAACATTTATGGGAAAGGTTTATGGACAACTAGGGTATCTCATCATTTGTTACAATGAATGACATAATCAATAAACTGAGATATTGCCAGGTTTAGTAAGAAGGTCAGTTGTTATAAAAAATGAGTTCTTGTCATAAATTATTAAATCAACCCTTTTTGTACATCTTCTGGAAATATCAAAGCTTAATTTCACTTCTAAATATTTTTTACAGCTAGTCAAGTTGAAAAAGTTTGAAATTTGAGAAAAGTTGCTGGATACTTTTCCCATACATCTGACCATAACTTCATGAAAAGTCACCCGATTTACTTCAAATAAAGATTAAATTGCTCTGGGGAGCATATTCTTTCAGAAAATGCAAAAAAATTGCAAATCCAAAATTTTCACATTCTGACTGATAATGTCATGCACTGAAACATTAAAAAAAAACTCATATGTTTAATGTCTCTAACTTTTGAAATAATGTCAAATAAAGATTAAATTGCTCTGGGGAGCATATTCTTTCAGAAAATGCAAAAAAATTGCAAATCCAATATTTTCACATTTTGACTAATAATGTCATGCACTGAAACATAAAAAAAAAAACTCATATGTTTAATGTCTCTAACTTTTAAAATTACGTCCATGCCGAGTTTTGTTCACCACACAATGTCAGTGTTTTTCTTCTTCTTCTTCGTTCAGACAGCCAACTTCATCATGCTGGCAGCAAGCTCTGTGCCATGTTGTATGCGCTCCGAGAAGCCAGGAATTTTTCATGTCTTGGTGCTGTCACTATTTCTTTCTGACAGATTGTTCCATTCCTTTGTGGTTCGTGGGAAGAATCTCTGTTGCCTGTATGTTATGTTTAATCTGTTTATTGTGTATGTCAATGAGTGGGTGGTACGGATGCCATATCTGTGTGTTTACAATTGTTTATTGGTGTTTGTTGAAATTTTAATTTGGGCATGATGGTATTGGTAAAGTCAGACAGTCTAGATTTATTTCAGCGACAGGTGTTTCATATTAAAACCTTATAATCTTGAGAAATGAATGATCTTTAAAGAAAAGGGATTTGATATATTAGAGCACATCCTCCAGGAAACATTTTTCACATTTAAAATTCCATATAGTCCACTAGTCCATAAACAACAATAATAAAATGGAGTAGAAGCTTCAATTTGATTTACGAAGACATGATATAGACGTTTCAGGTTTTCCCTTTGACAACAAAACAGGTTGAATGAGACACTAAAGATTTTCGCCTTAACGACGTGAGCTTCTCATCTCTCATTCGTCTTTAGTGTCTCATTGACCATCAATAAGTTTTAACCCTTTTATTGCATGATTGGCTCAAACTTATGAAAAATTGTGTCTTATAAAATATGGATAATCTGGATTTTTTTTGGAGGAGGGGGGATGGAAAATACATGATTTGTTGTATACCGAGTCAGTCTATTACTATTAGATCAATGACATTAAAATTAAAAATCTGTTTGCTATTTGTATTTTAATTTTTTTTTCCATAATTTTGTTTTGTTTGGTTTCATATGTATGTAAAACTTGGAACTGATTTTCGGTATTGCAATGATGGGTAATCAGGGGTTGTTGTAATTAAATTTTTCATTGTTGGGACCGATGACAGCTATGAGAAATTTAGATAGTTGTCTGTCAGAAAACAATTCTGTCACAGGAGGACATAATTATTGAGAGCCATAACCTAACACCATTCCTCACCACATTGTTACAGTGACCAGAACAATGAAGATTGAGACTTGATTGTTTGTGATATGCTCATCATCATCATTACCATCATCATCTTCATCGTCGTCATCATCATCATCGTCATCATAATCATTATCATCATCGTCTCGGTTCCTGTCACTCTCAGACCTAAGTCAACAATTCGTATAAAGATAATCTGCGTTATGTTATCCAAATTTCTCATACAGTCTAGTTGTTCATTTTGCAGGAGATTATTTTAAGACATGTTGTTCATAGATTTAACTATTAACAAGAAAGATCTGTGCAAAATTGTACATAGCCAATGATTACATTTGAACTGAATTGAACCAATAAAATACATTTTATGATTTCAATCGTGGAATTTTGTACTCTTAATTATTCAATGGACTTCATGATTGTTGGGGGTGATAGCATGTCATGTCGCTCCAGTTTTGGGGTTTGGCCTAACTGGGATTTTTGAGTCTTTCGGCCAAGCAGCTCCACCTTCGTCCTGCTTTTCTGTTTGGATCTACTTCCTTGATCAACCAAGACCTACCCACAAGGCAGTGGGGCATTAGGGATCTATGGGTCTCAGTCTCATCACGAGCTTGGGAAGACCAAGGGTTTTTGTTATTGTTTTTTGCCATCTGTGTTTATGAGTAATTCTCACTAAACTGTTTTAATCAGACTATAAATGTTCAAGGTTACACATAGATTCGTATCTATAGATAGAACGAAAGTGACGTCACTCGGGTCATTGTTATTGTTTTTTTGCCATCCACGTTTATGAGTAATTCTCACTAAACTGTATTATCCAAACTAAAAACGTTTAAGCTTACACATGGATTTGTGTGTTGGCAAAACTTCCGGGTGGCAGTGTTGTGAGTTTCTTAGCCTAGCGCACAGTATCTACATAAACATCTTACTTCAACTTCAAGTCACACAAATGTTACTAACATTCACAGCAGAAAAAAAAAATACTTGTCTAAAACAGGAGCTTTGCTTTGCTTTGTTTTTCATTTTGGTTTTTAAAAAAAAAAAATGGGGGTGGGGGGGGGGGGGGGGTGTTGGCTTGGATTTTTTGTTGTTGTTAGTCTGTGATTATAGTCCTTTTGTTGTTGTTGTTGTGTTGTGTTTTGTTTTGTTTGTTTTAAATTTTATTTTATGTTCATCGATGCTCTGAATATGTTTATATAGTAAGAGAGATTGCTTTTCAAATTCAATGTAATGTGTGTAAAGAGAGACAACCCTCGAATGGCCAAGCTGGAGGAATCATAAATTATTATTTCCCTTGAGTCCAAAGCGTTGAACGAAATGTTCTTGAAAAACAAGGCTCAATAACAAAAATGCATACTGCAGTATGTAAAACAATTTTTAAAAAATGAATTTATTAAGAAAATATAGATGGAACGATATTTAAACAGCCATTTTAATGATTAGTAATTTATAAAATGTATCAATCAGACAATAAACGTTTAAGGTGACACTTAGTTTTGTGTGTTGGTACGTCATCCAGCTGGTGGGTGTTGTGAGTATTTTAGATTAACGCATAGCATCAATGTAACCCATATCAACAAAGATAACCCCCAGCACGTCGAAGGGTGAAGGTAAGAGCGTTAGATTCCTTAACAATATTTTATACTAATCTTTTTAGTTGTACTTACTGAAAGCTTTAAAAAAAATAAGATTAAATTAACATTTTAATCTATTTCAAATATAAAATAAATATGAACATTTATATAGAGCATTTACCATGCTCAGTGCGTTTTACAGTGTTTTTGGAAAAATCCCCAGTAGGCCACATGGAATCATATTATAATTTCATTTCATACAGTACCAATCACCTGTTAGGCAACCTTCTTGTGCTAACACCCTTACAATATCCGCCTCTCCGTGTAACCAAATATTCATTCACATCTGAGTATAAATACAGTTTAACGTATTTACATTTATTCACTATGCTCAACACGCTTCTCATGTCCATTACCACACCCCCCCCCCCCAGAAAAGATTGCAATATTTCCTAATAGGCGTCATGTCTCGTCCTACATAATGTTAGGCGATATTACCATTTTTGTGGACACAGAAAACGTTGTTAACGACTAGGTTCTTATTTAACACCGGAGTACGGCGAGAGAATGTGAATAAATAAATAGTTTTTTCCAAGGACTGGACTCAACTGCGTCGCTCAGAGCGGGTCTCGATCTCTGAACCTTCCGATCCGAAGACGAGAGTTATACCACTAGATCACTTAGCTGCACGTTAAGCGTCCATTCAGTCTGAAAAACAAAAACCAACGTTCCCGTTCCTCACTCCAATAGATACTAACAACATTATAAAGTGACTTTTACAACTCACAAAAGAAATTACAATGATAAATCCTAAATAAATATGGATGTTTATATAGCGTATTTCTACGAATTAACCATGCTCAATGCGCTTTACGATGTTTCATTTATTCCCAAAGCTGGCCATTTAGAACCATATATTTACATTTCATACATAACCACTCGCCTCTTAGGCACCCTTTTTGTACCAAAAACAAAAAAAAACAAACCCCAAACAACTCTCACAATATCCGTCACTGCCTATAGCCAGGTACTACTCATTCACACCTGAGTCGAGTGGGGTAATGTGTGCGTTAAGTGCCTTACCCAAGGTCTCAACGTCGGGATCAGAATTTTCCACGATCACTCTCACCCATCCGCCCACTGATCACGCTTAACATCGCTTGATTTTTATGACAAGACGAGCCACCCGTACCGCAGAGCCACACCAGCCACACAAGGAACAAAGGGTTGATTATTGAACGTGCTGTCTTAAGGATTCCGTTCATGTTTGTATAGCATAATGAATGATGATTCAAAATATTATCTCTAACACCCCCCACACACACACACACACCCACACACACACACACACGCACACACACACACACACACACACACACACACAACCACGATCCGATTGGGACTTTTTGACAAAGCTGAGACTTCAAAATAGTCTGGTTTATATTATGTTGAAAGAGGTTTCGGTTTAA
>NC_088363.1:49049037-49054037 GCF_034508935.2 Berghia stephanieae
TCTATGAGGCACAACAAGACTCATATTTTCCTCTTTCAGTCAATAAATAAATGACACAAAATTACGCTTTTCTTTGAATGATGAAAATGGGACTTAGTACGTTTTGAAAGTCGCCTACTGAAATGTCCCCTCGTACTCCTAAATATTAAAATGATGAAGACTTCTTTAAGTCACAGATTTCAGAATTTATGGCTAGATGAGGGTCATTTGAATAATTGAAGGACTAAAAAAAACAAAAAACAAAAACAACAAAAAACAAACAAACAAAAAAAAACAAAAAAAACTAACAAACAAACGGATTTTATAACAGTACTGCAGCATATATAAATAAGGCAATGCAATTTTAGTGCAATTGGGTCAGATCGGAATATAAATGTAAATATTCAGGCCTCTATTTCCCCATTTCCCTGTGTTGGTGATAAAAGTGGGATTGCACTGAAGCTATGCTCCCCCCCCCCCTCCCTCTCTTTCCTCTTGTTTTTTCTCTCACTCAATAATGCACGAGGTAACAATACACGATGTTATTGGATTTTATCCTCCGTGTCTATAGATAGTATGCGCTTGGCTAAAGAGCTCACAACATTGCCATCCGGAAGTATAACGGACCAACACACAAAACTTTGTGTAAACATGATCATTTGTAGTCAGGTTAATACAGTTTCGTGAGAATTGCCCATAAACGCGGATGGGAAAAAGCAATAACTAAGACCTGAGTGACGTCAACTTCGAACTATCTATAATAGGCTGTAGTCAATGGCAAATCAAGCGATTTCGAGCGCGTTCAGTGACATAGATCCCAAATAATATGGCTTCCTTGTTGAGTTCCGAGATAATGCATTTAACACTTGTTATCCCTCTCGACTCAGCTGTGAATAAGGACATGGCTAATATCGGCAATGATGAATAATTGTACGTTCACGCGTACTGAAAGGGCGCCTGTCAAGCGGCCTGATCAAAATGAAATAAAAAAATTAGGCCTTCTACGGGGAATATATACTGAGCGTCAATATCAACTGGCTAGAACTTAACCACTCATAGCTTGATAATAAAGTGTTACACTTAAAAATGCCGATTCTTGTGTGAAAGCCAATTAAATTCTACAATAAATGTCCCAGGATCTATTAACAAACTTTTTCGGACCTTTATCAAAGCTACACATGATAGCAAAAATAATTTTTAAAAAATATATAAATAAAATAAATCGACAGCTCAAAATAAATTAAAAATATCCATTATTATTACTTGGGTTGTAAAGGCGTCTGTTGCTACGGGCATTCCATTGCGCACTGTGCATCCCTATTAGAAAGAAACATGACGCAATGCGGTAAAAAAGCACGACAATAGAGCAGTAAAGTTAGGTGCCCCAAACGTAAACAATAACAAGTTGCTAGTGATTTCCGTTAGGGACCGGAATAATTTACGCACAATATAGGTCTCCCAATTTTGTAGTTTGAGTTGTAGGCAATACACTTTCAGTATTGAAAATATGTTTACATAAAATCTAACAGTTGCAGAAATAATAATATAAGGCTAAATTATTATGAAAATCAGGCTCCGAATAATTCTCGTTTTGTTCACACCAGCGCAATAATTTGCTCTGGTCTAAAAATAGATAGACTGTAACTTTTGATAAATTTTAGAAAATTTTACCTTTTGTTCCATAAAATATCCATATCTAGACATTATTTGATGCATGATCGAGTATTTATGAATATGTGTTTCTTTTGCCACCTAACAGCCAAATTTTAAAGGTTATTTTTTTCTATTATTTACATTGGAACGTGAGCTGTCAAGACAGGAACATGTGGTTTGCCACGTGCTTCTCGACCTTTGTTTACGTTTGGGGCACCTAACTTTACTGCTCTATACTGCCGTACTCTGGAAAACCCCATATTTTAAAAATTTGGCCAGAAAACTCGTTCTTAAAATATCGATAGATTTAAATGAAACTCATCTTGGCAAAAAACAAACTGTCAAACCTGGGACTTCGGACTCGAAGTCCCAGGCTTGAGAGGTTTTTTTTTAAAGATCAGGATCATTTAAATCGATCGATATTTGAAGGACGAGTTTTCTGGCCAAAATTTAAAAATATGAGTATTTCCAGAGTACGGCAGAATACTCAAGAACACATTTTAATCTGAAAATATTCATTTTGTTCAGCCTAGTGTCTTACACACTGTATTTTAGTCATGGCAAGCTTTTCGGTAGAAGCCATCTGGTTGGCATGAATACTGCTGCTAAAACCATCGAGATAATGCTCTAGCATTGTTCCAAATCCAATGTAAATGAATATAATAATAAGAAAATATTACCACCACGTAACTTTTTCCATGCGGCTATGTGGTCTGTGCGACTTTGTGGTCTTGTGGTATGATAGTCGCTTTCGGATCGGAAGGCCCTGGATTCGAGTCTCGCTCGGTGCCTAGTTGAGTCCTTGGAGAAGGCTCTTTAGTCTTTAGTCACGTTCTCTCAGCGTATTCAGTTGTAAATTGAGTACCTGGCCGTAACAACGTTGTCTCTGTTCGAAAAAAATTGTAACATCACCTTGCAGGCATCATGTCCCGTCGTACATGTTTATTGTGGCCGTTGGTCAGGGACTCCGTGTAAAGCACTTTGAGAACGTTTTGTGGATATTGCGTTATATAAAAGCTCGATTTTTAATTTTAATGTCTCCGTAAGAAAAGGACTTCTGTTGACAATGATAGACAATTAGTCCAACATCACGATGACAGTCCTTTGTACCAGTCAGAGATACTGGGAATGAATTTCATATTTCATTATTAAATGTGAGAACAAGACTCAGAGAGGCAGGATTGAAATGTCGACGATCACGAGTCAGAATTTTTCTCAAGATACACCATATGACTGTAAAAGTTTCAAAGGAACGTTGGTTCCTGTCCAATTGGGAACCTGAATTATTATTTTTTCTTTGAATGTGTAAGAAAAGTATCATGTTTGAGGCTTTTTGACTACTGGGTGGAGGCTATCTTTGATCACGTGATATTTAGAATGAAACTTGTTGGGTCAAAATAATAAATAAATGTGGCTATGTGGTCTTGTGTTATGACACCCCCTTTCGGATCGGCAGCTCCTGGCGTTCGAACCTCGCTCGGCGCATAGTTGAATCCTTGGAAAAGACTCTTTACTCACATTCTCTCACCGTACTCAGGTGTAAAATTAGTACCTGGCCGTTAACAGTGTTATCTCTGTCGGAAAAAAATTGTAATATCGCCTAACAGGCGTCATGTCTCGTTCTACATGTTACATGTTACTCTCTCTCCCTCTCTACTGCTCTCTCTCTCTCTCTCTCTCTCTCTCTCTCCCTTCTCTCTCTCTTTCTCCTTCTCTCTCCTCTATCTCTCTCTCTCTCTCTCTCTCTCTCTCTCTCTCTCTCCCCTCTATCTCTCTTTCTGTCTCTCCCTACCCTTTTATCTCACTCAATAATGTATCAGGTAACACTGACAGTGTTATTGGATTCTATCCGGAGTGTCTATAGCCTGGAATAATTGAACGCGTATTTGGTGACGAGACTAACTTACTCCGAAAAGACACATTAAAATAATTTTGGCCAGAAACGCAACCCTCAAATAAAGATTGATTAAAACGACCCCTGTATATGGGACAACTTGGCTCAGCGGTGTGGTCTTTGCTTCGTACCCGGACGGTACTGAGTTCGACTACCCACTGCGTTGTGTGGCCTTGAGCAAGTCCCCTGGTCTTAGCTCACTTTGCGGGGCACTGCACTGCGGATGACGCCTGAATTATTCCAGTCTTCCCTTTGGAATAGATCCTAAAAAAAAATTACTCCTTATGAATCAATAAAGAGAATTTATTTATTATCTATTTTATGTTATCAAAAGTCTGGAACTTCCTTGAAGTAGGTACTTCTTTCAAGTCCCAGGTCTGAGAGATTTTGACAAGTTGACGGCCAGTTGATAGATCTATATATTTCAATGGGGGGGGGGGGCGATAGCTCAGTTGGTAGAGCACTCGCTTCATACGCAAAGGGACCGAAATCGATCCCGGGTGCAGTCGAGATTTTTTTATGACCCCCTGTATGTCTACCCTGCGGTGAATGGGTAGCTGAGTCCGTTAGATTTGGCGGTAAGTGCTATGCGATAGATTTGCAAGCCATTGCTATTGTCCGTTTCACGCGATAGAAACTGGGATAAACTCCGGCTCCATGGGCCGAATGGGTCTGAAGGATTCCTTTTTTTTTTACATTTCAATGACGAGTTTCTGGCCTAAATGTTAAAAATGTCATTTTTCATAGTACGACAGAACGCTCATAATATAAAATAGTTGAGATCGATCTACATAATCTATATTTGATAAAAACGAGATCTATCTACATAGATTGTTGATCCAAACATTGTGTGACATCGTTGCGCAAGATAGTTATAAATATAAAATGTCAAATTGCCTTAAGCATTGTTTAACTGTTATTTGGAAAGTAAATACACTGAAAAGTATGGATACCATGTGTTTAGATAAAATATAACATATTCTGCCCGTCGGATCACTCGTACAAACACACACACATACACACAAACAAAAACAAACCCAAACTGATCGTAATCTTGAAGACCTATAGTCTGATAGAGATAATCAAGTGAGAACTAATCACCTAACTGGCGGTCTAAAAACAACAACGAAGTGGCAAGTGTCGTCAACATCATCCATTCTATGTTGTATCGATGGAGGAGGCGATGGTATTGGTGGTGATAAGAGATACAGTTTGTCGAAATTAAAAAGAGCAAACTTTCGTCCTTCCTCACGGCTTTTATGCACTCGGACATGTACAAAACACACACACACACACACACACACGCACAACACACACAACACACACAGATTTAATAGCATACATTTTAATGAATGTATAGAAGGTTAGCTGATATATTTTACAATTTGACTACACATCAATCGAACTTTTTTAACGCAAGAATCGAAGTTCTTGGTCTTGTAACCAAAATTAAGTGTTTATTTCTCCAGTTTTC
>NC_088363.1:49066537-49076537 GCF_034508935.2 Berghia stephanieae
ATTATTACAAATTGTTTTTGGACAGAGGCAATGCTGTTAACGGCCATTTACTCAATTTACACCTGAGTTGAATGTGGTAACGTGTGCACAGGGCACTCGAAAATCGTTTAGTAATGGTTAGAATATTATTTTAAGATCACTGTCACCCATCCGACCACTGACCACACTTACCATTGCTTGACATTTGTAACAGGACGAAACGACGTTAAATTGATCGATATTTGAAAGCGTTGCCGAACTCAAATGTTTTAATTATACTCTTTGTAATTTGATAGGAGAAAGAGAAGGGGTGGTGGTGTATTGGGAGACAGACGTATGGGATTCTGTTGTCTTCATTGCCATTGGAAACAAATGGACACGGGTCGTTTTACTGTCTGAGATGGACATTTATTTCGCTTTATGCTGATACAGTGATACGCTCAAACACAATGCAGTCTGGTAGTTTTCTCTTTTAAAACGCATTGGGCATGGTATGAATCATGGAATCTGGTAACGCCCTAATAGTTTTTTTTAAAAACTACCCCCACCACTACTACTGCAACAACAACAACAACAACAACAACAACAACTACTACTACTACTACTACTACTACTACTACTACTACTGCTACTACTACTACTTACTCTACTAACTATACTACTACTACTACTACTACTACTACTACTACTACTACTACTACTACTACTACTACTACTACTACTACTATCTACTTACTACTACTACTACTACTACACTACTACTACTACTACTACTACTACTATCTAACATACTACTATTACTACTACTACTACTACTACTACTACTACTACTACTACTACTACTACTACTACTACTACTACTACTACTACTACTACTACTACTACTACTACTACTACTACTACTAACTACTACTACTACTACTACTACTACTACTACTACTACTACTACTACTACTACTACTACTTACTACTACTACTACTACTACTACTACTACTACTACTACTACTACTACTACTACTATTACTACTACTACTACTACTACTACTACTACTACTACTACTACTACTACTACTACTACTTCTACTACTGAAGCACCGAAGCTTTAAATCTGAAGTTGGATCAACGTGAATCGCGCATGAAACGATGTCTTTGTCATCTATTCTAAGATTTAAAAATCTTCTAGGGGTTGGACAATGCTTCTAACCTACCCTGGTTTTTTCTCCTTCATTTCAGTCGTCTCCGTCTCCTCCTCCTCCTCCTCCTCCTCCTCCTCCTCCTCCTCCTCCTCCTCCTCCGCCGCCTCCTCCTTCTCCTCCTCCATCATTTTATCTTCCTCATCCTTCTTTACTTTCACTCTACCGCCTTTTTATCACAAAACCCCAAACAAAACAACAACAACAACATCAATAACAGCAACAGCAACAACAACAACAACAGGAATAACAATAACAACAACAGCAACAGCAACAACAACAAAATCAACAACAGGAACAACAATAACAACGTCATCATTAAATAACCTTAATTATAATTAATTATCTGCCATTACCATTATCACTCAGGTAGCCACCGGAAGTGCCACTGTTTAAAGGAGAGTACACCCTTGAAAATCTTTCATCACCCATGATAACATCCGCCCACATTCTTCTCCTTTAATCGAAATTGGATAATATTATGTCTTCACGCGGCTTCATTTTGAGAACAGGCTCCTCGTCCTGACATCCGTCAAGTCTATTCTTGCGCCGAAAAAATGGTCAAATCCTGGTTTGAAGAGACATGTATGCTATTTTACAGGTCTGGTAATCCAAATCGTTATAGTCTCATTGTTGGAAGAGAAATGTTCTCAATCCAAGATGTACTTATTTACTTACACATTTGTGGCTTGTGCTTGTATGCACGTTGCTTATCACATGCCTCCTCGACAATCTATTCTCTCCTCCCTCATGTACTCGAAGTTTGTCGGGATGTTGCTTTTTTGACAGCCTCAAACTAATCAGGAACGTCAACCTCTGACGACCACGAGCTCTTTTTCCTTCTATCTAGCCGTTAAGTGTTAGGCTTTTATTGTGCCCTCGTCGCCACACACGACCAAGAAAGCCCTTTTGCCTTTTTCTGATGGTTTTCACAATCCCTATTCTATGCAAATCTTCTTCGTTTGATATTCTTTCTGACCATTTGATGTTTAGCAATATTCTGTATTATGTATTTCGAAAGCTTCTAAGCGGTTTTGACATTCTTTGTCCATGGCGCGTTTTTTTTGGATTGTAAGCATGAGTTTTAATTTAAGAGTTTTCAAAAGCTTGAAGAGCGAAAATCTTAAATTGAAATGAGTGTTCATAACTCAATAACCGTGCTTTACTCTTATTGCTGCACTCCTTCTCATCCAAAACAATTCATAAAACGAGAAAATCTTTTCTTTTTTTTAAATAAGAAGAAAGAAGGCATTGCAATCGAACTAATTTATATCAACAAGAATATCTCTGCTACCGTCTGCATCGGTCTCAAATGGACCTTATGAGCGTTCGGGATTTTACTCGCAACACCCACCCCCCTCGTTCTCTCTCTTTCTCTCTCTCTCTCTCTCTCTCTCTCTATCTCTCTCTATCTATCTATCTCTATCTGTCTGTCGCTCCCCCTCCCCCCTCTTTCTCGAGTTGTATAAATACGTCATCACTTTTGGCGCTGATCATTAATCACGATTGATATCGTGATAGTGCATTTATGGATTTTAACGCATGGTCACGTCACAAATGAAAAGAATAACAAAAAATGATGAACGTGTTCTAATATAATTTCATAATGTGTGAAAGACAAAAGTCTGATATTTCTCGGACCCCGAGGAGCGGATGTCGTAAGAACGCCATAAGAGAAAGATGACCGATCCTCCTTTCACATAGTAGAAAAATGCCATTTGATTAGTTTTACATCGAATATGTAGCGAGGTTGGCTAGTATTTGATAAACTAATCAAGTAAAATGAACTCTATAATCCGATATCACTGTAATGTCATGAATAATTAAGAGGCCATATCTCTCATGGTCTTACTCACACTCCGCTGATGTTTAGAGCTCTGTTTGAATTGTCGGCCATGCTGAATAATTATTGTAATAGATGTGTTCATAAGATTAAATAATGTCTCTATCATTCCATTTTACTGACAACATTATGTCTATGTGTTTGTTTTCAAATGAGATGCGTTGTTGTACCTGCATTATCCAGTCTATATATTTTTCTATCCATCCATCGAGCACTATATTGTGGATTGATGTGTTGCTAAAAAATGACACCCCTCCCACGCATGTCATCGTATGGATCCCGAGGAATGGATGTTCCTGGACGTTGTTTAGAAAAGGGGGCAGATCCACAGCTCACATATTACACAAATACCGTTTTAAACACTACATGTGGGTTGGTGTGTTAATAAATATTAAACCTTTCCCCCCCCCCCCCTCCCCCCTCCCCCCACCCCCAGGTCACCGCATGGATCCTATAGAACGAATGTTCCTGGACGCCGTCGAGAAAGGGGACAGATCCACCGTGATAAAATGTCTAGGGGGTGTCAGACCCGTGTCCGTCAACTGCACAGACATGCTGGGACGGTCAGCCATGCAGATCGCTGTGGACAACGAGAACAGTGAGATAGTGGAGCTGCTGCTGAAACAAGAAGGCGTCGAGATAAGTATTCTTATTCATTTATATTAACTAGTTTTTGTTTCAGTATCTCGCCGAAGTGGCCGAAAGATTAAGGCATTGCATGGTGACAGGAAGGTCCTGGGTTCTAAAGGGTAGCAAGAAATTGCTATTGCCCGTTTCACGCTATAGAAACAGGGATAAATTCCGCCTGACGGCTCTGGAGGACCACCACCACCACTACACCACCACCACCACTACTACTACTACTACTACTACTACTACTACTACTACTACTACTACTACTACTACTACTACTACTACTACTACTACTACTACTACTACTACCACTACTACTTTTACTACTACTACTACTACTACTATTACTACTACTACTACTACTACTACTACTACTACTACTACTACTACTACTACTACTACTACTACTACTACTAATAATAATAATAATAATAATAATAATAATAATAATAATAATAAGAAGAAGAAGAAGCAGAAAAAGAAGTAGAAGAGTATTTTACTTAAACGCATACCATCGTGTGGTTCGCTTCGTTTAGCCATCACTGCCACTGTTTACTGAATAAAGACTATTCGGACTCCACTACCTGCGGACTCCTTGCTTCATCCTTGGTCAGCTTTATGTCGGTGTCCAAGGATGGGCTTCGTATGATATTCTCAGTTTACTGACCAGCACAGATGTTTATCTTCTATTGTTGCTCCGTGGCTTATTGATTTCTTGAGGGTATCTATATGTGTCAGTGCATGACATAATCAATCGGAAGGTGAACATTTTGGATTGCATTTTTTTGCATCTTCTGAAAGAATATGCTCCCAAGAGCATTTTAATCTTTATTTGAAGTGAATCAGCTGATTTTTCATGAAGTTTTGGTCAGATGTATGAAAAAGGTAGGTATACAGCAACTTTTCTCAAATTTCATACTTTTTCAACTTGACTAGCTGTAGAAAATATTTATAAGTGAAATTAAACTTTGATATTTCCCGAAGATTTACAAAAAGGATTGATTTAATCATTTATGACAAGAACTCATTTTGGATTAAAAAAATTGACCTTCTAGCTAAACTTGGCAATATCTCAGTTCAAACCTTTTCATCATCCGACTGATTACGTCATTCACTGTAACAGACATGTATGTTTCTTTAAGCGGGCAACGTGGCTCAGCGGTACGGTCTTTTCTTCGTACCCGAAAGGTACCGAGTTTAATCACACACCATTGCTGTGTTGCCTTGAGCAAGTCACATCGCCCTAGCTCAATTTGCGGCGCTGCACTGCGGCTGACGCCTGAGTTATTCCAGTCTTCTCTTGGAATAGACCCTAGAGACAAATTTCCCCTATTGGACGAATAAAGGGAATTTTATGTTTTTATTTTTTTAAAATACAGATTCTTTGGATATATTGGGGATATAACATACATGTCAGTGATTAGTTTTACAACGAATATGTAGCGGGGTTTGCTAGTATTTGATAAATTAATCAAGTACAATGAACTATATAATCCTATAAAACATCATGAATAATCAAGTGGTCATATCTCACTCACTCTCTGTTAATGTCAAGTTTGTGAGAGGGAGAACATTGAGAACTTTCATTGAATCGTCGGCCATGCTGAATAATTATTGTAATAGATATGTCCATCAGATTAATGAATGTCTCTATCATTCCATTTTACTGACCACATTATGTCTATGTGTTTGTTTTCAAAGTAGATGCTTTGTTGTACCTGCATTGTCCAGTCTTTATATCTTTCTATTCATCCCTCTATATATGTATCTATGTATCTATCTATCTATGTATCTATCTATCTATGTATGTATCTATCTATGTATCTATGTATCTATCTATCTATCTATCTATCTATCTATCTATCTATCTATCTATCAATCTATCAATCTATCTATCTATCTATCTATCTATCTATCTATCTATCTATCTATCTATCTATCTATTGAATCGTGTTGGATATAAATATGGTACGAATAGTGCTCGACATGTACATACTTTACATACACACCAACATCAAATCAATGTAGCTTATGCCTGGAAGAGAAATATACTATAATCAAACACCCTCATGAAGCCACACTCAACACGAAAAATGAGATGTACAATATTTGTCCATATCGACGGAAGCACTTACTGATCAACTAGAAACCGGAACCACTTCAACAAGCAACAACACACAAGAAACCAAACTCATGTAACACACAGTCCTGACGATGGCCGAAAAGGCCTGAAACATCGATGTAGACTGACTCCAACATTGTGGTAAATATTAAAATAATATCTATCTATCTATCTATTTATCTATCTATCTATCTATCTATCTATCTATCTATCTATCTATCTATCTATCTATCTATCTATCCATCTATCTTATCCTATTATCCATCTACTATCTATCTATCTACTTCTATCTATCTATCTATCTATCTATCTATCTATCTATCTATCTATCTATCTATCTATCTATCTATCTATCTATCTATATATCTATCTATCTATCTATCTATCTATCTATCTATCTATCTATCTATCTATCTATATATCTATATATATCTATCTATCTATCTATCTATCTACTTATCATACTAACAACCTATCTATCTGTTTGTTTACATAGGAGATGCCTTACTATACGCAATTCGAGAGGGAGTCTACCGTATCGTGGAGATGCTCATCGAACATCCGTCTACGTCACGAGATATGCTAGGCTCTGATTGGGTAAAACGGCGGCCAATGGGAGAAGAGAGTTTTGACTACTCCGCCGACATCTCGCCCGGTAAGACGAATCATAATAGTATAAATATTATATAAATGTGACCCATCAAAGAGGTTTTATGTCAGGATTGGTTCTCCTCCTCCTCCTCCTCATCCCCCGCCTCTTCTTCTTCTTCTCCTTCAGCATGACTCAGCGGTAGGGTTTTCGCCTGAAAGGTAGGTACCGAGTTCGATTACCCGCTGCGCTGTGTGGCCTTGAGCAAGTCACCTCGCCCTAGCTCAATTTGCCTCGCTGCCCTGCGGCTGACGCCTGGGTTATTCCACTTCCCTTGGAATAGACCCTAAAGACAAATTTCCCTCATGGGATGAATAAAGGGATTTTTTTTTTAATTTTTAATTTCTTCTTCTTCTTCTTCTTCTTCTTCTTCTTCTTCTTCTTTTTCTTCTTCTTCTTCTTCTTCTTCTTCTTCTTCTTCTTCTTCTTCTTCTTCTTCTTCTTCTTCTTCTTCTTCTTCTTCTTCTTCTTCCTCTTCTTCTTCTTCTTCTTCTTCTTCTTCTTCTTCTTCTTCTTCTTCTTCTTCTTCTTCTTCTTCTTCTTCTTCTTCTTCTTCTTCTTCTTCTTCTTCTTCTTCTTCTTCTTCTTCTTTTCTTCTTCTTCTTCTTCTTCTTCTTCTTCTTCTTCTTCTTCTTCTTCTTCTTCTTATTATTATTATTATTATTATTATTATTCGACAATGGGCCCTACCATTTTTTGTTATCATACCTACAAATAAGTGCACGTCGGCTGAAGTGGTTCCGAATTTGCACAATTTGTAACAATTGATGGATTGTTGAACATTCTGTTGGTCCACGAAAAGCGTCACGTGATCGATCGATAAATCGCGCAAATCGACAGAACGCGCCTAACACATGATAATATAGATAAAAATATAAAACTTTGGGGATACTTTCTATTCGTCATGGTGGAGAATACTATACGATTCTTTCAAATCTTTGTATTTATTAAACGAGCTACTTTTATCGTGCCCAAAAGCACAAAGCGCTTGCGAGTATCTATGTGTTATTGCACGATATAAATATGACAAGGTTGATAAAAACAAAGAAATGAAAGAATACGTTTATTCTACCCCTCCAAGTAAGATTGTTAGATTTATTGTAACCAAGATTATTTTTAATTGCCAATCAGCTGCCTTTTACACATTCTTTCACACCAATAAAATGTGAGCAAATATTCTGCAATCCTTGAATAATTTTTTTATTTAACGCGTTCAAAGCATTATTCAACGACTCCTTTTAACTCTAAATTTGCTTGCTCCGCGCGGCTATGTGGTCTAGTGGTATGACATTCGCTTTCGGATCGGAAGGTCTTGGGTTCGAGCCTCACTCGGCGCATAGTTGAATCCTTGGAAAATGCCCTTTACTCACATTATCTCACCGTACTCAGGTGTAAATGAGTACCTGGTCGTTAACAGAGTTATCTCTAAAAAAAAATGTAATGTCGCCTAACAGACATCATGTCTCGTTCTGCATGTTACTTGGTGCTGTTGGCTAGGGAATAACATAACATGGCTATTAAGATTAAATGCTGGCTAACAAACTTCGCGACGTTTGTGTGTGTTGAACCCATGACCTGAAGAAGTCGGGGAGAGCGGTACAAGATAGACACAGAGTGTGAAACCAATTTTTTTTTTTTTTGAGTTGCGAATAGCCCAGACAGTTAGAGCCACACTCTCCCCGGCCAGGTGGAGTTGTCGTACCAGTAAGGTCGCGGGTTCGAGCCCCTATCGCCGCGAAAGTATTAATCTCTATTTATCTTCTGACACTTTCCTACTCACTTCATTTCTTGTTATTATAAATAACATAGAACGTCTATCCTTTCCTTGTCTGATTGCTACATCAAACGCGAATGTCCTTAATTGATGGTTTGAGCGTTACTAAGCATTCATTAACCAATCAGAATATTTCCTGCATTTGGCCCGTTCCGTCCCCTGGACAATTAATTTCCATTGAACTGGCGACCATTCTGTAATTCCATAGCTACCTTTGGTATATGCCAGACAGACAAAATAGATCAGTCCCACGGCAATCGAATATTTATCCCAATATTTTGTCACAAAACGGAGGAGTTGCATCCCAAACCTGATGACACTATGCATTCCCCCTCCCCCCCCCCACCCCCACCCCACTCGTCTGTGTTAAAATTGTGAGTCATGCCCAGGATCTGTGGGCTGTGTGTTTCCGGTATGTTTCCTTAAGGTGACTATGAGTCGTCGGTTCACGGTCAACCGTTGATATGAGGGGTAAAATTTACTTTATTAAAACATTTTGAGTCAAAAATAACACAACTGAAAAGATTATTCGACTAGTTTTAATCAATTATACAATAATTACCGTAATTTTCAAAAGTGTATAGTCTACACCGTATCCTGATTGAATAAGGGCTAACCCACAACGGAGACTGACTCCGACGACCCGGTACTGCCGTCCTCTGCCGTCTTCCGGATAATGACGTCGGGCAGGCACAAAATACTAAGAATAAAGAGAAGAGCCGCTATACCTACCCATACCAAGCACTCGACGTCCTCTGTCGTTTTCTTCCCGATATATATATATATATATTATATATATATATATATATATATTATATATATATATATATATTTATATATATATTATTTCTTTTCTTTTTTTAAAAACAATTTTAAATCTACATTTATTTAACGTTATTTTCTCTTCCTCTACATAACACCGTCACAAATAGCCCATGTCAATGTCCCTTGATAATTAGCGATACTCTTTATTCTCCCTTCTCTCTTCGTCTTTTTTCTTTCTTTATAACATTATTCATTAGTCTGTTTTGGTGTTTTGGAATGTATGTCAATATCCTTGTTTTGTCTTTTTTTACCGTGCAGAGCAGCTCATTATCTCACCTGCCTGAGTTGTTGATATAATCGATTCATTTCATCATTTGAAAAATGTGACCAGTTACTCGCCGTACTCTGGAAAGACACGTATTTAAAAATTTGGCCAGAAAAACTCGACCTTTAATTATCGATCGATTTAAATGACCCTCATCTTGGCAAAAACTCTCAAACCTGGGACTTCGCGAAGTCCCACGTTTGAAAGTTTTTTTGCAAGGATGAGGATCATTTAAATCGATCGATATTTAAAGGACGAGATTTTTGGCCAAATTTTTAAATATGTTTTTTTTTCAGAGTACGGCAGAATACATAATCGTTTCAATCACAAGTTTACTGACGTACTCATGAAAGAACGCATGAAAAAAATATTTGGCTAGAAAAGTCGTCCTTCAAATATCATTCAGAACCATAAGGCCCATGGAGCCGGAGTTTATCCCGGTATCTATAACCTGAAACCGACAACAGCAATTTCTTGATAACCTTTGGATATGACGTTAGTTAATCGCAATGTTCTTTCCGCCAGATCTAACCGACCCAGCTACCAAATCGCTGCTGGGTGTGGACAGGGAGGTCAGTATAACAAAAATATCGACGGCACCCGGGATTGATCTAGGTCCCTTTGATTGTGAAGCGAGTGCCCTACCAACAAGGCTATCGGGACCCCCTCCTTCAAATATCGATCGATTTAAATGACCCCTATTTAGAGAAAAAACA
>NC_088363.1:49081537-49171537 GCF_034508935.2 Berghia stephanieae
ATGAGAAAATTATGCTATTGATTCAGAATGTTAAAATTTTAACAGGATAATCCATATCTTCTCTTTTAACAATCGATTTATCTTATTCTCAGTTTTCAATTTTTCAATTTTCCACAATTCATTTTTTGCTTTTCATTCCTTTATCACCCCCCCCCCCCCCCCCAACTCCCCGATCCAGTCTCCGTCACTCCCTGTTCCGTATCAACACATATCGAGCCCTAGCTAGCCCAGCATGGATCTCACTGACCAGTCCAGACCCCGTATTGACGGCTTTCACCTTATCATGGGAACTGGACAGACTTGCACTCAAGGAAAACGAATTTAAGGACTCATATATACAGGTATGTTAGGACCTTAAAACAACAAGAACTACAAGAAAGTGCCGTGGGTATTGCCACTGTCATCATACAGTGTTATGTCAAATGATTTTTTCCCTATGTAAGTGACCTCTCTGTTAGATTTCTTATGTTTATACGATGATCCATATGTTGTATGTATTAGATATACATAGTTAAATTATAGTACAAACGTTTTTTTTATTCATGCAAATATCCAAATTAAAAAAAATATATGGCATGTTTTGTATGTATTAGATATAGTTAAAGAAAATGCAAATTAATTATTTTTATTTTGGCAAAGATTTGGGTGAGGCCATAATTTTTGTTCTAGACCTCTGTAGAGGTACTTATTGTCTCTTGACGAAAGCCAAGGACCGAAACTTGTTTGTTTTGTGCGCTCCCCTTTTATATAAATCACATTTGCCCACTGCATTTTTCTCTCTATTTTATTGGCTCATAAGCGCCTAGAGCTCATATGTTGGCGCTATATAAGTGTGCATTATTATTATTATTATTATTATTATTATTATTATTATTATTATTATTATTATTATTATTATTATTATTATTATTATTATTATTTTTATTATTATAATTATTATTATTTTTATTATTATTATTATTATTATTATTATTATTATTATTATTATTATTATTATTATTATTATTATTATTATTATTATTATCATCATTATTATTATTATTATTATTATTATTATTATTATTATTATTATTATATTATTATTATTATTATTATTATTATTATTATTATTATTATTATTATTCTTGTTCTTGTTTTCTTCTTCTTGTTCTTCTTCTTCTTCTTCTTCTTCTTTCTTCTTCTTCTTCTTCTTCTTCTTTTTTATTATTATTATTATTATCATTATTATATTATTATTATTATTATTATTATTATTATTATTATTATTATTATTATTATTATTATTATTATTATTATTATTATTATTATTATATTATTATTATTATTATTATTATTATTATTATTATTATTATTATTATTATTATTATTATTATTATTATTATTATTATTATTATTATTTAGGCATCTCTAGCTTTTGGCTGCCATAAACATAGGCAAATAAACTTTCCTCAGCTACTTAAAAAAAACAAAAACAAAAACAAAAAACTCAACAAAAATCAAACAAAGAAACAACAAAACAACAAAAAGAAAACAATACAGAAGAGGAAAGCAGTGATAGCATATACCCATTGTTGATAGAGTTCATCGCAATTAGGATTGTCTATCCAACATTACAAAAATACTTTGACAAAATTACTTCGCTGTCATTTTGTATTGTATTTATCTTGTTATTGATTCCTCAAATATGAAAACATAAAGTTTAAAGCTTAGTATATTAAGAAAAACTCCAATGATTTTATTTAAAATGGAGAAAATCTAATACTATAAGTTCAATTGAATGCAATTTTCCTTCCAAAATTTTGGTCATTGTTTGTAACTCGTTAACTGCCGTATTCTATAAAAACCTTGTATTTTAAATTTAGCCAGAAAACTCATCCTTTAAATATAGATCGATGTAAATGACCGTCATCTTGATAAAAACTCTCAAACCTGGAACTTCAAGAAGTCCTAGGTTTGAGAGTTGCCAAGATGAGGGTAATTCAAATCGATCGATATTTGAAGGCCCAATTTTCTGGACAAATTTTTAATTACGAGTTTTACCAGAGTACGACAGTTAACCTGGTTAAAATTTCGCCACCGATTTCAATGATACACGTATCATGTTTTGCTACATCCCAACAGCTGAGTCAGCAATGCAAGAAATACGCCTGCGACCTTCTGAACCAGTGCCGTAGTAGTGACGAGGTGATGGCGGTCCTCAACAAAAATGGACAAGAGGTCGAGAACACCATATCACGAGGGGAATCCTCGAATGACGCCACCATCAACAAATTGACGTTGTCCAGATTGAAGCTTGCCTTGAAGTACGAACAAAAACAAGTGAGTCACAGGAATTTAAATACGAAATTTTTGGAGCTACCAGTTTGGTATTTTCAAAAATTCCGTAATAATGCAGTTTTTTTTTTTGCGTTTGTGTGGCTATGTGGTATTGTGGTATGATACTCGCTTTCGGATCGGAAGGTCCTGGGTGCGAGCCTCGCTCGGCGCATAGTTAAGTCCTTGGAAAAGGCTCTTTACTCACAGTCTCTCACCGTACTCAGGTCAGGTGTAAAATTAGTACCTGACCGTTAACAGCGTTGTCTCTGTCGAAAAAAGCGATACGTAACATGTAGGACAAGACTGTATGGCACAATTACAATATATTTTTCGACCGAGACAACGCTGTACAGGCCAGGTACTTATTTTACAACTGAATATGGTGAGAGAATGTCCCAACACATAAATCTGTGTGTAGCCTTGAACGTTTATTGCCTGATAAATATAATTTAATGAGAACTAATCAACAAAGTGGCGGTCGAAAGACAAAAATAAAGAAGGAACTAAATTGACATATCTCAGCTCTTTGTTATTATTTTCAAACAGCAATTTTAATGATTAATTCTAACTAAATTCTATAGATATCGAAGATGATGTCACTCAGGTCTTTGTTATTGATTTTTGCTATCCGTGTTTATGAGTAATGCCCACTGAACTGTATTAACCCGACTATAAACGTTCATGGATACACGCAGTTTTGTGTGTTGGTCCGTTATACTTCCGGATGGCAATGTTATGAGCTTCTTAGCCAAGCGCATACTATCTATAAATCCGACTATAAACATTTAAGGGTACACATAGTTTTGCATGTTGCTACGTTTATATCCTGCTGGCGGATGTTGTTGAGTATTTTACCCAAACGTGTAGCATCAATAAGTGCCAGCGAAGAAATTTTCTGAATATATTTTCAGTGCTTACTCTGCGTCAATAACCACTCTCATTATCGCATCGATTTTTTGTCAACCCTGATTGGTAGATAAGGCGATTACACGACACTGTCATGTCAACAAATTCCCGTGTTGTTTTATCGTAAGGCGATGTGTTCTACTTGTGTTGGGCAATACCACACCACGCCTCAAAAGGTCAGTTGAGGTCATAAGTACATCTAGCCGTAGCCGCCATTGATTACTGGCCTACCACCTCTATTCGATATCACATTGAGGTGAACCGTATTCTGAATAAAGATTGATAAGAATGAAAACGGCTAAAAATACAAAATTTGAGACAAAAATATTTTGAGAGAATAAATATATTATATGTATCATAGAGCGTATTTCCACGGATTAACCGTGCTCAAAACACTTCGCAATGTTTCATTTATTCCTCCAGCAGGTCACCTGGGGTCATATATCCATTTCATAGAGTACCAGTCGTCTGTTAGGCGTCCTTTTAATACTAACACTCTTACAATATCCGTCACTGCCTGTAGACAGATACTCATTCGATCTGAGTGACTGGGGTAATTTGTGTAAATTGCCAAAGTAGGCTGATATGCATGATCAAGCTTAACATTCATTTTTTTGCATCGTGTTCACCACGCTTTTTTACCATTCGGAGATGACTGGTCACAATGAGAAAGAATCTCTGTTTCGTTTCGAGATAGGGGAACGGTTTTAATCTTTGGAACTGGCCCGCCACTGTGTTAAAAAAATATATTACACTTGTGAATGATTTACAAAACGTTGAACAAAATTTTATCTATTGATTATTGTGTCAAATCTGGAAAACGTTGTCAGGGATGAATCAGTGGCGGTGAGGCGAGGAGGGCTGGTGAGGCTGTGACCAACGTGGATTCATCATGAAATTGTAGTGGTTGTTGTCTGTTTGTTGTAGTCCTAATGATGCGTTTTATTTATACTACTGCAGTAATTGAAAAATCACAATAAATCTAGATGGTAAACTATTATTTGCCACTTGTGATAGGTTTTAATTGTTGTTTTGTTCTTACAACACTTTCAGAGAGTTTGAGAAACCGTTTGTCTCATCTTCTATTAAAATGATTATTTGTCAATTCTTTCGTTTGATCGTAAAATGTATATCTTTGCCCAAAGTATTGTCGCATATGTCAAATGTTTATTATTCAGCACAATGATGCGTATCATAAACACAGTAAAATATTTGTCAACAAACCGAAATGCCAGATAAGAACAATATCAATTACCATACATTTGCTTGTTAAATGTTTGTTTTTTTCAGCACAATGAAAGCATGTCAAAGAAATGTTAAAGTTTAATTTTCTCAACAAACCGAAGCGCCAGATATATGCAATATCTATTAACATACATTTACTTTTTTTCATTTTGATAGTTGCCATAGTAATCCCTAATAATAGTTTATTGTAATATTTTCGTTAATGTTAAGTACGTTAATAAATAGATTGATTTAACGATTGGCTGAAACTAACTACTCAGGCCTCGCTAAAAAATTGAATTCATCTGCTACTGGAGTTTGTTTTACACGAGAGGTAAACAACACATACGCCATTTTCTTCCATCTTGTTTTTCATATGACCATGGCCGATAACACCGTTGCTAGGGCGTTGACAACTCAAGCTCCTGAAATGGCGTTGGAAAACGATCGAAATCAGTGGCATAGAAAAAAAAAATAACAACAACTAAAATACAAACAAACTCAATGACAGTGGATAATAATAATAATGATAATAATGATAATAATTTGAGCCATCTTTTTTAATCGTAATCAGTAGGATTGGTGGCAAGGCGGTACGATATAGAAGAAACAAAATTGACGTCACTCAGCTCTTTGTTATTGTTTTATCCAGCCATTTTTATTACTAGCTCTCAACTGAGTTCTATCAATTAAACGATCAAGGTTACATATAGTTTGTGTGTTGGTACGTTATATCTGTCTGGCAGATGTGGTGAGTGTTTTGGCTAAATACAATGCATCAATAGCTACTTCCATTATGTCAAGTGATTTTGAACATGGTGAGGGACTGGGTGATTTACGACAATAGCAAAACTCTAGTCCAAAATCTAGAGATTTTGAACATGGATAATGACTGAGCGAGTGACAAATGTTGCAAGACTTCGGTCCCGGCGATGTGACTTTGGGTAAAGCGCTTAATGCAATCTATCCATTGGACTCGGGTGTGAATGAGAACCTAGCAATTGTTAGTAACCTATAGCGGAAGAGCACAATGACACCTGACATGCCTTGTACAGAAATGAAATATGTATATATGTATGTATATGTATGTCATCATTTTGCTCTTTCTCTAGCAAGGCTGAATCGAGGGGCACAGTGAAATTGTTTACTTCTCGTCTTCGTACTCAATTGAACTTATAAACTAGAAATCAATAATTAATATATTTATTCGATCCGTGTTTAAGTAAGACCAGAACTAAGTTGTGTTAACGGAAGTACATTAGCAGTTATTAAACCATTAAAATGTTTCAACCGATGTTTGCATGCGTTTTCAAACTAATATTCAAATGGAATTATGGTATGTTTTAAGATTATTGTAATGTACAATATTGTGCGTTGGTTTAAGAGTGTTTCCATTAAAACGATGGGCCCATAACACATTGGGTTATCAGACCTGCAGATGTGTAAACCTCGATTTCAGCCCATCCTGACATCAAATACCACAGAGCAGTCACAGCGATGAGATATGATAGTCCATCGAGGCTCGAGTCGCATCGCTGGCCTTGCTCTCTTCGTGAAGACTGCTAAGTCTGCAATAATAACCGAGTAAATAGTGGATGCCAGTAAAGAAGTGGAAGGGGTGGGGGAGGGGGAGGGGGTATTATGATTTAAAAGTGATACAATCTAAAACATAGGAATAATCTCCTTGACCCATTCTTGAGTGAAATGTTTGGGGCTATTCCAATAGAAGAATAAAATAATTCAGGTGTCAGTCGAACAGAAGTGCCGTGCCGCAAATTAAGTTTAGGGAGGTGACTTGCTGAAAGTCACAAGTGCCGCGGTAAATAGAACTTAATTCCTTCTGGGTATGAAACAAAGACCATACCAACCCGCAAAGGCCATGATCCTCTACCCAGTCGAGCGGATTAAAGGTCAAAGTTGAATTCAAGACCTTTTCTGTCGTACTCTGACAAGAAAGTATCTTTAGAATTTGGTCAGATAACTCGTCCTTCAAATATCAATTTTTAAAAATGACCATCGTCTTGTAAAATAACCCCCCCCCCCCAAATCTCTCAAACCTGGGACTTCAGTGAAGTCTTCACAGGTTTGAACGATTTTTAAACGATGAGGATAATTCTAATCGATCGATAATAAAAGACGTTTTCTTTCCCAAATTTTAAAATGTTTTTTTTTTCTTTACAGCTTGTTTATCATGTTGTCTTACATCTCAGATTTGCTAATCAATATGACGAATAAATCAATAGACGAGCCATATCGGAAACTGCGATTATCGCCGACTACCAAACCCCAACTGCAAATGGATTCCTTCCTTCCGGTCGAATTTCAAGAGATCAGCAAAACACGCTATGATTGGTTACACACTGATGTGTTTACAAGTTGTTGCGTACAAGTCCGATAACCGAATGCAAATATTATAGGTCTGCTTTTGTAATTGTTGTTATGGAAAAATGTTTGCTAAGTGCTTGAGTACTTTTTCATTACAGTTGTAGTAATGATGAGACTACTACTACTACTACTACTACTACTACTACTACTACTACTACTACTACTACTACTACTACTACTACTACTACTACTACTATTTAGGTTATCAGAGGGATCATTGTTGTGATGGAAATACTCTCAACCCAAACCAACATTTTTTTCCATTCTTCTTCTTCAAGTTCCATAACTGTTCCAGTAATCGGAGGCTTCATGAGTTATATCTCCCCAAAGATCTCCGTCTCTCACTTATTGAGCTAAAAACAATCGAGCTTTCATATTGCACAATATCCACTAAAAGTGCTCAAAGCGCTTTACAAGGGGCCCCTGGCCAACAGCAAAACTTAACATTTAAGACTGTTAGGCGATATTACCATTTTTTTGGACAGAGACGACGCTGTTAACGGCCAGGTACTCATTTCACACCTGAATACGGTGAGAGAAAGCTAGTAAAGAGCCTTTTCATGACTCAACTATGGGACAAGAGAGGCTCGAACCCCAGGACCTTCCGATCCGAAAGCGAGTGTCATACTAGAAGACAACATAGCCGCACTGATTCTGTTAGTTTGTTTCACCAGGAGACTTTCCAGTAAAGTCCTTCAGCTGTGTCAGCAACGTTCTTCATTGTCTTCCCCTAGAATTGTTTACTTTGGATTTTGCAACTCACCGACGCAAACTCGTATCTTCCTTTTCACACGACATGTCTGAAGAAACTCAGTTGTGTCTCTATTACGATCCTGAGCAACCTTTTCTTATACCTTCGTTTGCTTTAGGTTTGGTGTCTGGAATTTATTTTGCATATTCCGCAGCACCACATTTCGAAGGCCTCAAAGTTTTCCTCAATTCTTTTCTCATGGTCCAGCTCTCACGCGGTCCCAGGTTTAAGAGCTTTTGTCAAGATGACGGTCATTCAAATCGATGGGTATTTGAAGAACGAGTTTTCTGGACAAATTTTTAAATACACGCTTATCCAGAACACGGCAGTTAAATGGTCAAAGGCCTAGTTTTCTGGCCATACTTTTTATAATGTGTTTTTCATTACGACAGCTTAGTCTACATTTAATATTACCTAAGGCGATCAAAGAATACACATTGACCTACCAAGAAGATAGTATATTATTATACATTATATTTTATAGCCTGACATCAGCTTTATCCCATTGCTGCCGCCCTCGGAAAAAAACAAAATACCTAGGTATTTAAAATTTCGGCCAAAAAACTCATCCCTCAAATATCGATTGATGAAAATGACCCTCATCTTGGAAAGATCAACTCTCAAACATGGGATTTCGAGAATTCCCAGATTTGAGAGTTTTTTCCAAGATCAGGGTCATTTTAATGAATAGATATTTGATGGACGAGTTTTTCTGGCCAACATTTTAAATACGCGTTCTTCCAGTGTACGTCAGAATGGTTCTAATGGCGACCTACGTCACGTAATAGGATTGCCTCCGCAGATCCTATTAGTCTAGAGGAAACCTTCATAACCCTTTCATAACGTCCGCCAAAAATGTTTCAACGGAATCGGAATGCGATATATATGCGGAGTGTTATCATGATTAGTGCCGGTCTGTAGACATTGAGCATTTTTAATAAAATGTGATTTTGTATGCGGTAATCATAGGATCCATAATTGGTTACAATGGTTTTCCATACTTGACTCGCGGTTTGGCCTTGACACAGCACAGACTAAATGTGTCAGTTCACGGCAGCAAACGTACACGCCGACTGCTCCGTCTGTTTTGTTTTATCAGAACACTGATGTCTATAAACCATATTAGGTACCCTTTTATGCCCCCATCACAGTTAAATAAAAGGTAAATGCCGTTTTAAATATATGTTTTCAGTTTAAGTGACCCACTTTCATTCTTTCAATCATTCATTCATGTTTTCTTTCTTTCCGGTAGGTAGTAAAAGTATGGTGCTCCGTTTGAGCACAATATTTGTTACTGGGTACATGTATGTGTATAGTGCACTGTCCACTAAGCGCTTTACAAGGGATCCCTCTCTAGCAAACAGAAACACTTAACAATTTGAACTGATGTAATAGCAATATATATATATATATATATAATATATATATATATATATATATATATATATATATATATATATATATATATATATCTGCTCCTGGCAACCTTTTTTTCCATTGATTCCAACTCTGAAAAAAAAAAGAGAAAAGAAATATTTGTCCTATTACTATTAACTCATCACTATTATACTCCTTTTAAAAAATAATATTTTGAGCCATGTGGCCCCTGGTGCCTGAATTTATCCCGGTTTCTGTAACGTTAATCGCCCTCATAGCGATTGTCTGTTTAACACTCAAACACTCTACCATTCAGCGATGGGCCCTTAGCCTTCACACCAGCAGTCGTCTTCTGAAATGTTTGTCTGAATTGACTGAGAGTTCCAAAAAGGACTTTCTGGAAATGCATAAAGAGGAAACGAATGCGCGTATCGCTAGTGATGCGCTGGACAGGGAAAAAATTCGGACAAAATTAGATAGATGCATCAACCCCCTAAGTGCAACTGCGCATCCTGTTTGCCTTGAGAACATCGCTGATGGAAAAGTAAGCCCTCAATCTGTCAATGTAGACGATTCTATCAGCATCGGTACCACGGACATGAAAGAATTTGAGAAAACATGGCCCAATGAATTCTATAAAGCACTTTCTACCAAAGTGACAACAATGGCAGCCGGGAAAAACTATATTCAAAGTGACCGTGGTCCAATATACGACACAAGTTTGATTTATTCTCGCGCTATGGGATTAATGGCGTGTCGAGATTTTGACATGGAGTCTCTCTTTAAATATGAACTGGCAACATTCCCGACATCTTTATTCAGTGACAATGGAGACATACGTACTGCTACTACAAAAGCTGCTCTGAAGAGAAATCTGCAAGAAACTGTCTCTGCTTGTGGGGGACAACATCCTGAGATCGTGATCTTAGATGGATGCGCACTTCTTTATTGTGTAAACTGGCCATCCAAAGGAACCATCCAAGACTATGTCAATAGTTTTTGGACACTCTTATTGCCGAAAATGGACAGAAGTGACGTGCACCTTGTCTTTGACAGATATCATGATTTCAGCATCAAAAGTGCTACTCGACAAAGTCTCAGTATAAAAGTTCGAACGGTACACACTCCTCTGCCTGCTCAAGGCTCAATTCTTGCCTGCACTGAGAACAAAAAACAATTGATTAGCATACTCTGTACGGAATTAATGTCCAGGGCTGTAGCTCAACCACGTGAAAGGCGTCTCGTTATCACAGGACACGAAAATGCTCCTCTCCAAATTAAAAATGGAAAAGTCTCCACAAGGACAGACTTGGAGACGACACACGACGAAGCGGATGTCCTTATGGTGAAACAAGCAATACATGCTGCTTCATTGACCAATGTTGTTAAGGTGGTTAGTGACGATACGGATGTCTTTGTACTGTTAGTTCATTTCTACCACAAGCTTGACTTGGACTCCAGTCACTGCTCGATGATGATGGAAGCTACAAGTAGGGACCGTGGACTTGTTGACATTGGGAAAACGGTCTCGAGAAATCAAGAAATTGCGCCTTATCTTCTTGCAGCACATGCGCTATCTGGCTGTGATACTGTGGCTAAACCGTATGGTATAGGGAAAAACACAGTCGTCAAAGTTCTTCAAAAGGGACACAGACTAGACAACCTTGGAAACACCAGTGCCAGTTTTGAAGATGTTATCAAGAAGCCACCTTCTTCATAACTGCATGCTACGGAAGCAACTATGCCTGGCGCCAGGTACAAAGTTTGGCTGAAGAAAACGGGGAAAAATCATTAAAAAGGTCCCTGACTTGAAAACCATACCCCCTACCTCAGAAGCATTCTGTGAGAACACCAAAAGAGCGCACATTCAGACAGCAATTTGGTATCATAGTCTTCGAAAAACTCCCCCAGATTTACAACCAACAGATTTTGGATGGATGAAGTTGCCAGCAACCAAATCACTTGTTCCAACCACAGTGCCAAGCAACACACCGAGTGTACCGCCCGAGTTGTTAGAGACTATTCAATGCGGGTGTTCTTCTGAACAACCTTGTGGATCATCAAAATATGGCTGTGCTGCCGCGCAGCTTCCATGCACAATATTTTGTAAATGCCATGATCGTGAGTGCTGTCAAAATCTCCTTTATCAAGCTGCTTCCATGTCAAGCGATGAGTCAAGTGACAAAGACATTGATGATGAGTGATGTAGTTTACCAGAGATACATGTCAGATATGCCGAAAATTGTCATTCTATTTTTGTCCTTCAGTAAATATCAATGTAAAAAAGCAAAGGCGAAGAAAACTAAAGACTGAAAACAAGGCACGGTCTTTCTATATGGAGACTCTCTCCGTGTGTTTGTGTGATCTGACACCTTTTCCACACAAAATGTCAATTTTGATTATCCCAATTATACTTTCACCGCTGTAGGAAAATTTAAATACCAACAAATAGCATAAATAACCTAAATTCTGTATTGGTCTTGTCAAGGCCTTCAATTTGATACCAAACACGGCTATATTTGGGTCATTTTACGAGACCATCTTGGCAGTGACCTTGACCTTTTGGATAGTTAAATTGCTAATAACTTGTCAACTATTCGGCCAATTTTTAAAAAAGAAGTATTTTTGTAATTGATTTGACTAAATCTTTCATTCTGTATAATATAAAATGATTTTTGAGGATTTTTAAAAATGACCTTTTCGTGACCTTTGTGACGTAATTTCTCAAAATGCTCAATGTGCTCAGGGCAGCACTATTCAGACATTTAATCTTGAGATGTTCAACTTTGATAAAATGCAAAAAAAAAAATTGGCGGACGCTTTTTTTGGGTTATGGTTAAAATCATGATTTGGCAACCAGACTATATCAAAGACAGCGTTATACTAATACGATATATCAAAACTAGAGTATATTCTTTTAAAGCTAGGGTTTGGGGTCAAATTTATTCTATACATCCCAAGTTGAAATGTTGCCGTCGATCAATAATAATAATAATAATAATAATAATAATAATAATAATAATAATAATAATAATAATAATAATAATAATAATAATAATAATGAATTTATATAGCGCCTAGTTCCAATTAAAAGCTTGTTTAACATCAACACATCATATATCATACACAAATAGAATTGACATGTTAAAAACCACATCGATTTGATATTAAAATAATTTATTGCAATAAAATACATACTAAGATTTTAAATTATACGTCCTTCAGAAAAGTTCAGTTTTTAACCGTTTTCTAAAAGTAAGAGGATTTTCACTATTTTTTTCTTTCAATAATGATGGAACTCCACAATCGGGGTGGGGAGGGGGGGGGGGGGGGGGGGGGGGTGGGGTGGTCAAAGGATTTCTCATGAAAAACTAAAGATGTAGGAGATTTATACTAGCAGATCATAAATTTCGACTGGATTTATAAAGGTGGATAAATTCTTGAAAATAAACAGGAGCAGAATTGTTTAAGCAGTTGAAAACGTCGGTAAGCATTTTAAATTAAATTCTAAACTTTAC
The DNA here is from genome assembly GCF_034508935.2 of Berghia stephanieae. Classification (NCBI taxonomy): domain Eukaryota; kingdom Metazoa; phylum Mollusca; class Gastropoda; order Nudibranchia; family Aeolidiidae; genus Berghia; species Berghia stephanieae. The sequence continues at coordinate 49,094,015 of NC_088363.1, forward strand.
CAGTAGCCAGTGTAGGTCCTCCAAATTGGGGCTAATATGCTCGCTTTTTAGATGACGTTACCAATCGCGCTGCTTTGTTCTGGATCTTTTGGAGTTGATTAATGACATTATTATGTCAACCATAGAGCAAGCTATTTCAAAAATCCAGGCGGCAAAAATTATAGAGAAAACATGAAGTTTAGTAGTTTTAATATCAATAAGCCTTCTAATACGAGTAGCTCTATGGATCTAGTTACATTAATGACATAGGCAGACATTTTTAATTTGGTGTCAAATATAACTCTACAAGTTTCTCACAGACTCTTTAGTGTGGGAATTGGATTCAGTAGTCTGATGTCACGCGCCCGGCAACGGCGGCCATTTTGGTTCTAAACAGGAAAATCATTACTTTTTATTCTTCATGCTGGCTAGAACTTTTCATTCCCTTTTCATATGCCTTGTGATCAGAATGTGTAAAAGTCAAAAATGATCAAATTGATGGGGTTTTTTTTTCCTCTGGATACGCGTTTATGCTCGCTTGAGAAATATTTCATACGGCGTCCGCCATTGTTCCGATAGTTTAGAGCCAGTGTTACTAAGTTACCATGCGTCATTAGGAAGGAAGTGACGTTATGACTGTTGAAGACTATTAAACAATCAGAAAGATTCAGGAGTGGAAAGGTCCACATTTGCCATTTGCAACTCCTTTGTTTTGTTTTCATTTAACCTGAGTTTATTGCAACACATCCAGTCATTAATCTCTGAGATACAATATTCTATATCCGTTATAATATTGAGATAATAGTCAGTATTAATGGAAAACAGAAGTTAGGTGTCGTCTGCGTAAAATGGAACTCAATCAAATATTTGGAGATGATGTCACCTAATGGTCTGATATAGAGGGTGAATAAAGAGCACTGTATTACTGGCAAATTCTGGGTCTGGTTGATCTGACGGAAAGTCCTTTGTGAGTAAAGAGTCTTTTCCAAGGACTCAACTATTTGTCGCTCAAAGAGGGACTCGAACCCTGGACCTTCCGGTGCGAAGCTCATTGTCAAACCACTGAACCACATAGCAGCACGCTCAAAGCGCTTTACAAGGGGTCCCTAGCCAATAGCAATTTTTAGCATGTAGAACAAGACATAACGCCTGTTAAGCGATATTAGAATTTTTTCAGACAAGAGACAACGCTGTTATCGGCCAGGTACTCATTTTACACATGAGTACTGTGAGGGAATGCAAGTAAAGAATCTAATAGACTGAGAAATATTAGCGTCCTATCCAAAAGATAGCAAACAATTGCTATTCTCCGTTTCACGCTATAGCAACCAGGATAAACTCCGGCCCCTTGGACCTAATGGTTCTGAAGGACTACTTTTAAAAATATAGATTAGGCTTAAAAGTAAATTTTAGTCACACAATTCACCTCGATATAACACCGTTTTTAGACGTTAATCACAAAAACATTACGGTAAAGAGCAAAGCTTGGAAATTAATATAGCTGGGTAGGTCATAGTCATTAGTAATTTGCATTATTCTAGATGGAGATTTAGGTTCATGTTATAGCAAATATGTCAGACTCGATGTGTATTGCGAAATAGCTCTGTTGTTGAGCAACACTTCCTTTTAGCCGATGGCGTTTTATAAGCCAACAGAAAACCCGTCCTTCAAATATTGATCGATTATAATAACCTCATCTTGTCAAAAACCCTCTAATCTGGGACTTCGGTCACAAGTTTATTCATTCCCTACAGCTCGTGTCCCACTTCCCATTGCCAATAGTTTCTGTAGTCTATCCAGTATGACTGGTTGCCCGGATGCAGAAAGAGAAACGGTCTCATCATCTCATCTGCTTCAGTCTTATCATCCTGCTCTCCTTCATTGCCCTGTACCAGTTCGATTCTGGTGACTTTGAACAATTCACCTCGAACTAGCTCAATTTTCGGCGTCGCACTGTGGCTGACACCCGGGTTGTTTCAGTATTCTCTTGGAATAGACCCCAGAGAAGGATTTTATTTCCCATTGAAGATTAATACAGGTATTTGTTTTGTTTCAATAAATCCATTTTCTAAATTTTTACAATTTTTACTCAATTTCAGTTTGTGTCGCACCCCCATTGCCAACAGCTCCTGACCTCGATTTGGTATGACGGGTTGCCCGGGTGGAGAAAGAGAAACGGGCTGACCAAGTTCCTCATCTGCCTCAGCCTTATCGTTCTGCTCCCCTTCATTGCCTTGTACTATTTGATATTTCCACGGTCCAGGATTGGGAAGCTGCTCCGGTCTCCGTTCATGAAGTTTTTATACCACAGGCAAGTCTTTCATATACTGTGGAAGGAGGGGTGGGGGGGGGGGTCAACTCCTTCAAAAATCAGTCTTCGACGGCATTATAAATTACGTTGTCATTGAAATACTTAATTACGTAATTTCGTTATTTTAAAAAATAGTCATTCAGATTTCATAAGGATCATGAGTTGAAGGCAATCCCAATTTCAATTGCGTTTAATCGACAATAAGAATTGCTCTCGACCCTTTGGATAGGACGATGGTCTATCGCAAAGCACTTTCTGCATCCTGGTCCCTTTGGGTGTGAAGTGAAGTGTGCCAGGCCCCCACTATTCCATTATAACAGGGGGGTGGGGGAAATTAATACGAGTTGAAATCAGTCAAAAAATGTGGATGGCTTAATACAAATATCAACTTGATTGTCACGGATCCCAACGTGAAACTACTTAAAATGCTTCCCGTGCCTAGAACTGGACATATTCCTCCATTTTTCTAGTGAAATATTTATTTAATCCTTAAAGCGTACTGACCATGAAAAATAAGCCTGTAACTAATGTTCTTTGCTATCATTTTAAAGAATTCTGAACAATTGTGAAATAACGCTATTCTTATATCACAAGTGCCACGTCTCAACAATTTGGTAATCCTCACATTCAATTCAATTCGTTGGTTTCACGCATTTGGCTTCTCTCCTTTCCATGAGAGTAGAGCCAGTTCCCCTCAGAGAGTTCTGTTGTTCGCTAAGTTTCCCAAAAACCCATACAATTGTTTTACATATAAATGCCGACGCATCAAAAATTGACCTACAAATTTTTGCTACAATTATTTGAGATTGAGCATGAGCTTTTATATCGCGCAATATCCACTAAACGTGCTCAAAGCGCTTTACAAAGGGTCCCTCACCAACAGCAATACGTAACATTTGGAACGAGGTACGTCGCATGTTAGGTCATATTACAGTTTTTTCCACAGAGACAACGCTGTTAATGGCAATGGTACTCATTGTACAAATGAGAATGACGATGAGAGAATGTGAGTAAAGAGTATTTTCCAATGAGTCAACTATGCGCCGAGCGACGCTCGAACCCAGGACCTTCCGATTCGAAAGTGAGTGTCATACCACAATATTCTCATATGTTGTTGTGATTTGTTTTTTTTTTCCAGTGCTAGTTTTGGTGTTTTCTTGTTCCTCCTGGTGTGTGCCTCGACAGACATTGTCAGTTCCTCCCCAAAACGTGAACGATTACGAGGTCCAAAACCATCGGAGCTGGAATGGCTGATATTGCTCTGGGTTACAGGTAAACAAGATTATATTATATTCCTGCACATTCACACACACACAAACACACACATATATAATACACAATTAGATATATAAACTTACAAACACTAACACACATACATACATACATATACACATAGAGAAACACACTCGTACATAGAACACACATAAACACACAACACAAACAGAGACACAATGCACACAGAAACATAATATACACACTTACATATACTCAAAGAAACGTTCACATGGTCTCACACACCGTGTGTATGTGTAATAGAGAGAGGGAGAGATATATATAGATAGATAGATAGATAGAGAGAGAGAGAGAGAGAGAGAGAGAGAGAGAGAGAGAGAGAAGATAGAAATAAATAGAGAAATAAATAGAGAGAGAGTGACGAAACTAGGAAAAAAAATTAAGAGAGAGAGAGAGAGAGAGAGAGAGAGAGAGAGAGAGAGAGAGAGAGAGACAGAAGGAGGAGAGAGATAACAGAGAGAACGAGATAGAGAGATAGAATCTGTTTAAGTGTGTGTGTGTGTATGTTTGTGAGAGAGAGAGAGGGAGAGAGAGAGCGAGAAGAGAGAGAAAGAAAGAGAGAAAGAAAGAGAGAAAGAAAGAGAGAGAGAGAGAGAGAGAGAGAGAGACAGAGAGAGAGAGAGAGAGAGAGAGAACACTATGTGAGAGTGGCCTGGATGTTACCCGCTATAATAATATTATAATCACCAATCATTGTTTTATCATAGATTTCAATACAAAGAGATTTAGGAAAATGATAGTTTTCCTTACAAATTGTGTTTATTTCATTTGTCAAAATCTTAGTAACAAATAATGGAGCAGGCACTGGCGTAAGGCAAACATCTGAAAAGTTGTGTATGAAACTGTGCCAGACAAAGCAGGAAGAAGGATACAAGAAGAAAATCATCCTCCCCCCCCCCCCCACAAAGAAATTAGCCTGCCTCAAATGGGGATCAAACCGCAGACCTGAATTTCGATCCCTAGTGAAAACAGGTTATTTTTGTGGGATGGTTTTGCTTTATCGTTATGTTCTTTTTCTGTTTTGTTGGCATTGTTCATACATACCTATTCAGAACCCCGTCCTTTAACACGTTAACTTTAAATTTGATGATACTATATATATATATATATATATATATAAAAATATATATATATATATATATATATATATATATATAATATATATATATATATATATATATATATATATGTTGGCTGCAAATTGACTGCACTCATTTTTCTCTCAGGCCCGTCTTGCCCTCCACTTGACTTTTCCTCGCAGTCGGTCTCTTGTTTTATCATTGCAGAGTGAGTGTAACTCACGCGTTTTTGGTTGCCGAACCGAACAGTAATCGAACGCCAACTTTTTATCTCGGAATTAAAATTTCTTTCAGTTTCCTACCTATAGATAGAATGCGCTTGGCCAAGGAGTTCACAACATTGCCATCCGGAAGTATAACGGACCGACACACAAACTCTGTGTAACCATGAACTTTTATAGTCTGGTTAATACAGTTTAGTGAGAACAACTCACAAACGCGGATGGCAAAAACAATCATCTGCATACTATCTAGACCAACAAAGTCATTGAAACAATACACGGAGCTTCTTTGTTATTGTTTTTAGAACACCTTTGGATGATCAGTTCTCACTAAATAAATGTTTGAATATTAATATAAACGCTTTAGGTTATACGTAGTTTTGTTTGTTGGTATGTTTCATGTGTCTGTTGTGAGTAGATTACAGAAAATGTAAGGGCTAACCCACACCGGAGACTGACTTCGACGACCCGGTACTGCCGTCCTCTGCCGTCTTCCGGATAAAGACATCGGGCTCAGACAAAATACTAAGAATAAAGAGAAGATCCGCTAGACCTACCCATACCAAGCACCCGACGTCCTCTGCCGTTTTATTTTTCGAGCTTGGTATGGGTAGGTCAACCGGCTCTTCTCTTTATTCTTAGTATTTTGTCCATGCCCTACGTCTTTATACGGAAGACGGCAGAGGACGGTAGTGCTGGGTCGTGGGAGTCAGTCTCTGGTGTGGGTTAACCCTAAGTGTCTTTGACACACTCACTTGTTATTCATGAACAGGAGACTAAAATGAATGAACTCCGTTTACAGACTAACAATTAAATAACTCTAAAACTTCATATCTGCAATTGTCTATTTTTTTCCATTTATTCTTATCCTGAAGGTTTTGTTTGGGCTGAGTGCAAACAGCTGTGGGAGGAAGGACTAAAGACGTATGTTCGACAATGGTGGAATTGGCTGGATTTTATCATGTTGTCCCTATACCTGGCAACATTCTCTCTCAGGCTAGTGGCTTTTTTCCAGGTAAATCATGGACGTAAAGGAATTGTAGTTTGATAGGTAAATATGACTATTTGGCCACTTGTTACTGTAAGCTTTGAGTGGCAACAGGACGCAAACTATCCATAAGTGCCAATGTAGTGCTTTATTGCCAAATTCTTTTAAAATCTTGCGTTTAAAAAAAAAAAGCCGTTTAGCATGCAAAAAGTGGATTTGCCATTTGGCATTTTCAAGGACATTTTTATTTTCGAAATCATTTAATTTCATCAATTTTATAGATCAATTAATCATATATCCTTAAACTGTCGCAGCGATGTGAAACTTTTATTAAATCGAGACACTAATCATGGCGACGGGATTAGATAATTAATAATTATATTCCATTCCCAAGCCCATTTTAGCACAAAAAGTGATGCTTGTAAAAGTTGGCATTTTCCTTTGAGCTATTTGACATTTTTTGTAAATAAAATGAATCTGCAACCCTGAAATACACGTGAAATTATCGGGAAATTGGCTGAATTTTATCATGTGATTATCCAACCTGACTGACCTTTGTAAGTTCAGAAGGTTGAAGATGACGTGGTTGAGAAATATAATCCGCATATTTATTCACGGTAAGAATCTGAACTGTTGTAAATGATTCAGTGATAGACAAAATCAATCCTATCCAATTCAATCCATCTCAAAAACCTAGTACTGCTTTCAATACTTTACAAAATAAAATTGCGGCGGAAAACCAAAACAATGGTCGTATTAGGAAAGTTTAAACTTTCACTAATCTATCAAGGTTTGTTCTAAAGAATTTAAAATGTTACCATACATTGACAAATTGAATAAATAAATGCATGACAAAAGACCCACGGTGAAAATATAAACTGAAAGAAATGCTAGCGCGAGGAGCTTTTGGAAGGCCTCCCTTCATAGCTGTCAGAATTTTTCAAGTTGCCGGACAGGGAGTTCTGTAACCTTATTGTTCTGGAAAAAGGCCGCCCTTTAATTGAGATGGTGTCCAAATTTACCTTTATACAGAAAGAGAATAACACACACACACACACGCACACACACATACACACACAATCGTCTTAAGCGTCTTATCCAAAGGATAGCAAGTAATTGTGATTATCCATTTTATGATATAGAAACCGGAATAAACTCCGGTTTCATGGACGCGGGCTTATGGCTCTGAAGGACTACTACTTTGCAAACAAAAGAATCAGCATATTCAATTTTTTTTCACGAATTGGCAGATTAATTAACCAGTGGATTTTTCACCAATCAAAACTTGGAATTTGTGACACACCTTCACACGTGATCGGACAAACATCATTGGTTTATATAAACAATAACGTGAATTTTATCGACCTGTCTCTCTGATCATTGTTATTGTTTTTATACCACCAGGTGGGTGACTAGTTATCAGACGATTTTCTCGATCATGTTATAAAAGTTAAAATTTACACACAGTTTTCTGTGTTGGTTCTCTATAGATAGAATGAAGATGACGTCACTCACGCCTTTGTTATTGTATTTTGCCATCCGCGTTTGTGAGTGATTCTCACTAAACTGTATTATCCAGACTATAGAAGTTCATGGTTACACATAGTTTGTGTGTTGGTCCGTTATACTTCTGGATGGCAATGTTATGAACTTCTTAGCCAAGCGCATACTATCTTAGATCAAGCGGTAGTACAGTGGGTATTTTACTTAGACAGACACCATTGACATTAAAATCAACGTCGTTCGCTATTTTGACTAATCACTGCCATTGTTTACATTATGACGACTCTCCGAGACGTGGTTATCTAAGTGTCAATTGTATGACTTTCTTCATATGTTCAAATTCCACAACTGATACAATGAGATAATGAAAGTAGCCCTGTGTAATCCTGTCACTATTTGAATTAACTAACAATGGCTAATCAAACTAACACGCTATAAAAGATCACTGGGATCAAATGATGTATTCATCACGTCATTTTCGTAACACTCCACACACGAAACAATCGTAATATGCGACCCACCGTCCCCAAACGGTATTATGTCGGGAGGAATACAACACCCCCCCCCCCGAAAAACTAGGGCATTTATAGAGCGCAATATCCATTAAACGTGCTCAAAGCGCTTTACAAGGGGTCCTGACCATCAGCAACACGTAACATATAGAACGAGATATGACGTCTGTTAGGCGATATTACATTTTTTTTCGACAGAGACAATGCTGTTAAAGGCCAGGTACTCATTTTTTTACACCTGAGTACGGTGAGATAATGTAAGTAAAGAGCCTTTTCCAAGGACTCAACTATGCACCGAGCGAGGCTCGAACCCAGGACCTTCCAATCCGATTCGAAGGCGATTGTCATACCACAAGATCACATAGTCATACCCATTCAAGACGATATATGCTATTTATGATTTTGTTCAGAAAAGCTATCTCCATAATATATTAATACATACGATGTTCACTTTTACTGGCTTTAACAATGGTTTATCTTCAAAATGTTTGATGAATGAAAGAAATATGGAAAGATGCTTGTTGTATCATAATATATGTGACGATTTTCCTCCTCTTATAATATCACATTGTATCATATCATCATATATCATATCAATAATAAGGCTGTTTAATGGATCACGTGTTCCTTGAATGCCCTTAAACATAAGCAACAATAAATTATACACCACACACTGCATAATTTTTGAGATAAATATAATAAAAAGGGAGAAACAAATAAAAGCATAGAAGAAAATTTAACCCACCCACCAAAGAAAAAAGAAAACAAAAACAAGAGACAAAACAAATATGAAAACTAAACATCCATTCTTATTATTGACGTATAATACGAATGCTAAGTCGTATAATCTGTATTTTAAAGCAACATGCGCTTTTTTATAATTCATCAGAATATCTTTAGCTTCATTAGTTGGAAATTTCAAGCTGTTCCATGTTTTGGCAATAGGGAATATAAAATGTATTCTTCCAAATTAAAGTCGAGTATCTTCGAGTGTCTTCTGTTGGCAGGGAAAGGGATGAACTGTAAATTCGATATTAATAACAATTTTATTCTATTTCCAGATCGAGTCAGGTTGCTATGGAGAGCGAGAGATATTGCGTAAAGACTGGCCTCAGAACGATCCAACGCTCATCGCCGAGGGACTCTTTGCTGTGGCCAACGTCTTCAGCTTTGCAAGAATCATTTACCTCTTTCAGGTCAGTAAGCATTCTATCATTATTCTTTTTCGTTCTGTGAAACAGGGGGTCCCGATAGCTCAGTTGGTAGAGCATATTCTTCACGTGCAAAGGGACCGAGATCGATCCCGTGATCTTTTTGGCCTCCATGTTTACCTAGCATTGGTTGGGTAACTGGGTCTGGAAAGAAAGCAATTACTATTGTCCGCGTCAAGCGATGGAAACCGTGAAAAACTTTAGCTCCATGGGCCAAATGATTCTGAAGGACTCCTTCTGTGAAACAGACGTAGATAGTTAAGATTTTTGAAGTAAAGGACCGAGTTCAAATCAAGCCACGATATTGAAGAAGGAAAACTCTAAGACTCTGCCTTGTATGGGAGGACTGAAGACGCGAGAAGCAACGGTAAAGCACATCGATGTTCGAGTAGTCTTAAGACAAACCTTCCTCCCTTCTCCCCAAAAAATAATGATTACTGAAAATAAAATAAAACGAAACAAAAACAATACAAAATCAAACAAACAAGCTAAACAAAATAAAACCTGGAGCATTTCGCATTTCCCAAATTTTACGGAAGTGATTTCAAGATCCAAAAGTCTTAAGACACATTATATAACTGGAGTTAATCCATCCCGGATTTTAATTTTGTTCATTAACGAACAGTAAGACATAAGCTGCTTTATTGGATAGAAACCAATCGGAATGCTAGTTTTTGAGGTGCTTAGAAATATAAATATAAATACTCATCAACATCAACACTCATTTTGTCAGTCTGTCGGTATATATGATGAAAAGATTTCTCAAGTGTGAATATCACTTCTAAACGGTATTATGTCCGGGCAAACCAACTGTCAAAAAATAAAATTATATTAAAAGCGAACAGAAATGTTATTTTCTATCACTTTTGGAAACTACGTCGGTGCTCTTTAATAAAAAAAAATAAAAATTAACCAAGTTTCATGTTGTGGATTACATCAAAATAACACATTAGAGAGCAGGTAATGGTGTAAGATTAATATCTGAAGAGGTGTGTATGATACAGTGTCAGACAAAGCAGAAATAAATAGATCGATAGACAGAAAGAAAGAAAGAAAGAAAGAAAGAAAGAAAGAGAGAGAGAGAGAGAGAGAGAGAGAGAGAGAGAGAGAGAGAGAGAGAGATACGAGTAAAACCCATCCCAAAATCCGGTAATCAGGTATTCCGAGCTTTGATCCAAATTCGAGGCAGTAAGATGTTTCGGGGTGTTTTTCCTTTTTATTGGATATTCCCCTCTTCTTTGTCTGGAAATGTTTTATACCCACAGGTTTACAAATTTTGGATCATGAAATCAGTTTTAGCAAATAAATTACCAATACAATGGGTCACAATAAATGTAGGTACAATTTTCTTTTTTATTCAGTATTTTTCAACTTTGTTTTGAATTTTAATTTCATTCTCAAACAGGCGAATCAGCATCTAGGACCTCTACAGATATCCCTGGGTTGCATGTTTATCGACATCGCCAAGTTTCTGTTCATCTTTTTCCTGGTGCTGTCCTCCTTTGCCTGTGGTCTGAATCAGTTGTACTGGTACTACCATAGGGACGGGGATCATTTACAAGAGGATCTCTTCTTTACGTGAGTTGAAGACAACTTTTTAGAAAACCTTAATTCAATGATATGATAATTTGTTCATTTCTGAATAGTTCCACACCATTTTAAAGGAAAATTGCACATTAATGATGAAACGCTATAGATCTAATCTAATGTTTTTTTCACAGGACATTTTAAACGTTGAAATGACATTCAGTAAACTTATCAAAACCACTTTTCTGCAGAATTTGTAATTCAAATGGCCATAACTCAGACAATTTAAAACATTTGTTTCATGAAATAAACGACAAAATGTAGAGAAGTGTCCATTTCAAACCATACCAATAACCTTAATTTCCAATGCGACATGTGGATCATTAAAAAACAGAAATAAGCTGGAACATTTATAAAGGGCAATATCCACTGAACTTGATCAAAGCGCTTTGCAAGAGGTCCTTAACCAACAGCAACACTAAACATGTAGGACAAGACATGACGCCTGTTAGACGGCAATACAAAGTTTTTTTTTCAAACAGAGAGAACGCTGTTAGCGGCCAAGTAATAATTGTACACCTGAGGGCGGTGAGAGAATGTGAGTATAGGATCTTTTCCAAGGATTCAACGATGAGCCACTCAGAGTTGGACTCAAACTTACACCTTCCGGTCTGAAGGCGAGTGTCAAACTATTAGACCACATAGCCTATTTTCATTGAGCGCTTCACTTATGTGTGTAATTTAGTATATATTCAAGTTACAATATTATCTCCCCTGTTTTCAGGTTATTTTCGAGTTACGCCACCTTGTTCTGGTCCATGTTCAGCCTAGTCCCGCCCAGCAAGTTAGAAATCCACAGTTCTCAAAGCTTTACGGACACGGTGGGAGAGTTGCTGTTCATGGCGTACCACGCAATGGCTGTCATTGTACTCTTAAATATGCTGATTGCAATGATGTCATCCTCTTTTCAGGACATTGAGGTGAGTAGTTGGAGCGTTATGAATTTTTTTCTGAAAGGCTTAATGAGCCTCATGGCATTCGTAAAGAAAGAATTAAAGAAACTGTGCATTCTTCAAGAACAAAGAAATGAAACGTATAAACTCTGCTGAAATGTGGTTTTACAGAACGATGATGAGGATAAGCTGGAGGGAAAGAAGAACAAATAACAGGATATTGGAAAAGCTGGAAGTCATGCCAGAACTACTATTTGTCATCAAAAGGGAGAAAACTCAGTATTTTCTGCCACAGATGCCGAAACCCATGCACAATTATGAAAGGTGTGGCACAGGGGAAAATGGAGGGCAAACGAAGAAGAGGAAGACCTAAGCCTAGTTACATAAAAAATATATCATAGAATGGAAGAGAGTTATACGATACCGTCAACAGACGGGAGGAATGGGCAGACATTTGTCATCGCAGAGTGCGGGCAGCCAACGTCAATGAGGACGACACTGGATAGATAGTAAGTAAGTAAGTATATTCTGATGATTGGAGTACTACTGATAGAGGTCACAATGAAACTTGGGATTAATTTATATTGGTTATAATTTGAAAAAACCCATAAACTTCATATTTTTTTTGTCGTTTTGATTCTAAATTCACTTTTTGGGGTCAGATTCATCCCGACATAATACTGTTTTGAGACGAGTTGCCACATATTCTCTCTCACCAAATACATTTCTGACTGATTTACAGAACCACGCGGACATGGAATGGAAGTTTGCCCGTTCCAAGCTGTGGATGGGCTATTTTGATGAAGGGTCCACCTTACCCACCCCGTTCAACCTGATAGTCAGTCCAAAGTCCATCTTCTACTTCGTGGCCTGGGTCAGAGACACAGTCCAAAACTGTAGAAAGGGTGGCAAGCAAATGTACAAAGTGAGGCAGACTCATCGTCAAACTCAACACGGAACACCCAATCAGGTAAATCTATTTTTAGACAAGCAATTGTGAGATAGAATAATAATAATAGTATTAATAATAATAATAATAATAATAATAATAATAATAATAATAATAATAATAATAATAATAATAGAGGGCACGGTATCCTCAACAATGAAGCTCTTGGCGCTAAGATAATATGATAATCACACTCTTGTGAAGCCAAAAATGACTCCCATGGTCTGGCCTGCTGCTCAGAATAGTCTTCGTTCTGACTCTTCTGTCAACTCAGCGGCGATGGATTAGCTGGGTGCGAGCTTGATCTAACAGAAGGCACTTTTGAATATTCAGATCAGTTCCTATTTAAATGGTAGTATGCACTTACTACTATCAATTTAACTGTACTGAAACCTGGATAAAGGGCCCCGGTAGCTCAGTTGGTAGAGCACTCTCTTCACACCCAAAGGGACCGAGATCGATTCCGGGTGCAGTTGAGATTTTTTTCTGACCCCTCTGTCCACCCAGCAGTGAATGGGTAGCTGAGTCTGTTAGATTTGGCGGAAAGTACTTTGCGATAGACTAGCGTCCTATACAAAGGATAGCAAGCAATTGCTATTCTCTGTTTCACGCTATAGAAACGGGGATAAACTCCGGCTCCATGGGCCTAATGGCTCTGAAGGACTGCATTAGATAGAAACCTGGATTAATCCCTGCTTTACGGGGCTAATAATTACCCTTTTCCCAATAAAAACAAGAGCAACAAAACTAATGCCGAAGTTATATTTTTATTTAATGACAGAATTCCAAGGTTACCATGAATGGGACTCCCAACGATATATTCAAGGTAGGTCATTCACCAGTCAATAGAATTTTAATAAAATGAATATGATCATCATTAAGTGGCATATTTCCACGGATTTACCATGCTCAATGCGATTCACAAAGTTTCCTTTATTTCCCCAGCAGGCCATACGGAGCAATACTTCCATTTCATACAGTAAACAGTCGCCTTCACAGTGCCTTTTTTGTATGAACACTTTTACAATATCGGTCCCAGGTTTGAGATTATTTGACAAGACGTGGGTCATTTCAATTGATCGATATTTGGAAGACGAGTAGTCAAAAGTGTTGTCCAAGTGAGCAAATTGGGGGTTAATGATCTTGCCCAAGGAAAAAAATACGAAAGTGCCAGAAGCGGGTCTCGAACCCGGGACCTTCCGGGTCACAGTCTTATACCTTAACCAATCGGCCACTTCGCCCCCCCCCCCCCTTATTCCTTTTGAGTTGTTTAAAAAACAAGAATTTAGTTTATGTTGGATAGGTATGACGTTTCGGGAAAATCCGGAAAACGGTTGGTAAGCGGAGAGTAAAGACTATGGCAGACAGCACTCCAAAAAGTTATATAGATAGAATGCGCTTGGTTAAGAAGCTCACAACATTGCCATCCGGAAGTATAACGGACCAACACACAAAACTGTGTATAACCTTGAGCGTTTATAGTCTGGTTAATACAGTTTAGTGAGAATTATTCATAAAAGCGGATGGCAAAAAGCGATAACAAAGACCTGAGTGACGTCAACTTCATACTATCTATATTGCAATCAATGGCTAACTGAATGTTTCCTTCTGTCTTTATTCATCCCACAGACACAAGAGAGTGGAGATATGCACAACAATAACAATAATGTGAGTACTTGGACAGCCTTATATTTATCACATTGGAATAAAAACTAAGGGTGCTTAAGCAAACCAGAGAAAATATAACGAGATAAATGTGTGATCCGCCGCCTCAAAACGGTGCTATAATATATAGGGGTGATTTAAATGCCAATACTTTGAACATTACAGTGAAAAGACTCGGATAGAGCCTACCTTTATACGTTTTACAGTCGCAAAAACTAAAATTTAGCATTGCTTGTCAGTTTAACTTAAAAATCAACCTTTGACATGTAATTCACTCAGACATTGTACCGTTTTGAGAAGGAAGGATGTGACCCAAATTAAAATTCATTATATAAAAAATTGGGATTTTTTTCCTCATCATATTTTGCGTGTTTTGATTGCCTGTCCTTTGAAGAAGGTCAAAGATTGAAACGTCATTTGTTTTGTATTGTTTTAACACGTGTGAGTTAGATTTTCTATCTATATATTTTTTCACATTATGATGTTGGTTTCTATGGAATCTGGCACTTTTTACACCAAGGATTTTTTAAGGACACTCTTTTAAATCAGACTGTTTTAAACCTTGGCTACTTCAAATCTAACATACTTTACGACAAGCTGTTTCAAATATGACAAATTTATGGCAAGCTATTTTAACACTGACACTTTTTACGAAAGGCTATTTCAAATATGATATTACTGAAGTTTACCTTTTTCTCATCATATTTGAATATAAAATGTTAACTGTAATCTATAAAAATCATGAAATACACATCTTTATAAAAATGTATCTTTCACGTTTGCACTCTGGTTGAGTTTACATTTTTCTAATAGCTAAAACAATCTATGTACAACGAATTCAATATAGACTAATAATAAGACGTTATAACGGTTTGGTCATCTTTTCGTCTCAATGACTAACTATACTTTGTACATTTCAGCGTGTTATCGCCAGTGGCTATGTAAATGACCTTGAACCCACTCCATTGCCACCCCCAGATAAAAATCAACAATATCAGGTAAAATATGTGGATAGTTCTCTTGTAACATCATAATGTTAGATAAGATAAATGACAATTTGGTATCTGCCCGTTACAATACGTTACACTACAACACGTCGTTATATCCACCAATATAACATAATAATGTTAGATAAGATAAATGACAATTTTCTATCTGTCCGTTACAATACGTTACACTACAACACGTCGTTATATCCACCAATATAACATAATAATGTTAGATAAGATAAATGACAATTTGGTATCTGCCCGTTACAATACGTTACACTACAACACGTCGTTATATCCACCAATATAACATAATAATGTTAGATAAGATAAATGACAATTTTCTATCTGTCCGTTACAAGAATTGATACGTCGGCTGATATGTCATTATATCAACCAAGATAACATTATAATGTTAGATAAGATAAATGACAATTTGGTATCGGTTCGTTACAGGAGGTGATGCGTCGATTGATTTGTCGTTATATCCACCAAACCAAGAAACAACACAGGCAGGATGGGGTCAATGAAGATGACTTGTTGGAGATTAAACAGGACATATCCAGTCTCAGGTTCGATTTTGTGTGCGATATCGTCGTCTTCGTTATCATCATCATCATTATCATCATCATCATTATCATCATCACCATCCCATGAAACCGGAATTTATTCCGATATGTATTGAGTGAAACACATTTGCTTGTAGTCCTTTTGATAGGACGCTGGTTTATCGCAAATTACTTTCCACCAAGTTCTAACAGACCCAGCTACCCATTCAGTGCTAAGTGGAAAAGGGGGCGGGGGGGGGGGGGGTCAGAAAGAAAATCTCTGCTACACACGGATCGATCTTGGTCCCTTTGCGTATGAATCGAGTGCTATACCAACTGAGCGAATAATCACCAATATGATACGGTCAATCAACGAGTCAGAATCATCCATGTTTTAAAGTTAATGTTAAACTTCCCTTTACAAAATAACTGACATTCCGTATTTTGAATTTTGAATGTGTTGTATGAATTCAATGCAAAATTAATTATTTTGAATAAATACGAACGAAAATGTGAAAATGGAAAGGCTCCGAATGAAAACGGTATAAACAATAGAATGTTTAATAGCAATGAACAAATTACTTTTTGACAATTAGATTCAGTAGTCTGATGTCACGCCGCCAGGCAACGGCGGCCATCTTGGTTCTAAACAAAGAAAATCATGACTTTTGATTCTTCATGCTGGCTAGAACTTTTCATATGCCTTGTGATCAGAATGTGTAAAAGTCAAAACATGATCAAATTTATGGGTTTTTTCCTCTGGATACGCTTTTATGCTCGCCGGGGAAATATTTCATACGGGCGTCCGCCATTGTTCCGATAGTTTAGAGCCAGTGTTACTAAGTTACCATGCGTCATTAGGAAGGCAGTGACGTTACGACTGTTGAAGAGTATTAGGAAAAGGATATCGGTAATATAACATCGTGTCTTATCAATATAACCAATAAAAACAGAATTATCTATAAGGTCTAAAAAATTGGTTCAACAAAATATAATTCCGAACGTAAGTTTGTCTCGTTTGAAAACATTTAAAAAGCTCATATCTCCACATAACTTTACTTCTAAAATTTAAATGCGAAGGTGAAAAAAAGTTACTTGACAAGAGTTACGTTTATGATCTTCACATTCAAGGTGTCAAAACCCTACTCTTCTCAGAATGAATTTTTATGTACTATTAACATACACTATTGCCTATCTTCATATCAAAGGCGAAACAAACCAACAATAATAGGCAACTGCAGTCCTTCTAATTGAGTTATTTCCCTTACTTTGTTTTCTAATTCCAATCATCCTACAGGAGGTATTGTGTGTTTACACCCTAACAAATTGCTCAACTTTCGTTCTAACCGGCGTTGACTGTAGTAGTCCTTCAATTGAGCTTTTATATAGCGCAATATCCACTTAACGTGCTCAAAACGCTTTACAAGGGGTCCCTGGTCAACAGCAACATTTAACATGTAGGACGAGACATGACGCCTGTTAGGCGATATTACAATTTTTCGGACAAAGACAACGCTGTTAACGGCCAGGTACTCATTTTACACCTGAGTACGGTGAGAGAATGTGAGTAAAGAGTCTTTTCCAAGGACTCAACTATGCGTCGAGCGAGGCTCGAACCCAGGACCTTC
Source organism: Berghia stephanieae (assembly GCF_034508935.2). Lineage (NCBI taxonomy): Eukaryota > Metazoa > Mollusca > Gastropoda > Nudibranchia > Aeolidiidae > Berghia > Berghia stephanieae. Next base: position 49,111,371 of record NC_088363.1, read on the forward strand.
CGATCCGAAAGCGAGTGTCATACCACTAGACCACATAGCCGCACAAAGACTTTAGGCCTATGAAGCCTGAGAATTATTATAGTTTCTCTGACGTAAAATGGACGATAGCAATAGCTTGCTACCCTATAAATAGGAAGCTAGTTTATCACAAAGTACTTTCCGCCAGATCTGACAAACCAGTTATCCAATCACTACTGGGTGGACAGGTGAGTAGGATCAGAACAAAAATCTTGATTTTACCCGGAATTGATCTCGGACCGTTTGCATTTGATGTGATTATTCTACCAACTCAGCTATCCCTCCCCCCCCCCGCCACATCTTTGACTGTAATTTCAATTAACTGTCTTTTCATTAGGTACGAACTTCGTGAAGACCGCCAGAGCGAGATGCAGAGAACCAAATCCCAGATGACCACCCTAAGGAAAGACCTTCACGACACCATTTCGACCTTGACTCCTGAACTGGCATCCGTTTCACCCTTGAACGGGAACTTTTCCTCACCCTCCCATTGGCCAACGTCACGAGGCGGAAACGGCAATAGGGATTATTTTCATCCGGAAGTTGTTGGTGTAAGTTCTTTTCAGAAGTCGAATTTGACAGTTCACTTAATCCAACTGTACATAATCATGACCACTGAGGTATATTCAATGTACGCGGTATGTGAGTTCAATGTACAAAAATCAATATTTTAAATTTAGATGCCAATAGAAAAAAAGAAAAGGAAAAAACAGAACAAAATACCGAAAATGGAACGTGTCGATTCAAAACCCTTCTTCATGAAAAATTTTATATACGTGTTTTTTTTTTCTTCAGAGAACGGTAGAATAGTGAAAACTATTGCGCAGTATGTTCAGTGTATAGTGTGTATGGTTAATAGAGGAGTATGAATAGTTTGGTCTCTTAAAGTGGCGAACACAAAAATCACACTTGCCAGGTCGTATAACACTTAAAAACCCGTTTTGGCATCTGGCGTTAAATCGTGTTGATCGACGTGAACTTATTTGCAGGTCTGATAACGCAATTCCTCGTGCGCTCATTATTGTAATGGAAATATAAAAAAATAAAATGACGCAAAATATTGTCCATTATAACAATGTAAAACTAGGCCCATAACTGTCAGACCTGCATATATGTATTCGTAGAAATACGAATTTTTGGCTCTAGCTACAGAACTGCATATGTCTCTTAGACTCAATACATCTTGTTGAAAAGGAAAGTTTTTCTTCTTAGAGTCTATATTTCTAAAGCTATTTATAGTGACTTTTCCTTTTTTCCCTTGGAAACTACGAATATTTGAAATTTCAAGTAGGCCCTTCTGCACTAGTTCCATAGAGTCGAAGTTTATCCCGGTTTCTATAGCACAGACAGCAACAATGGCTCGCTACCTTTAGGACAGGACGCTTTTCTATCGCAAAGTACTTTTCCACCAGTTCTAACACAACCAACTGCTCACTCACTGCTGGGTGGACCAGGGGAGGAGGAGGGGGGGGGGTTGTTCACCCAGGATTGATCTCAATTCCTTTTTGAAGTGAGTACTTTACCGACTCAGTTATCGGGACCGCCAAAGCAGATATGAGCGGCTATGTGGTCTAGTGATATGACACTCGCTTTAAGATCGGAAGGTCCTGGGTCCGAGCCTCGCTCGGTGCATAGTTGAGTCCTTGGAAAAGAATCTTAACCCACATTTTCTCACCTTGCTTAGGTGTAAAATGAGTACCTGGCCGTTAACAGCGCTGTCCCTGTAGGAAAAAAATTGAAATATCGCCTTACAGGCGTTATGCCTCGTTCTATATGGTACATGTTGCTGTTGGTCAGGGACCCTTTGTAAAGCGCTTTTAGCACGTTTAGTGGATATTGCGCTATATAAAAGCTTACGTTTAAGATATGGGCTTACCAAATATTTTCATAAAGTAAATATTATTTTCGACATTACATCATTATCATCTAAATCATTAATGATAATAATATCTTAAAAAAGTAGTGTTAGAAGAACAAAGAAATCTAGAAAAATTGACAAAAATAACCAAGCTAAAACCGATCGGCACCCACCGCCTCAGTGAGCTAAGGGCACAGGGCGTAAAAACTGAGCAACTACTCACAATCACTAATTTTATCTGACACTGACTCTTAAAATCCATTCCCAATTATTGCATTATGCATGGTAATACCATCATATGTTTCAGGATTATGCCAATTCTTCAGCCAATACCATCAACAACAACAACACCAGCTCCATTCCTCCTCACAACACGGCAGTCTATTTCCGACCGATAACCAAACACGCCACAACATCCGGGGTTGTTGAGAATCTCCATGACAACAGCAATCATAACACCAACAATAATAATATCAACAACAACAACAATACTGGACTCCACCAATCGGAGATCGACCAATTGAAAGAAGAGCTCGTATCGACGGTGAGACAAGAGATCCGCGAAGCGATTCTAGCGTCTCGAGAGTTGTTCTTGCTTCAATCCGAATCGAGCAGTCTTCAACAGAATCAAAACTACATGACGTCACAGAGCCACGTGCCCAACAACTCATTACCAGTTGTCTTTCCTTCCTCTCCGTCTGAATTGTACCATACTCGTCTTTATACCCAGTTGTAAGAAAAAACAAACCCATTGAATATTTATATAGAGCAATGTCCACTAAACGTGCTCAAAGTGCTTTGCAAAGACTCCCAAGCTGACAGCAACACGGAAGATGTATGCGGGACATGACGTCTGTTAGACAATGTTACATTTTTCTCCCGACAGAGACAATGCTGTTAACGCCCAACTACTCATTTTACACCTGAGTACTCCGAGAGAATGTGAGTAAAGAGACTTTTCCAAGGAGTCAACAAATAAGCCGCTGAGAGCGGAACTCGAACTTTGGACCTTCTGGTCCGAAGGCGAGTGTCATACAACAAGGCCACATAGCCACACGAGTGTAAAATAATACTGTGGCAATAGAATGTGATGAATATTTTAAGAATTAGTAGAAAAAGGTCACCTGACAGGCATCTTTGTCTGTATGGAATGAAAATTTGATTCCAGTGGGAGAATTAATGAAAACAGTCAACAGCTTCTAGGAGCGTAGTATTCACTGTGACTTGTGTTTTTAGAAAAAATTGAGCTTTTATTTAGTGCAATATCCACTAAATGTGCTCAAATCGATTTACAAGGGGTCCCTGGCCAACAGCAACATTTAACATATAGGACGAGGCATGGCGCCTGCTAACGGCCAGGTACTCATTTTACACCTGAGTACGGTGAGAGATTGTGAGTAAAGAGCCTTCTCCAAGGACTCAACTATGCGCCGAGCCAGGCTCGAACCCAGGACCATCCGATCCGAAAGCGAGTATCATACCACAAGACCACATAGACTTGTGTTTGGAAGGCACTTGACAGAAATTACCTCACTCGATGTAGATGTGAATGAGTATCTGGCTATAAGCACAATATTATAAGATTGCTAGTCACTGCTGGTTTTAGTATAAGATACCTTGCTGCTAGTGGAAAAGGGCGCCAAAAGGGCGACCTGTAATGTATAAAATGAAATTTCGGTTCCATTTTTGGCTTGCTGAGGAAATAGATGAAACATTGTAAGCACTTTGAGCACGGAGAATCCGTGGAATTGCTCTGTATCAATTGATCAATTTACCAATATTTATTTATTTACCTAAGTATTGTATTCATTTATTTATATATATTGAATTAATGTGTTTATTCATTTTAATTTCTAATATTGTTATTTATTTATATTATTGAATTATTGTTATTCATATCAGTTTATTTATGATTATCTAGTAATGTTCAATAATCTATTTAACTACACGTAAGCTTTTTATTTATTTATATACTTAATGTATTTGTTTAAATATCCACGTATTCATTTATTTATTTAATTAGTGTATTTAATTTGTTTGACTCGATGGATCAGCTGCAGGGTGTCTCATCTTGCTACAAAAGTCAAGCAATATCAAGGGTGGTCATGGCCGGATGAATGGCAGTGGCAGTGAATGCGGATAGTAAAATCTAATTCCGACGTTGTGTCCTTAGGTAATGCACGTACACTCATTACCCTACTTGACTCAGGTGTGAATGAATACCTAGCTACAAGCCGTAACGAATATTGTAAGTATTGTATTGTTAGTACAAGTAGGATACCAAATAGACGACTTGCACTGTATGAAATGGACATTCGGTTCCATGAGGACTTCTGGGAGAATAAATAAAATATTTCGAGCACTTTAAGCATGAGTATCCACGGCAGTTCTCTATATATCAATATTTATCTATTTATCAATTAATTCACCTATTAAATTATTCATTTATTTGTCTTATCAAATGTATCCATTCCTGTTTTCATTCATTCTTTCAATGAAATGCATGAATACATTCGAGGAAAGACATACTTTTAAAAAATTGGCCATAAAACTCGTCCCTCAAATATCAATCGATTAAAATGACCCTCATCTTTTCAAGAACTTTCAAACCTGGGACTTCCTAGAGGACTTCATTTAAGTCCCAGGTTTGAAATATTTTGACACAACATATGGGGTCATTTTCAGATCGGAAGGTCCTGGGTTCGAGCCTCGGTCGGCGCTAAGTTGAGTCATTGGAAAAGGCTCTTTACTCACATTCTCTCATCGTACTCAGGTGTAAAATGAGTACCTGACCGTTAACAGCGTTGTCTCTGTCCGGAAAAAATATAATATCGCCAAACATGCGTCATGTCTCGTTCTACATGTTACGTGTTGCTGTTGGTCATGGACCCTTTGTAAAGTGCTTTGAGCACGTTTTGTGGATATTGCGCTATATAAAAGCTCACAGTTTTTAAATGTGATTTGTTGGAGACAAGCTTTAATCCTATTTTATCCTCTTTGGGGCCTTGGCAGCTTTATCTGATTCACTATACCATCCTATTTACATGAATGTGGAATGTACAGAGAGTGATTTAAAAAGAACCATAGGCGCAATATAGGATTGTTGAGCACGTTTAGTGGATATTGCTCTATATAAAAGCTCAAGTTTTTTATTTAATCGATCGAAATTTGAAGAATGAGTTTTCTGGTCAAATTGTTTTCCCCATTGGACGCCTGTACTGTCTTAACTGTCATCATAATGCATTATATGGAATGTTATTTTTTATGATTTATAAATAGATAAATAAATAAATAAATAAATCATAAAATGTAACAAATAACTAAATAAAATACATACATTCCCTTTATTCACCCCAACGGAGTAATTTGTCTTTAGAGTCTATCCCAAGGGAAGACTAGAATAACCCCAAGCACCCGCCGCAGTGCAGCGCCGCAAAGTGACCTAGCGCGAGGTGACTTGCTCAAGGCCACACAACGTAGCGGCGGGTGATTGAACTCGGCGCCTTTTGAGTACGAAGCAAAGACCGCACCGCTGAGCCACGCTACCCCAGCCAATACTAATTTTTCTTAACCTTGTCACCTTTTTTACCTAAAAGTAGGCTGGTGTTTATCCTTACATTGAACAAGATAATATTAATGTAACTGTAATATTATTATTATTCGAACTTTTCAAAGGTATCACATAATTAAAGATGTGTTGACAACCACAATCATCACAGCTTCAATCTTGCGACTGGTCAATCTTTGGATTGTATTTTGTCCTATAAGTATTGCAGTCATATCGATGTCATCTAACGCGTCATACTGTATTACGTCTGTGTAAACAACAGGCGAAAAAAAAATGTTGTCAAACACCCTGTACTACGTCACATATTTGCAGGTCTGATAGCCGAGCACATTTATGGGTTTGTTTTAACTCTGTTGTAATGGACACTTTTTTTCTTCCTTGGTTTGAGAGATTTTCCATTACAACAATGATCCCATGATAATTCAGGCTATCAGATCCCCACTTAATTACACGTTGACCCTGTACAATATTGTTCAACCCGTTAACTGCGTAATCCAGAAAGACACGTCTTTTCTATTCAAAATTTGGCCAGAAAACTTGTCCCTCAAAAATCGATCGATTTAAATGACCCCTATCTGGGAAAAAACCCCTCTCAAACCTGGGACCCCGCAGGTCCCAGGTATGAGAGGTTTTTTTTTTCAAGGTAAGGGTCATTTAAATCGCTCGATATTTGAAGGACGAGTTTTCTGGTCAAATTTTTAAATATATGCGTCTTACTGAAGTATGGCATTTAACTGGTTAATATCATAATAAATAATGTAAATGATAACAGCTTGTTCCTACCCAATGTCTTTCTGTCCTCATTGCCATCCAATATTTGTTTACTTTTGAAATATAATATACATTATCATTTCTGGGCACACTAAGCCGAGGTTTAGTATGGTTCATGTATCAATAAACGAACAGTTGTAATTGCTTGCCATCCACTGGATAGGACGCTAGTCCATAGCAAAGTATTTTCCATCTGACCCAGTAACCTAATCATTAATGGGTGTGCAGGTGTAAAAAAAACAACAGAAAATTTAAATGAAACATAACCAAAATTTCGATTGAAACCGTTAGGACCTCTGAGTCATATCCAGATTTTACTAAAGATTGATTTTAACGCGTAATGAAATCGTGATGACAATGATAATCCCTAATGTCATAGCGTTAAATTCTACAACCAATTGTTGTACAAAAAGAAACAAAAGAAAACATTTCGATAAGAAATAATGTAGGTATGGCCATTGGAGGGGTATAATCATAAGATTGTTGTACTCCTGCATTTGGAATTAAGAACTCATTTCCCAATAGGATTCAATTGTCTGATGTCACGTCCGCCCAGAAACCAGCAGCTTGGTTCTAAACAAAGAAAATCAGTCCTTTTTATCTTTCATGATGGCTAGAACTTTTTCACAAGTCACGTGATCGGAATGTATAAAAGTCAAAACATGATCAAATTTATAAAGTCTTTCTCCTCTGGATACACTTTTATGCTTGTTGGAGAACTATTTCATAAGGGCGGTGATGGAGATAATGACGTCCACCATTGTTCCGATAGTTTAGAACCAGTTACTATGCGTCATTACGAGGGAAGTGACGTCACGACTGTTTAACCCTATACGAACTCACAAAGTCTTATTCAGCGGCATTTAGAACTTGTTCGAAATTACTAACATATAAATTCGAAAAACTGAAATGTCTAAATCTATAAATACGACATAATAGATAGACGATTATTTTTATCCACTCAGATCCTTGTCGTTGCCGACATAATGATTCATACATCAACACAATGTGATCAACCAATCAATCATCTGTGATAGACATGCTTTGTTATTGTGTTGCCATAGTTACCTGTCTAAATATTTACAATATGTGACCAATCGCCTCCAAACGATTATATGTCTTGTCGAACCAGGCGTAAAAAGTTAGTTTTAATTTAAAAATGTGAGATTTTGTAGGGTTTTGTTTTTGGATTCTTCTTTACTGTAAGAAATAACCCCAAAACATTTTTAAAATTTGGCCGGAAAACTTGCCCTTCAAGTATCAATCAATTAAAATGACCCTCATCTTCTCAGAACTGTCAAACCTGGAACTTCAGAGAAGATTTCAAGGAATTCCCAGGCTTGAGCCATTTTAATCGATCAATAGTCGAGGAACGAATTTTCTGGCCAAAATTCAATTATCCAAAAAAAAAATCAACGCACTGTCTATAATAATAGAAGACAGTATAGAAATAATGTTTCATGGTTTATAAACTATAAAATCTATTTTTAACATCGACATCACACCGACAAACCGTTTAGAGGCGGTGGGTCACACCATTTATATTATTGACTAATGTATTAAGGTCTCTTGATAGCGACGTGTACTTATTTACAGATCTGATAACCCAAATAGGCAAAGGCTCGTTGTTGTAATAGAAATACTCTCAAACCAACGTAATATTCAATACATCAGTGTTTAATAAAATAAATAATTGTGCTGGATTTTCAGACCTGTAAATACGTGCACGTCGATTTGTGGACAAAGTTTAATTTTGTTGTTGATGGAATTCGTGTTAAAGATAAACCTGTGACCAATCTCAATGTTCTGGGTCATTTTTACATTGTTGTTTATTAATCCAAAACGGTCTTTCTATGGTTTGTGATTTTTGAATTACCGTAGAGCACAGATATTAAGGAAAACTTCAGGCACACACACGCACACTCACACACACACGCACACACACACACACACACACGCACACACAAATATTTTTATAGAAATTATTCTTTATATAAGCATCTTTATATCAAAAGTTCATTCTTACATTAAAAGTACTATATTTCAGAAGTTACTTATACCAGACATGCTTGATATCAGTAGTTTTTTTATATCAGAAGTTCTTAACATCATAGTTTCTTAATGCCATAATTTCTTTATACCATAATCTTATTAGAGCGTAATTTCTTTATATCATAATTTCTTAATATTATAATTTCTTTATATCATAATATCATAATTTCTTTATATCATAATTTCATAATATCGTAATTTCTTTATATCAGAAGTTCATTACATCAGAAGGTTCTTTTTTATATCAGAAGTTCTTTATATAATCTATTTATCAAGCTTTGTTGTGAAATTATCAAATGTTAAAATCTCAATACTCATAAATTCAATAGGGAATATAAAGAACCAAAAATTGGGCCACAAACATGCGTTTGTTCTTTCCCAATCTAATCGTTTCAAGCGTGAGTCTACTGTATTTGTTTTATTCATAATTCTTATAACACAAACTGTTATTGCTTCATTGTTTCGTGAAAACATTCTGAAACCAACCCAAAGTGTTCTGCATTGCAAAATTAAATTTGACAAAATGAAGGAGACAAATTACAAATCTTGATGAAATGTATTTATTTTGAATTTGTCTATTAGATTTGTAAATTTGTAGATGTTATGTACTTACAAAGTTTGTAATTCTTATTGAAATATGTTGACAGTATTTGTTTCTTCTTCTTCTTCTTCTTCTTCTTCTTCTTCTTTTTCTTCCTACTACTACTACTAATACTACTACTGTCATGGTCTCAAGTGAGTAAAGAGCTACTCGACTATGCATAAAGATATATGTAGAATGAGGCCCCAGAATTTACTAATTACTATAAATGAAAAACAATTAACGATTTGTTTACAATGAAATAAAAATAATGATGAAATTTAATTAAAAGAGATAAACAGTGATCGTGGTAGTTACAAATAGAGATATGAATATTTTACGTAACTTATGATAATATGTCAGGTTCGTAAGTTTACGTTTCCAGACAGTTGATGGGCTTGGATGATCTATTCCTCTGATAACAGGATCGGACTCGTAAAATTCCACTTCCCGGCAATTGGTAATGGGTTAATATGTAGTCCTTTGACAGCGGGCTCGGGTTTGATCCTTGAAGATTATACAATCAAAGTTAAAAGCTCCGGCGTCTTAATGGTGTAGATATAATATCTACAAAGTCCCAAAAGATAAAAATCTTACAGTATATAGAAGGAATAGAGCGACTGGCCGTCCGGCATAGATTGTGAAGAGAAGTGAGTGTCAAATGTTAGACCTATCAGCTTTTATAATAAGTGGCTACGTGACAGAATGTAGAACGAAAAGTATTCACTAATTAGAAATTAATTCGAGGGAAGGCTATAAAAGGAAAGACGATCTAATATTAGAAGGTAAAGTTTATCTAAGCCTACCGAAATATAACTGGAGTGAGATGAATTCAGTTCTTAATAAAATAAAATTTAATAAGATAATTGTGAACAACCTTTACTGTGACATCCCCCACCCACGTTTAAAATATACTCTTTAACCATCATGGGAAAGATAGATTTTACAAACGGAAGTAAATTTACTATCATGATACTCTAGCATTAATCCATTGTTATGATTTGTGCTACAATTAAATTATTTATTAACTAGACATGGAAATGTTTATATTAACGTAGGTATATGAATGGGTGACAATAACAATGAAAGATTGTGATTACAAATCATTGTGATGAACAACATGATGGCAATGTGATTACAAATCATTGTGATAAACAATAGTGATGGCAATGAAGCATGATTTAAGTCGATGATATGAAGGTAATTTACTGAATGAAATGAATGAAAATGTAAATGGAATATTGACATTTCAATTATTAATCATAAATGAGTGAAAATTCATAACAATAATAGATAAAGAGAAGATTTCCCAAATCATGAATGGGTATGGTATATATATCCAAACAATACTCAATGTTACATTAAGTTGGGTCATCATGTTTACAAATAAAATTATCGAAATTGTGCGTTCTGATTTGGCATAGTTTTCGAGGTAACTAACAGTATGCATGAGAGGTTAAGTTATACCCTTCTCACGTCATTACACTAATCGAGAAAGTAGGTCGGCGTGAATATTTTCACAGCCTGGTATGTGAGAGATACTGAAAGTGTAATTTTGCAAAAATAGACTCCACCTTAGTACTCTACTATTATTCATTTTGTTATTTCTTATGTACGTGAGTGGTTTATGGTCCGTTTCGACCACAAACTCTTTTAGCAGTAGATATCTGCTGAATGTCTTTAAAGCAAAGACGATGGCCAGTCCTTCACGCTCTATTACAGAGTATCGTGATTCTCTGTCCAATAATTTTCTGCTTGCATATAAGCAAGGCATTAGAGTTCCCTCATGCTCCTGTAATAGTACACCTGCGATGCCCTTATCAGACGCGTCAGTTCTTACAACAAATTCTTTTGACATGTCGGGTAATTTAAGAATTGGTTCTGACCAGAGTAATGCCTTTAATTGGTTGAAGCTATTCTGACACGCTTCTGTCCAAACAATTTTGTTCGGTGACCCACTCTTTGTCAGATTTGTTAGCGGTGTCGCGATGTGCGCGAAGTTGTAAATGTATTTCCTGTAAAAATTTAGGAGCCCAAGTACTTTGCGTACTTCTTTTTTTTTTTGTCTTAGGTGGTTGCAATTGTGCGATTTTTGTTTGTTTTTCTGTCTCGGGTGTCTGTGTCCCATGACCAACGGTATGATTAATCCTGCATTTGAAGCTTCGATATTAGTAAACATAGGTTGCGACACTGTGTCTCTATCAAAATATCTTTTTAGCATATTTGCATGGAATGTCTTTGTTGTGTTGTTAATTTTAATCTCGTAATTAACATTAGATTTTACTGCTGTTATTTTGAATGGTCCTTTCCATGTAGCTAAAAGTTTACTCGAGTCATCGGGTAAGAGTATTAGTACTTTGTCACCAATCTCAAATTTTCTTGATTTGCTTTTGCGATCAGAGTATTCCTTGTATTTCTCTGCTTTTTTAGTGACGGATTCCTGTGCTAGCTTACACGTGTCCTCTATTCTGTATTTCAGGTTTCTTACATATTCGTAAGCAAACATAATTTCGTTATTGTCCTCCTCATTCCCTTTACAAATGTCGGCTACTATATTGATCGGGCCGCGAGGTGATCGTCCATACATCAACTCAAATGGGAGTAGCCTGTAGATTCTTGGGTATTTCTCTATATGCAAATAGGATTGCTGGTAAGTATCTGTCTCAATCATCTGGTTTTTCTGCTGACACTTTTCTTAACATAGTCTTTAGAGTGCCATTAAATCTTTCACAAAGACCATTTGCTTGGGGGTGGTAGGGAGTTGTGAATGAGTGTTGGATTCCCATGAGTTTCATGGTTTCATGCATCATATGTGATGTAAATTGGGGTCCATTGTCCGACAGTATCTCATTTGGTATGCCTATTCTAGTAAAAATTGTCATCAATGCTTCAGCTATGTGATCCGATGTAGTTGATTTCAATGCTATCGCTTCTGGCCACCTGGTTGCGTAATCGACTAGTGTTAGTATGTGTGTATGGTTTCTATCTGATTTTGTTAAAGGGCCTATAATGTCAATTGCAACTTTTTGAAAAACTTTTTCAATAACTGGGGTTGTCTCTAATGGCAATCTCGGTATTCTGCCTTTTGCGACTCTTCTTTGGCATGTGTCACACGATTTCACATATTCTCGGACGTCTTTAGTAATTCCAGGCCATGTGAAATTCTCGGATATTCTCTTCAATGTGGAAGAGCTCCCAAGATGTCCAGAAGTTATTGAATCGTGCGCTATTCCAAGGATTTTGTTTCTGTAAATACTCGGCGTGACCAGTTGTTTAGCTATTTTGTTTCTTTTCCTATGTAACCTGAACAGAATATCTTTTTCAATGATGTATTCAACTTTTGATTTCGTCCCTTTGTTTGCGATATTGAAATATGAAGTTAAAGTCGGGTCCTTTTTCTGTTCTTCAATGAACCTGTTCCTGTCAAATTGTTGTGGTTCTAGAGAAATAGTCATTGGCTTCTCTGTTGTCTTAGTCATCTTTCTTGTTTCTGCTAGACAAGCTGTTTCTTGGGTTAATGACCATTCTTTTACATCTGTTGGGTTGTCTTTAAGACCTTTTATATTGCCAACAATAACATCAGCGACGGGGTTGGGAAGTATACAGCATTCCACTATTCCTGTATAGTATGGGGTTTCTATGTACACATTAGCTGTTTCAAAGGTTTCGACTGTGCCACTGAATGTGATGCATTGTACCGTTTTTCCAGTTTTGTCTTCGTCATTGATCAAAGATGCTTTTATCCTACTGTACTGCATCCTGTGTCTCTCAATATTTTGCAATCAGTTCCATTAGCTTTGCCTTCACAAAAAAATAGCGATCCTGATTTGTGAGTTTGTGTTAAAAGTGACATACCTTTCACGCAATACACATTTATATTTTCTCCTGACATTACTCGTGTCTGATTGTTTACACTTGTTTGGAGTGATGCATTTGCAGTTTCTTTTGGATATCCCACGATTTTGTAACATTTGTCTGCTGTGTGGCCTTTCATTCCACAATATTGACATTTAATTATAGGTTTGTTGGTTTTCTTATACTCAGTATTATTGTCAGTGCTATTTCTTGTTTTGTTTTGATAGGATCGGCTATGGTCTCTATTGAACTGTTTGTTCCATGGTTTGTTACTATGATCATCTTGTTTCACTTGCGTGTTCCGAGTGATTGATCGGCTCGTTCTATTTGAGTATTGAACTTTAGGTGTACATGGACTCTGAGCAGCGGCAGCGTAGTATGGTTCCTTCAATGTTCTGCTAAGGGGTGTCAATGGATGTGCGCTGTTAAAGTTTTCTGCGTAGATTTTTAATTTGTCCAAGTTTTCTGGCTTTCTCTCTTTAAAGAATGCGACTAAATCTGGGTTGCAAGCTTGATAGATTCGATTCTTCAGCGTGAGATAGTAAAGGCCTGCAAAGTCGTCTTGTTTTACGTTTGCCAACTCAAGCCACCGATTTAGAAATTGAGTAATTCGGTTCACGAATGTATTAAAGTCTTCTCCACTTTCCGGTTTTGCAGTGTGAAACCTTTCCTGGTAACCATCTTCCGTTAATCTAAATCTTTTTAGTAGAGCGTCTTTAATTTTTCCATAGTCATCTGCATCTTCAGTTGTTAAGGTATAGAAAACTTTTAGCGGTTCTCCAGATAAGCAGTTAATCAAGGCTGTGGCCCATTTGCTTTCTGGCCAACGATAACCTTTAGCCTGAACTTCGAATCGGTGTAAGAAGGATTCTAGACAGTCTGAGCGTTCATCGTATGTTGGCATGCGTGGAAGTTTCACGAAAAATTCATCACTATTATTATGTTTTCTTTCATGACCGGTTTTTGTTTTTTCAATTTCCAGCATCATTTGGGTCCTTTTGGTTTCTTCTTCTGCTAAAGCTATTTGTCTTTTTAGTTCCCTTTCTTGGACTCTTTCTTCTCGTTCTTCTCTACGTATTCTTTCTTCGTGTTCTTTTTCTTCTCTACGAATTCTTTCTTCATTTTCTTCTCTACGAATTTTTTCTTCGTGTTCTTTTTCTTCTCTACGAATTCTTTCTTCATTTTCTTCTCTACGAATTCTTTCTTCTTTTTCTTCTTTTATTTTCTCTTCGCACCATGAAAATATTCTTTCCTGGGGTATTTCCAAGTCCTTTGCGAGACTTAAGTATCTTTTATATGCTTCCATTTTTGCAATAAATTAGTTACGATATTTTATATATATTATATTGACAGGATACTGTTACTTACTGTTTTATTTATTTACACTTACTGGAATTGAACTGTTCTATTTTTAGAAATCTCTCTCTCTTATTTCAACTTATTATGTATGTTGAATTTGATGCCTTTTATCGTTATATCTTATAAAGCAATGTGTCAATACAATGCGGAGTTATGACTTGAGTCCATAACAATGTGTCAATCGCGTGTACTCTAAACTATGTTACTACGAAAAATGTATCACCAATGTGTGTGACTCGTCGTTAGTTTGTGTACAATTATTCGCAATGACGCTAATATACTAGAGTGTGATAACAATAATAGGATCCAAAATAATCCCAAGTTATCTATCACTAAATATAACACGACGGCTAGTAGACTCCTTTTATTATTATTTAGTTTTTAAAGACTCACTTTTCAGAACATAATATATAAGTGGTTTTCGGTAACAGTAATATGCCAAAAATGTATTTAAAACAAATCACTATGCAAAACAAATCACGATGTCTATAGTTACTAGTTACTATGTGATGCCCAACTCATGTAAAAGAGAATAATGAAGGATATATTTACCAACTCAGTTCGTGGCTGGGACCTCTCTCTTGTTCAATGGTTGTTCAACAATTGTAATTAGGCATTGAAAGAGTGTTTAACAGTGATGTCTGAAATACAAAACAATAAAATATCGTAAGATTTACAATAGTTACAAAATGTGTTCACAACACTGAGTGATTGGATGATAGGTGAATGAATCGTTATGGAATGTAAACATATTGAAAACAATTCATGAATGAGGCAAACAACAAAATGAAATGAGTGATGTAATAAAAAAGTGGATAAGGAATGAATGAATGAATGAAAAACTGAGTGAATAGATGAATGAATGAATGGATAATGTATGAATGAAAGAATGAAGGGAGGAATAAACGTATGAATGATTGGATAAATGAGTGAATAAACGAATGAATGGATGAATGAATGAATGAATAAATAAATGAATGAACAATGAATGAATGAATAATTTATAAATGAATAAATGAATGAAGGAATGAATCAATAAAATGCTATTCAATTTGAATGAAAGAATGAATGGATAAATTGCTATTCCATTTAAATGAAGAAATGAAAAAGAAAAAAAAATTAATCCTGTAAATAGGGAATTCAATTAAAATACGATCAAGTGGGGCAATTAAGAGTTTTACAATTTAAACTTTAAAGTTAGATGAAATAGATATAAAGTAACTAAATAAATTCAATTCTTTATATGTGTCCCCTCCAAAATGTCATGGTCTCAAGTGAGTAAAGAGCTACTCGACTATGCATAAAGATATATGTAGAATGAGGCCCCAGAATTTACTAATTACTATAAATGAAAAACAATTAACGATTTGTTTACAATGAAATAAAAATAATGATGAAATTTAATTAAAAGAGATAAACAGTGATCGTGGTAGTTACAAATAGAGATATGAATATTTTACGTAACTTATGATAATATGTCAGGTTCGTAAGTTTACGTTTCCAGACAGTTGATGGGCTTGGATGATCTATTCCTCTGATAACAGGATCGGACTCGTAAAATTCCACTTCCAGGCAATTGGTAATGGGTTAATATGTAGTCCTTTGACAGCGGGCTCGGGTTTGATCCTTGAAGATTATACAATCAAAGTTAAAAGCTCCGGCGTCTTAATGGTGTAGATATAATATCTACAAAGTCCCAAAAGATAAAAATCTTACAGTATATAGAAGGAATAGAGCGACTGGCCGTCCGGCATAGATTGTGAAGAGAAGTGAGTGTCAAATGTTAGACCTATCAGCTTTTATAATAAGTGGCTACGTGACAGAATGTAGAACGAAAAGTATTCACTAATTAGAAATTAATTCGAGGGAAGGCTATAAAAGGAAAGACGATCTAATATTAGAAGGTAAGTTTATCTAAGCCTACCGAAATATAACTGGAGTGAGATGAATTCAGTTCTTAATAAAATAAAATTTAATAAGATAATTGTGAACAACCTTTACTGTGACAACTACTACTACTACTACTACTACTACTACTACTACTACTACTACTACTACTACTACTACTACTACTACTACTACTACTACTACTACTACTACTACTACTACTACTACTACTACTATTACTACCACTACTACCACCACCACTACTACTACTACTACCACCACCACCACCACCACTACTACTACTACTGCTACTACTACTACTACTACTACTACTACTACTACTACTACTACTACTACTACTACTACTACTTCTACTACCATTATCATCATCCTTATCGTTATTGTCATATCATCATTCACGCCACTTTCATCAGAAATCAATTCTCTGCAACAATAAATACTAACAGATAATTAAACAAATAAACATTTCCAAAATGACCACATGTATTATTGACTCCGTTTCATTCGTCTACTATCCATTTTGAACGGGTTTAGTGGTATGCCACTCGTCTTCGGACCGGTAGATCCAGGTTTTGAACGCGGCACATAGTTGAATTTTTGCGAAAGTCACTTTACTCACATAACCCTGTGAAATTTCAAATAGCGACCAATTAAATTATGCACTCTTTTCTATATGAAATAAGACAAACGTAAACATAATATTATAGGAACACATAGATACGAGAAATAAAATTTATGGAGGAGTTCCAGATAAAAACAGGGAATAAAAACATCACGGTGCCAGGGAACCAAACCCGGGTCTGATTGGGTGGCTCAGTGCTAGCGTAATCTCTCTCTCTCTCTCTCTCTCTCTCTCCCTCTCTCTCTCTCTCTCTCTCTCTCTCTCTCCCTCTCTCTCTCTCTCTCCTCTCTCTCTATGTATATATATAAATTTTTTTTCTCCTTTCTTCTAGCAAGGCGATGGGTTTCGTATCAGCTGAATCCAGGATATGGTTCCCTAACATCGTGGTATTTTTAATCTCTGGCGCTTCTCTGTCCCTTCATTATTCATTATTACAAATAAGACACCGTAAGTTTTTAATCCTAAGAACAGTTCCTGTTTTTTTTCAATCCAGGACTGCAGATGGCTCAGATTTTTTTTTTTGGGGGGGGGGGGGGGGGGGGGGAGGGTCGCGCCTTTCAAGCAAAGGAAACGATTATGGGTGATAATTTTTTCCATCTGAGACCTCCGTCCCAAAGCAGACATAGGGTAAATGGGTCTTTTGGGTCTGTTGACAATTACTTCACAATAATAATAATAATAATAATAATAATAATAATAATAATAATAATAATAATAATAATAATAATAATAATGAGCTTTGTATAGCGCAATGTCCACTAAATGTGCTCAAAGCGCTTTACAAGGGTCCCTGGTCAACAGCAACATTTAACATGTAGGATGGGACATGGGACATGCCGCCTGTGAGGCGATATTACAATTTTTCGGACCAAGACAACGCTGTTAACGGCCAGATACTCATTTTACGGTGAGAGAAAGAGAGTAAAGAGCCTTTTCCAAGGACTCAACTATGCGCCGAGCGCGAGGCTCGAACCCATTACCTTCCGATCCGAAAGCGAGTGTCAAACCACAAGACCACATAGACGCACAATAGGCTAACATTCTATCCAAGGGACATAAAGCAATAGATATACCTGGATATTTTTGGGTTCCATGATCCTTGAAGCTTTTCAGGACTTTCTGGCTGGTTCGGATTTCTAAAGAAGGGAAATAACTGCTCTGAGTTTTGAACTAAAAATAATAAGTAAGTTGTCTCCTTCAATGATCGGACTTAAATTTACCCACTCTGGCCGATCTCTTTTGTCGGGGCGTTTTAAAAAAAGTTGGTTTTGTTTTTAGTTGATATTTTGTCTGTTTTTTAAATTGTTTTGTTTGTTTTTGTTTTGCTTTGTTTCGTTTGGATTTGTTGTTTATGTTTTTCCTTTTTAAAGTGAAGATAAAAATCTCTTGGGGTTTATTTTCCATGATCGGTGTATGTTAGATTTGAATATCTATTTATCTATTTGAGTGCTTGTTTTTTTGACTGATCTTCATCCCAACCGTCATTCAGTCTGTCCGTCGGTTTGCCTGCCTGTTTGTCTGACTTTCTATTTACAACATTACGAACTGTACAGTTGTCTTCAAGTCTATTAAAAAAACAAAAAACAAACATGTGTAAACTTTATCTTCTGTCAATCTCCCTTTCACCTTCGACTATTACTTCATGACGGAAGAAATTAAGAATTGGAAGAAGAAATAATGACTACCAAATAAACTTAAGCTATCTATAGGTCTAATATAATATTTTGGCCATGAATTATTATTTAATTGAAGAGCTGACTTTTCAAAAGTCTCTGGCAAAGTCTCATCTTCACAAGAAAACTGCTATTTTGGAGGGGGGGGGGGGGTTACATAATCCTCTCTTACATAACAGTCCTATTGTGCGCCTAGGGCTCTTTTTACAACACTGTCTGAACACTCCGTTGGTTTAAATAGGATGACATTGTGATCAGATAAACCTGCCAAGACCCGATAGAGGACAAAATACCATTCAATCGCGTCTCCAACAAATCACTTTTAAAAGCCAATATAGAAATCATATGATATTTAGAATGAAACTTGTTGGACCAAAATAATAAATAAATGCGGCTATGTGGTCTTGTGGTATGACACTCGTTTTCGGATCGGAAGGTCCTGCGTTCGAACTCTTGCTCCTTGGAAAATGCTCTTTACTCACATTCTCTCACCGTACTCAGGTGTGAAATTAAGTACCTGATCTTTAGCATTGTTGTTTGTCTCTGTCAGAAAAATAATATCGACTAACAGGCGTCATGTCTCGTTCTACACGTTGCTTCTTGCTGTTGATCATGGACCCCTTGTAAAGCGCTTTGAGCACGTTTAGTGGATATTGCTCTATATAAAAGCTCGTTTTCTTTTCTTTTTTTCTTTCTAATTGTCACCAGACAGTGTGGTACACAGAGCGAATATTGTCGTAAAAGATTGGTTTAATCTTTTTGGCCATGCAATCGATCAATATTTGGAGTCAAAACATTTCTGGCCAAAGTAAAATAAATGTTAACGGGACCCGTTATAGTACAAACTGGCGAATCAATGAAAGTAATGACAAGATTGGAGGCCGTTTGCCAGGACACATTCAAACGGTAATGCCCAAAACAATGTGGATAACGTTATATACTCTAGATTTTAACGGTTGAACCCAACTGGCCGGCGTCCGGTCATCCACTGGGTAATACGGTACTTTCTAGTTCCCTGCGTCTTTTGTTACGGGGAAAAGCTATTTCTGCTATTTGGCGTACTCAGAAAGAAAAGAAAACAACTTTTAAAAATTGTGGCCATAAAACTCGTCCTTTTAATATCGATGATTAAAATGACCCTCATCTTGTCAAAAAAAAAAATAAAACTATCAAACCTGGGACTTCAAGGAAGTCACAGGGTTGAGAGTTTTTGACAAGATGAGGGTTTATTTTTTTAATCGGTCGATATTTATTTGAAGGACGTGTTTGTTTTCCAGAGTACCTACTGCAAATATCGGGCTGAGGACAGAAAGGGCGTTCTAGTATCTTGACATTAAATATTCTTCTTAATATAAAAAAGTTCAAAGATTTATAATCTCAGTAGCGTTACACTGAATATTTAATGTCTCTGAACAAATAAAAACAAAACAAAACAAACAAAAAACAAACAAACAAAAAAAGTTTTATGGTTTTTTTTTACTCATCCAGCCAAGACCATCTCGAGTGAGATAGAGATAGAAAGAAATATATAAGAAGAAATAAGCATTGGCGGAATTCAAACACACTTTACATGGGTTGGTACATTTCAACCTTTCCTGCTACGCCACGCAAGCTTTCGACTGGATATTGTTTATGCCACATTATACAACCAGAGAAGATAATAATATTATGATGTTGTTTTGTCGCATATTTCAAGGACTATGTTTACCTGTCTGGAATGGCGTTGTGTCTTCACAGACATCGTGTGAAACGTGGAACCTTTTGATATTAAAAGAAAAAGAAGAAGAAGAAGGAGGAGAAGAAAGAAAAAGAAAGAAAAGGAAGAGAAGGAAAAGTAGGAGGTATAAAAGGATGACCAGAAGGAGGATGGGGTGGAGGAGAGGAAAGAGGATTAGGTAAAAAATGTAACAGGAGAATGAAGAGGAAGATGGAGAAAAGAGAAAAGAAGAAAGTTAAGAGGGAAGTGGAGTATAAGTAGTAGGAGTAGAGGTAGTAGTAGTAGTAGTAGTAGTAGTAGTAGTAGTAGTAGTAGTAGTAGTAGTAGTAGTAGTGGAAGCAGCAGTAGTAGTAGTAGTAGTAGTAGTTGTAGTAGTAGTAGTAGTAGTAGTAGTAGTAGTAGTAGTATAGTAGTAGTATGAGTAGTAGTAGTAGTAGGAGTAAGTAGTAGTAATAGTAGGGTAGTATAGTAGTAGAGTAGTAGTTAGTAGTAGTAGTAGTAGTAGTAGTAGTAGTAGTAGTAGTAGTAGTAGTAGTGAGAGTAGTAGTATAGTAGTAGTAGTAGTTGTAGTAGTAGTAGTAGTAGTAGTAGTAGTAGTATAGTAGTAGTAGTAGTAGTATGAGTAGTAGTAATAGTAGTGTAGTATAGTAGTAGTTAGTAGTAGTAGTAGTAGTAGTAGTATGTAGTGAGTATAGTAGTAGTAGTGTAGTAGCAATAGTAGTAGTAGTAGTAGTAGTAGTAGTAGTAGTAGTAGTAGTAGTAGTAGTAATAGGAAGAGGAGGAGGAGGAGGAGGGGGAGGAGGAGGAGGAGGAGGAGGAGGAGGAGGAGGAGGAGGAGGAGGAGGAGGAAAACGGAAAGAAGAAAGACATATAATTTTGTTGTCATTAAACATCAAATTCACTTCTCCGAATGCCTCGTTATGTTTATGTTTATATCATATTCTTTTCATTTTGGCAGAAAAAATAGCACTTTAATATGAGATGATTAGAACAAGCAAACGAATAAACACAGATTGATAGGTAGAGTGCTTAATCTATTTTTAGTTGGATAGATGGATTGATATATTGTTTGATATATTGAGAAGAAAATATTAATACATTGGTAGAAAGTTAAATACATATAGATGGATTAACTGATAGATAGAAATATAGAAAGATAGATTCATACATATGCACATAAATAGATAGATAGACATAATGTTAGATAGATAGATAGATAGATAGACAGGTGGAAAGATGAATATATATTGATATATAGGTACATAGATATTTGGATACATAGCTGAATGCATAAATCAATGATGAATTGATAGATAGAATAATAGATATATAGATAGATATATGAAGAGGTAGATGTCAAGATAGATAGATAAGTCGATAGATAGATAGATAGATAGATGGCTAGATAAGTAATTAATTAGATAGATAGATAAATCGATAGATAGATAGATAGATAGATAGATAGATAGATCGATCGATAGATAGATCGATAGATAGATAGGTAAATGCAGGGGCGTGGCTATATTGGTTGATTTGGTGCCTGGCACCGCTCCAGCTTTTAAAAATGGATTACAGCATTAACTGAAAAATAGTATATACCGCCTTTTACTTATTTGATTAAGTCTTTACTTTAATTTTTCTTTCTTTTGTATTTACAAATACAGCATGTTTTAAGTAATTTTCTTCTGATTCTGACACCACCTTATACTGGAAGCATGCCACGGCACTGGGTAAATGTATAGATGGATAATTCGATATATACTTAAATGGGTAGCTGTATAGATATATAGAAAAATAGATGGTCAGATGGCTAGATAGATAATAAATTAGACGGATAGATGGATGGGTATATCTATAAAGATAGATAGATGGTTATATAGATAATTAGATGGATGGATGGATAGATAGATAGATAGATAGATAGATAGATAGATAGATAGATAGATAGATAGATAGATAAGCAATTGTATAGATGGACAGATAATTAGGTAGATCGACAGGTATATAAATACGTGGATAGATAGCCAAGTGGACAGATAAATAGAGAGATAAATGGATAGATAAATAGATATATAGATAGAAATGCAGATAGATAATTGACAGACAGGTACACAGTTCGAGACAGAGATATAATAATATGGATATGTATAATATGAGCCCCATAGTATCAAAAAGCCTTTATATAACAGACATTTAACGCAACCCAGTGACCTTGGCCTTCTCCATGGCGTAATGCCACATGCATCTTGACCCCCTGGAGACACCAAGAATGTCTACCTGAGCTGTCTAGCGACTTTTTGTTTTTTCTTTTTTTCTCACCGACGCAAATGTGTACTCGGCATAATGATATATCTACGAATCCGGGTCCATTCTGTCATCAGGAATGATTAGACTGGACCACTATCTATTCGGCTGTACTCTGGAAAACCCCGTATTTAACTCACTCAACCCTGACAACGACTATATCCGTAGTATACCCGAGGTTACTTGTACCCCATGCCTATTTACTACGTTTTTCTGAGACTATTTATAGGCGTAGTATCAAAGCTAATGTTTTTAGTTTTTACATGTAATTGATAGATGAATAAAACCATCTATGCACATGCTCATTAATACATTTTTTTCAAATTTTGAAAGGTAGCAACATCTCCAGGATTGAGTGAGTTAAACATTTGGCCAGAAAACTAATCCTTCAAATATCGATCGATTTAAATGACTCTCATCTTGGCCATGACTCTCAAACCTGGAACTTCGTCCTTCAAATAGCGATCCATAAAAATGACTCAACTTGTCAAAAAAATTTATCAAAACTTGGTAGGTACTTCAAAGAAGACTTAAGGAGGTCCCGGATTTGAGACTCTTTGCTAAGATGAGGATCGTTATACTCGATCGATATTTGAAGGACGAATTTCTGGCCAAAACTTTAATAATGTGTGTTTTTCAGAGTTACTTCTCGTAATCCGACTATTCTTTCCTATTGTGGCTTGCAATAAAATACCACAAAAAGAAACTTGAGGGTGACGTAAAAAAGAAGTCCCAATGCCATAAACCCCAGTGAGACGAAGTTTATCCCAAGTTCTAAAACAATAAAAGAACAGTTATAGAGGATAGATGATCTTCAACGACCTGCATTTAATTAGACTAGAAAATATGATGTCATAACTCTGAAACCAGAATATCATTGACACAAGGTATGTATTCAGTCCTCCAAGGAGAATGATTTACACCTCCAATGAGATTGGAACCCGTTTTTTTGACATCACACTTTTTGTAACCTTTTGGGAGCATTTGACTGAACAGTATTCTACATAACCAGTCGACCGATTGGCCCTCCAGATTTTGAGCATTAATCTCAATGTTTTGGCACAGTAACGCATAGGATAATTGTTTTTAAGGATTTTATGGCGCGTACGACACATTTAGGACATTTCAGCGCCAGTAAAAAGAAAGAAAATGGCCCAATAAAAAAGTTATAGATTTACAATTAAAAGCGCACAAGATAAGTAAACAAAGGGAAATGGGAACATCAATCGTACAAATACACAAAAAGATTATAGATGCTGTGCTCTTGGCTAAGAAACTCACAACATTGCCATCCAGAAATAAGTCGGACTAACGCACAAAAGTATGTGTAACCTTGAACGTTTATAGTCTTGGTTAATACACTTTAGTGAGAATAACTCATAAACATGGGTGGCAAAAAACAATAAGAAATACCTGAGTGTCGTAAACTTCGTTCTATCTATAGATAGTATGCGCTTGGCTAAGAAGCTCATAACATTGCCATCCGGAAGTATAACGGACCAACACACAAAACTGTGTGTATCCATGAACGTTTATAGTCGGGTTAATACAGTTCAGTGAGCATTACTCATAAACGCGGATGGCAAAAAACAATAACAAAGACCTGAGTGACGTCATCTTCGAACTATCTATAGTCTGAGAGAATTTAGTGAGAATAAATCACCGAACTGAATATAGAAAGCTGCGAAAACTCGTGCCAAATTTCATTTGTATAACATATAAACATTATGAGCGAGTCGATATTTACCGACCCAACACGACCTGACATTGACACGCATCTTCTGCTACTAAAACCCTATTGCCAATTCAGACGTTTCGCGTCTTTATATATCGCTGTCTCCGGAATTACACTGCAACATTGTTCAATAGCGTGCATCTTTTACTCTCTTATGCATCTATAATCTATGGTCACATAATTTCAGTAGGTTGGCATCTCATCAAGATAGCTATGACATTTTGTCATTATTGTGAGGCTGGCGTTTCACGTTGGCGTATACTCTAGCCATTTATTCATTCTATCTTCTTTATGTGCTAGAAGGTATTAAACATTAAACATTCCAAGAAACTGCACATTTACGAGAATTTCTTTACAAAATCAACAGTTTATCTCAAGAAAAAAAACAAAAACAACGTACTTACTTATATAATGAATGAATTAATTAGTAGATTAATCATTTTATACTTGGTGTAATTATTATTATCAAGATTATAATAATGATAATAATGATAATAATAATAATAATAATAATAATAATAATAATAATAATAATAATAATAATAATAATAATATAATATGATGATGATGATGGATGATGTGATGATGATGATGATGATGATGATGATGATGATGATGATGATGGTGATGATGATGATGATGATGATGATGATGATGATGATGATGACGATGATAATAATGATGATATAAGTAAAAATAATAAGAGATAAAAAATGATGACATCAGTTGTATAAAATATAATGTTTTCATTCTTTAACAACATTTTAAAAACAAGAGGAAACAACGTGTTCTGATTCTTTGCTAAAATAATTCATAAACAACAACAAAAGATGAAGTATTATATAAAAAAAAACTCCAATTATTTTCTTTGATAATTATCGGTAAACAAAACATGGAAATGGGGCATAGATCTAATATATGTTTTATATGTACATTAATTACATTTAATGTGGAGTCAGAGATTGTGGAAAAGGTAAAAAGAAGGTAAATAAGAAGGAAGAGCAAGAGGAGGCTGAGGAGGAGGAGGATGAGAAAAAGAAGGAATTGAGATGGAAGAGGAAGCTGAGGAGGAGGCGAAGGAGCAATCTTAAGACGTTGAAAAAAAAACACTCTCACATAATCAATTTAATTTAGAAATACAACACAATAGGATAGTATATAATATATAATATATCCGATGGTGTATGGAAAAAACCCAATGAAATAAACAAAATAATCAAAATAATGAAAAAAGACAATAAATGCACTAATTAATTAGATAAAACAAAACGCATCCAGCCTTCTCAAGTCCAACATGAACTGACAGTCACATGATTCTTCATTTGTAAACCGATTCGGAATGGGAGCTATCTATATTCATGTTTTCGTCCAACCAAGTCATCATCAATCACATGATTTGTTGCTGTACAACGATTGGATATTTCTTTACAAATGTAGACACGTTGCTTTGTTTACAAAAGTTATAAACACACCCATGAGTCAAGCTGAATAAAATGACCAATCGTGATGTTAGATATTTCAAAAACTGTGAACACTTTTCACTATGTAGGTCACTTTGAACACATTTTGCAATGTAACCAATGACCTCGAGCATATGGAAAGGTAATATAGATCATGCCCATTAGTGTGTGAGGTAGAGTAATCATTATGTATGCTCCACGGGAAACTCAAGAATGTAAGGACTTGGAATCGAAGGGGACTTAATCTAGGCACACATGGACGTTTCATACGTAATAGGGAACACACATGTGATGTCAAAAAGCTGATTCTAATCTCATTGGAAGTGTAAAACCACTCTTCTGGAGGACTGGATGCATACCCTGTGTAATTGATCTTCTGGTTTCAGAGTGATGGCATCTTATTTTCTAGTCTAAATATATGCTGGTCGTGAATAAAGATTAACTATACTTGTTCTTTTACGTCCATTAATCCTTAAACTCTGCCTATACATCCTACTACTAAAATAGTAATGCCACCTTATTGATTCAATAGGTAACCTATTCATTATTTGTCCTCCGAAGGGCTGGTTACATACACACTTCCAGTGAATTTGGAACCGGAAGAATAGAAGTTGTGACGTCACAACTTTTCTGCTCTGTAAGGTCATCATAGAATGCAGTAGCATAGCATGGACATAATCTGATAAATTCGAACATACATATGTGCCTCGTCATGTCAATTCGGTACTATATTGAATTGCGCGTTATGAAGAAAAGTGAGTTAATAATTCATAGCTCATAATTTTTAAGGGTTTTACTATACGGCGCTTACGACACATTTGAGCTTTTTGAGCGTTTATAGAGTGCAATAGCCACTAAACGTGCTCAAAGCGCTTTGCAAGGGGTAAGAATGTGAGTAAAGAGCATATTCCAAGGACTCAACTATGCGCCCAGCGAGGCTCGAATCCAGGACCTTCTGATCTGAAAGCGAGTGTCATACCGCTAGACCACATAACCGCATAAAAAGAGCAAACTATCAGTGTAATAAGATTATCTAAAAGTCTCACCTAGACACCAGCACCAAATTTCACAAGGAAGAATAAAATCAAATGCTTAAATATCATACTCAAAACAGAAAATATCATAGTGTGTAACAAAGAGATGATTTACAAGGAAAAAAAAACATCATTTGTCAAAGCTATAACTATACACTAGACTGTTTCCCACCCAGCAAAGGACTCCGGTTAGAGTCATGACAAAACCAAGTAATCTCATTCTAAGACAAAGACAGAGAGTAAAAGTTGGAAGTAGTAACGTTGGTCATTCAAGTCGGTAGACAAAAAAAAAATGATGAAACCAATTGATAGAAAGACATCAATTATAAAATTTGATCAATAAAACTGATCAAATAAATCGATCAATTAATTTAATTGATCTCTGAAGCAAGATTAACCAAAGTCATGGCTTAACATATTGAGTGATGAATCATGTACAACCGTCACCCCAACGTGATCATAAAATTGATCAAATATATTAATAGTATGAACTTGTTGTTAACCATTTAACTGCTCCACTCTGGAAAAAAAAACTCGTACTTAAAAATTTGGTCAGAAAACTCGTCCTTTAAGAGAGGAGTGCTACAGGTTTGCCGAGATGACTGTCATTTTAACCAAACGATATTTAAATGACGAGGTTTCTGGCGAAATTTTTAAACACAGATTTTCCTGGAGTACGGCTGCTAAGGGTTAAAACTGATCATAATATTGGTTTTATATGAATCTGGCCAAGGAATAAAAATCTTCCACACCACGTGTACATTGATCAAAACAAGTTCATGTCATACCCATACATGGATCAAAACAATTGGTTAGATTAGAATTAAAAGGGTTAATAGCCTCATTGATCAAACGAACAATTGATTGGGTAAATTGAACGTTTATGAGATTTGGATCTTATTTATTGATCACGTGATTCGAGGACACGAACCCTAGTACATCTGGATAAATATGGCCAGGTGTGACAATATAACAAAGTTAAATGCCCACGACTGCCACCATCATCATCACCACTACCACAATCGTCGCCAAAAACATCGACCACCACAACCCAACTATATATATATATATATATATATATATATATATATATATATATATATATATATATATATATATATATATATATATATTATATATAATATATATATATATATATATATATATATATATATATATTTATAAATCTTTCTCCCCCTCTCTCTCTCTCTCTCCCCCCCCCCCCCCTCTCTCTCTCTCTCTCTCTCTCTCTCTCTCTCTCTCTCTGGGAATCAGATTATAAATTATCAGTAAAAATACAAAAGGTGAAAAAGAGGCACTGAAAATACAATTTGTCATTTTAAAAGTTTAAATTAGTATATACATACATTAGTGCAAGAATGAAGCACAATAATGCTTTGAAAAATACTCTCTCTCTCCCTCCCTCTCTCTCTCTCTCTCTCTCTCTCTCTCTCTCTCCCCTTCTCTCTCTCTCTCTCTCTCTCTCTCTCTCTCTCTCTCTATATATATATATATATATATATATATATATATATTGATGATCAAACTATAAACCTGGTATTTCAAGGCAAACGATTCAATCATCCTTTCTGTTATTTTAAGTCAGTTTCTTATTCAACTCTATAGTCTATAGTTTTAGCGATAAATCGACTAATTCATGTGGAGAAAAGGCATTAAAAGACACTAAATATCTGAAATCATTAAAATAAAAAGTGATGTTATAAGAACAAAACAATATCACAATTACCAATTGCAAAGCATCGTAAAAGATATTATTGAACAAAATCAAATTTAGTAGTCCTTCAGAACCACCAGGCACATGGAGCCGGAGTTTATCCCGGTTTCTATAGCGTGAAACGAACCATAATTTGTCGTTTTGATATTTTAAAACAATAATAACAATAACAACAACAACAACAACAACCATCAGCATTAGATATCATCAAACTTCAGTCTGTACAGTTATTAACACTTACTTGTTTATCTCTGGCCACAAACACAATCGTCTTAACTAATGATCACAACAACAACTACTACAACCACAACCACCTTCAGATTTTGAGGATAATCGAAGTTCAATTAACTCTGGCCACAGCAAATACAAACACCTCAGTCACAACAACAACAACAACAACAACAAATGTCACAACAATAACAACAACAACAAGTTTAACGAGATCATAATGATCATCAACATCAACAACCTCAGCAACAACCACCATCAGCAGCTTATAAATCACCAAACTTCCGGCTGTTTAATGACGTCCAATTCTTTGTCCAACTGTGGCCTCAAAAACTGCAAAGACAACCACCCTCTAACTTCCGTCTGTACAGTAATTTCTACTTCATTGTCTAACCCTGGTTTCAACAATCACAACAACATCAACCACTTTCAAACTCCCGTCTGTACAGTTATTTCTACTTCTATGTCCAATTCTGCCTTAAAAAACTGCAAAGACAACCACCATCAAACTTCAGTCTGAACAGTTACTTCTATTTCCTTGTCCAACTCTGGTCTGTCGTTGTAGATAATGGAATGAATGACGTAGAGCACCAGGGCGATGACACAGAAGATACCGGTGATGTAAATCTTGGCTAGCATGCTCAAACTGTTGGAATATCCAAACACGATGGCTACTCCGATTCCTTGGCACATTCGGAGACCTGAGAAAGCTTCCTCGTACTTGGTAGGGAATACTGTGTTCACCAGACCTGTTGGATGGGAAAGAATAAATTAATATCACCAACCATCTCCTTACTAATTACTAATCGTCACATTTGCTACGATACAATGAACACGTTTCATATTCATATTTCTTTTGTACAGCACAAAGTTTGAAGTAAAATCTTTTTTATATAGCTATACGTTCTTTATGCTCTTTCGTAATGAACAAATAGTGTACTTTATATCGTGTTCAGTGCATATATTGTTTGATGCAAGCGAGGGTTCACGGCGTAAAACGTGTACCCTTGTGAAGAATAAAGATCTTAAAATTGTCCCAACTGCCGGGGGCCTCAGTGGTGTAATGGTAGCACGTCTGACCGGTAATCAGAAGGTCTGAGGTTCGATCCCCAGTCGAGGTAGATTGATTTTTTTTGGGATTTTTTTTTTGTTGGTATTTTTCTTTCTTGCTTTAAAGATCTTTATGTACTTATTGCTTTTGAGTTTGATTGTAAAAAAAACAACTAATTGTGTTGAGCAAGTATGGCATTTCGAAAATAATTTGTAAAGTTGTCATTCAGAGCCTTTAGGCCCATAGAGCCGGGGTTTATCCTAGTTTCATTAGCGTGAAACGGACAATAGCAAGTGCTAGCTATCCTTTGGATAGGACGTTAGTTTATCGCAAAGTACTTCCCGCCAGATCTAACAGACCCAGCTATCCAATCACTGCTGAGTGGACAAGGGGGGTCAGAAAAAAAATCTAGACTGCACCCGGGATCGATCTCGGTCCCTTCGCGTGTGAACCGAGTGCTCTACCAACTGAGCTATCGGGACCCCCGAGAATAGTTGGTAAGGAGAGATTTAATTCGGTTCTGTGACTTCCTTGAGAACTTTTTGATGTATCCGGTTTGAGTTGGGTTTTTATTTTATTTTTTATTTTTTAGACAACAAAATAGCTCTTTCAAAATTGTCCGAAGTCAGAAAGTTATTTATTTCTCATATTCCTACCCATTCCCACACAGTTTCAATCATCCCCCAAAGCCTTACTGTTAATGTGGGCTACCCATAGTCCGTCACTGGCCCCCCACAGGCCCAGCAAGGCAAAGTAAGGGAAGTAAGAGTCCTGATCTGGGGCCCACAGAACCATCACCACAAGAACTGCCACGTTACACAGTCCGGCTGAAAAAGAGCACAAAAAAAGAAAGAATAATTTATAGTCTTTTATACATAAATCATTATATAATATTGCATGTGAACGATCGTCTCAAAATTGTATGATGTCTGGGTGTACCAGTTACTTAAAAAAAAACTCCAAAAAATTAATACAGTGCAATATCCACTAAACGTGCTCAACGCGCTTTACAAGAGGTCTCTGACCAACAGCAACACGTAGCATGCAGAACGGGACATGACGCCTGTTAGGTGACATAATCAATTTTTCCCCGATAGAGACAACGTTGTTAACTGCCAGGTTCTCATTAATTTTACACATGAATACGGTGAGAGAAAGTGCGTAAAGAGCCTTTCTCAAGGACCCGACAATGCGCCAGCAGGCTCAAAACCAGGATCTTCTTATCCGAAAGCGAGTGTCAGGCCACTAGACCACATAGCCGCACATTAAATTCAATCTCAGACATTCTTTTTTTTTCTTCTTTCAAACTAGCCAATTTTGGCAGCACCTACAGACCGTTGGAACGTTTTTGACCGCTGATGGCTCAAAATATCGTCTCCACAATAGTTTAATCATTGAAATAGATAAGTGTCTGTGTACGGTAAACCATTTAATTTTGTGATCTGTATATTGTCAAAACCTATTCCATATTTGATTAAATTATTTCTTTCAAGTTAAATCTTAAGTTGCCAGATTTGCCATGGTTGATGGATTCATTTGCACGCACCTACCGGCTTTATTACAGGACCACTTTTTGACGGCTCAAAAGATTCGTTTTGATCTATCTTAAGTACTACTATATACTATATACATATATATATATATATATATATATATATATATATATATATATATATATGTATATATAATATGTACATGTTATACATCACAATACTATTATATGATATGATTGCGTAACGCACACAATACGGCAATTTAACGCAAATACCGCTGGCGTCACAATCGCTACTAATAATTGTCAAGCACGTATAAAATCAATGACCTAGGGAGAGTCACACCACGATGAGATAGCCATGTTCAGCTTCCTGATTGGCCAGCACTTCAAAATCAATGGGTCAATGATTACAATAAACTCTGCCCTACTCTGCAAATACCAAAAACAAAACAAAAACAAACACGGTTTTTAAGTTATGGCCAGAAAACTCGTCCTTGTTTGTTTTTGAAGGTTTTATGGCGTTTGAAACACATGTCTAGGTCATATCAGCGCCAGAAACTTGTTCTTCAAGTATCAATCGATCAAAATGACCTCAATTTGTCAAAAACTCTCAAACATGGCATGTATAGATAAGTTAAATGAAAACTTTATTATTTTTTTTAAATAAGGGGGTGGGGTAGGGGTGGGGGGTCAGAGTAATAGGATTATAGAGAGGGGGAAAAAGAGTTGTAAAGAGGTAGAGATGAAAGTTGGTACACATACACATTAATAAACACGAACACATACGAGTACACACACACACACACTCTCTCTCACACATTCACACCATCCATCCATCCGCCCACCCATCCATCCATCCATATATCCATCGATCGACACATCCATCCACCAATTCAACCGTTCATTCATCCATCCATCCACCCTCTAATCCACCCACCCACCCATCCATCCATCCATCTATCTATCCACCCATCCACCCGTCGACCCGTCCATCCATCCACCCTCTAATCCACCCACCCACCCATCCATCCATCCATCCATCCATCGTTCCTTCCATCCATCCATCGATCGACACACCCATTCACCCATCCATCCACCCATCCATCCACCCATCCATCCTTACACTATGTGCATACCATTAATCCGCACCACGTCCTAAACAACGAACATTAATCCTTGTCATCGCATCAACGAATAACCGGCAAATACACAATTCAGCACCCCTGGTAATCAATCTATTTTAAGCTAAGATTGCATAAAAGCTTATAACTCGGTCATTCTTCTATTCTTTGAAGTAAAATCTATTGTAGACATTTAAATGTGGAGGCTTTACACAATTTGAAAAGATTTCTGATGTGCGCTGAGACGTGCATTGACGTGTGTCAATATGGCTACGCAGTCTCTATGGACGCTTGCCATGAATGCGTGCGTTATATACAATATACATATACAATATACTATACAAAGTGGAAGTCTATGCTTTCATCAATCGATTTAAATTCAGGTTAAATGTTTATTTTTAGCAAGCTGACAATATAATTCATGCATTAACATCCAATTAACAAATCACAAAAGATAAAATCAACAGGTGTATCTCAGACAGGCTGATTTTTTGAGATTATCTTTTTTTTCTCGTATTTTTTCAGATCTTTATCTTAAACCAGTGTCTGCTCTTTAATTTGTCACGTGGGTGGATAAACAAAAGTATTGGTCAAACTTTGAAAATGTATTTTTCTTTCTTGTTTTGTCTATCACTGTTTCAAATACACTTTTTCAAACCATTATCTATCCACCAAGCACGTCATATAGAACGATGTCTAAGTCGTTGATTATTAAGGGCGTTTTCTACACAAACGCTCTTGCAATGTATCTGTCATTTTTATAGCCGGGTACCCATGCAAACCTGAATTGAGTGGGTTAAATACCTATACACAAAGACGTAGTGTTCAAATAAAAATAAGAATAACGTAAAGCATTACCATTTTAACTGTTTTCATTTTTGATTGCAGAAGAGTTTTGAACCCGAAACGTTATTTGATCGGTAATTTGTTCTTTATTTTTAAAGCTGTTATATACATTTGCCCAGGGTGGGGGGGGGTGCTTATAGCAGTTGGTAGAGCACTCGCTTTACACGCAAAGGGACCAACATCGATCCCGGGTGGAGGACAGTTTTTCTCACTCACCCCCCCCCCTGTCCACCCAGCAGTGTGAATGGGTAACTGAGTCACTTAGATCTGGCGGGATGTATTATGCGATAGACTAGCGTCCTATCCAAACGATAGAAAGCTATTACTATTGTCCGTTTCACGCTATATAAATTGGGATAAGCTCTGGCTCCACATTAATATTTACATTCCACAGCTCCAAGCAGCTTAGAATTTACGGCACAAAAAGACACAAAGTCGAGGCAAGTGATTGGCAATAAGCGTCACTCATTCGGACGCTGTCTACCCCTGGACATCGATTGATTTTGCCACACAAGACGAGACGGAACACCATACCGTTCTGATATCAATGTCATTGTGACCCAGTCACTGTCATACATATCGGATATATACCTGTGATGAGCTGCGATGTCCTTCCGATGTATTTGGTAAGATGTCCACCGATGTAAGAGCTGACACTGCCACAAATTCCCAAACACATCATAGTCCATCCAACCATGTGGATGCCGATCGGACACGTGACAAATGCCTGAAGGGAGAGTAGGGATGGAAATGGCGTAACGATGGTGTGCTGCTTACTCAAATTAAATTGAAAGGGTTGGTTCTATGCAATGCCCATATACATTTTTGCCTGGTATCAAGACAGCATTTGTATACCGATGGACAAGTAACAAAGGCCTGAAGGGAAAGGAGGTAAAAAAAATGTTAAAGTATGGTGACAAACTCAATGCTAATTTCTCCTGACCGATCAAATATTTTTTCGATTTACAAACATTTCAAAACTAAAGTGGCCAGAAAAATATAGGTTGGAAAATCTAAGAAAATATTTCATCTAGATAATCATTATGATTGGGATGTGAACGGCAACTTTTAGTAAGAGGTGTCCAGTTAAGAAGATTTTTGTTCTCACTTTTTCAAAGCGATAACCAGTTTTAGAAGGAGGGGGTGTTTGTTGTTTGTTTTTAACTGTTTTACGGCGCTTGCAACACATTAAGGTCATATCAGCGCCAGTAGAAAAAGAAGAAAATGCGATAGTCAAAAGTTCTAGAATTACAATTAAAGTACCAAAGAAAAAGTAAGACAAAGGGGAATTGGTTCATATAAGAACTATATGTAGATTTCAAAAGCACCCCTTCTGTGTACTTAGTTTGAGATTACCTAAATGTCTCATCCTGACCCAACACAGGTCCCCACTAAGAGGAACACACTCAAAGGTCTACAAATCATATATTAATATTATGTAAAACAAAAAATAATATAATGCATAACAGAGATATGATTTACAAGACAAAAATATCATCTTCCAAAACTCGAACTATTCCATTGACTGTTTTCTTTCCAGCCAGGGCCAGGACAAAACCAATTAATCTTATTCCAAGAAAAAGACAGAAAGCAAGCTGGAAAACAGATATACAGGGATAGAAGATACAGTCAGTGCCTCCCTGCTCACTGTGGGAGGTCAGGAACCCCACCCAGAAGGAGGGCTTGTTGTCTCGGAAAATGAACATTGTGGTGATGATGATAATGATGATGCTGATGTTGATGAAGAGGATGATGAAGATGATTATGGTGTTGATGATGATGATGATGATGATGATGATGATGATGATGATGATGATGATGATGATGATGGCGATGAACAAAAGGAGAGGAGGCAATAATTTTTGAGTGAAGAAATAAAGATATATAAATCACATGTCATTGCTCTACCTTGGTGACTTCCGCTGTGACAAATCCGACCTCCATGAAGGAATACATCTGAAGAGGTACAATCAGTAGGAATCTAGGATTAACCCAGAGACATGCCAGCTTCCAGATGTGTGTTTTCAATCTCTCCCCAGTTCCCTTTGTCCTGTCAAAGCAATGGACATTTAGTGGTTCAATCTGGAAGATGGAGATGAGAATAGCCGTGGCAACACAAGCCATGTACAGACCGTATAAGAGGAACTTTGTCTCGTCACTGACGTAAAGAGCAGCTCCACCTAGATCGTAATACTGCCAATAATTTGCTCCGCATAGATGTAAGAAGCTCTCTTCCTCTTCTGCAGTGATACGAGAACTGTTGCTATTATAGAAGGCTGTTTGATTTTGAGTGGAATTGAGGTAGACGTTATCATTATTGTTATCTTCTTCTGTAGGAGAGTTAGCGTATGTTAAAACAAGAGATGCGATGAGGTTTCCTATGATAAAATATGCCTGAAAAAATAAGCCAAATATTCCGAAATATTTGCTAGATGTGTGAGAATAGTCAATGTTGTTTAGTTTAGCTTCACCCGCGGCGAGGAGGGTGAGGTAGGTACTCATGGCATTCCAACCAATTGCTAAAGCGACGCCTTGGAAGAAAGACACAGGAGCAAGGAGCCAGGGTTCTGGGTAGATGTTGGCTGCGCAGTAGAGGAAATGAGGGATGAGATGGGCTACGAAGATTTTATGAGGTTGAATCGATTGGACGAGAACGGTACTAAACGTGCTGGCAAACATGTACCCCAGAAAACTGACAGCCATGGAAATGACACCGATTCCGCCTTCATGGTTGATGCTGCTTTGAAGATTGCGTACGGACCCTAGAGCGATGAAGTTGAGAAGAACGCAAAAACTGACCATGTAGACGTTTTTCGTGTATCTTCGGCTCGCTACGACTGGAGTATGAATAGGATCTTTGATGATCTCTTTCTCCTCTAGATCTTTCATTGCTGATGTGTTGATGGCCATGACGGATGCCGAAAATGATTTGTCATCTCTCAAATGCAACACAGCGCTGCTGATAGCTCTTCCAATCCGGCCATTGCTTGCCAAGCTGAGAAAACTTCCTTTATCTCGATGTCTTTCGTTGATGTTCGACATGGTGTTGGATCGCAAGCCGTTCTTTGCCTGCTTCTTTTGTAAACTTGAAATACTATGCTGACTAGAGTGAAGGAAATATTCATCGGCTATAGTAAGCTTGTTGGCAATGGTTAACGGTTTTGGCCTGGGAAAGATTTCTTCAATCTTGATGTGCGCTATGTTGGCCTCGTTGAAGTTATTGGGAAGAAGCTGGTAAACTCTAGTCATTTGACTTTGCTCTGTTGGAGGGATTTTCTGTTCGTTGGGTTGTGCTATTTCATCAAAATCCGTGATTTTTATGAGAGGTTGCGTAACTGACACGACGTCATCTGGCTCTTCCGAACTTGAATGTATGCTCGTAGGAGACGAACTGTCGTAACCTTTATTGAGAAAGGGATCGCTATTGTCAGTGATCTCCCCTTGATCCGTCTTGGCAAAATCATTTCCGTCATCGATGCTTACAGTCGCATCTCCAGTCATATTTTCCAGCAATTCAACAGAGCTGTTGTCATCTTCCTGGTTCCAAAGAACGCTGTTCAGTGTAAATGTGTTGTCGTTGTTGATGTTGTTCTCAGGGGCCACGGGGTATTCACCTACAAAACAAGATACGTTTTTTCCAAGTATGTTGCCAGCTTGGTCTTTTTCTCGATCATCCATTTTGTATGTTTTGTATATTCTACAGTTGGAAATAGTTTTTTTTTTAAAATTATATACGTTTACAATTCTCCTTACGCTTTTTTAATTTGTTCATTCCACTTTCAGCTCCAATATTTGCCTGTATCTCTTGCAATCTCTTTTGTTAATCTCATATAACCTTTCCTTTTATTTAATTTTGACAAACAATTTGGGAATATATTGCCTGCGTGTATTTCATTCAGTGTTGATATTCCGTTCACTACTTATTTGGCAATGCTATTACGTTAAATTGATATTAGATAAGACGGTATAATAAGATTGTAATGAATATTCATCTGCACAATAGTAGCAAAATATGAAGCACTATTATTTTATTTTATAGTATCCAGGGCGTTTATACTGCGTTTGGACTTGTATTGCCGTTTGTAACAACTGGAATTCTCTCCGTAAGGTTGAAACCTGATTTTGAAATCCTCTTTGGGCACCAATTGTTGGATTCAGCTGCCTGCAGTCAGAAATAGAATCAATCAGAGGGATCTAAAATTGACGATTTTGGTTCTTCAACAGAATCTCATCAGATGCCTATCTAGTCATGAGTAGGTATACCATGTGTTGGACACACACGTTTTCCCAGAATTGATGATTTGGTTACTGGACAAGAACCAGTTCATTTTTGGACACCAAATAATTGTATTTTCCCTGAACGTCGAGTTTAGGTACGTGAATTGGTTGAGGTGATAAATTACTGGAAGTTCGAGGATGGCCAAAGACCTGAAATATAATGATAATAAAAGAAGCTTATTTTAAAAGTGTTATTGGGTTTCTAACAAATATCGGGGGCCAAACGGTTCAGTTGGTTTAGCGTTTGATTCAAAATGAAAGGAACCAGGATTGTCAATCCTGAATTCAGTGAAAGTTCTTTCTGTCCGACCTTTCCACTCAACAATGGTGAGGTGGAAAGCAGGTCTACTAGACCGAGCGGAAAATATCTTAGGGTAACGAGACATCCTACGCACATGTTGTTATATCCATTTAACGCTACAAAGATCGGGATAGACTTTAGCTCCGTAGATATTTATGCCTTGAAGATACGAGTAAACATTTTGTCTGAGCTGTTCTTTTCTTTTAAATTTGAATTATCTTTCAACTATTTGTTTACCGTATATTTTAGTATCCAAACCTAGGTCCATATTTGCAGGTCTGATAACCGGGCGCAACTATAGGATTGATTTAACTTTGTTGTAATGGACATAATTTTGCATCGGATTGAGAGTACATCTATTACAACAATTAGCCCATAACAGTTTTGGTTATCCGACCTGCATATAAGTATACGTCGATCAGAACAATATGAGCGATTAAAAAAGCAACAACTACAGAAGTTCTATTTCTGGTCATTTTCGTATTAGACATTTTAATCTGTTTTCTACGTCTGCAAGAGGTTTGGTTTGCATGGAGCCTACCCGAGTCAAGGCCAAGTCCTGAAATTTCCCTGTCGACCAGTTACTTCTGGTTCCTATCTTCTGAAGACATTTGAACTTTTCACCCAAATGACCCTGACTGGTGACTTAAATAGAAACCTATCATGTATTAATAAATACTTGTTGCGCTCGATTCGGCAGGGTTGTCAACAACTTTAGAGTCTCATTAAGTCATTGTGAGCTGACTGATCAGCTCTAAAGAGAGAAGAGACGTTCAAGATTTTAGCCAGAAAACTCGTCCTTCAAATGTCGATCGATTAAATTTCAAAAACTTTCCAACCTGGGACTTCAAGAAAGACTTTACGGAATTCCTATAATTGAGTGGGGTTTTTTTTACTGTCAAGATGAGGGTCATCGAGTAAACATTTTGTCTGAGCTTTTCTTTTCTTTTAAATTTGAATTATCTTTCAACTATTTGTTTACCGTATATTTCAGTATCCAAACCTAGGTCCATATTTGCAGGTCTGATAACCGGACGCAACTATAGGATCAATTGATATTGAAGGATGAGGTTTCTGGACAAAATTTTTAATACGTATTTTTTCCAGACTACGACGGCAGAGAACCGGCAATGTTTTAAATAGAATGTGACACGCCGTTTCAATATAGTCAAATGCGTTTGATAAAAAAGTGTAGCTTAATACTCGTAGCTCAATGACATACACTAGATGATAGTATTACAAAATTATATAAAACGTACCAAGGGGTGCGTAATCCTCTTAAAAGTTTTGTTTGGTGTTATTTTTCAATTGCTATTACAGATCATTAAGTAAAAGTACTGCTTCTTCTAGGGTAGATACCCCGTTTTGAACACTAATTTGAAAAAGTGTGAAGGTAATAAAAAAAAAAAGAATAAGATCTCAGTGTTTAAAAAGTAAAGCGGTGTCTTAATAATGATCGATGATAATAATAATAATAATAATAATAATAATAATAATAATAATAATAAAATAATAATAATAATAATAATAATAATAATAATAATAATAATAATAATAATGTATTATTATATTTCTGGGCGCTCTTCCATATCACGAGGAAGTGCTCAGAGCGCTATACAGGGACATCAACAATTCAATTTGGAAAATAACAGTCGTAAGAGCTTTTAAAACACATCTTCCGATGAAAAATGTCGTGTTTATTGTGGAAGTTTGTTCCAGAGAGTTGGGATGATTCTTGAAAAGGATCGTCTTCCACATGATACGTAAGAGTTCTTTCCTTGAGTGACAAACAATTTCCCATCGGATGACGAGCAGTTGGTGTATATAACCCCAATTTATCGTAAAGATTAGTTTGTTGATATGTATATGTTGAGGAATTTAGAACACAATATCAGAACTTTGAACAATATTCACTCCTTAACAGGAAGCAAGTGAAACTCTTTTAATAAAGATGTTTCTTGCTGCGCTTAAGTGCTAATCTTGCGGCGTTGTTTTGAATTCTTTGAATATTTTCTCGCTGGTGGGCTTCAAAAGAGAGAGAGTTGCAATAGTCAAGTTTTGAAAGAACTAAAGATGTAACTCGACCGCACTCGGAGTCGATGCCGGTCCTTATAGAAGAGTGCTCTACCTACTGAACAATCGTTCCCCCACTCCCCTACCTACTCAGAATTTTCTCAGAGTGTGTTCGTTCAAGCATTCGTCGATTTTTATAGTAATAGGTATTGATTGGTGATAGGTGAAAGGATATATAAAGCTGTTTCTTAGATACGCCTTGCATATCGTATTGCTGGCTTGGGTTCATTGTGTATAGAAAACCTTAGAGTGGAAATTATGGCCATTGGTATGAAGTATTCATGGACTGGCCAAGCTTTTAACACCAGATGACATAAAAACCAGTTCATTTTGGGTTGTATTTGAAGTCAAAGCAATGCTTTCTTCCATTGATTTGATCTCATTGAATGTGAAAATAAACGTGTCAGATTAAAGGGGCAGCGTGGCTCAGCGGTACGGTCTTTGCTTTGTATCCGAAACGTATCGAGTTCGATTACCCACAGGCCGTTGAGCTGTGTGGTCTTGAGCAAGTTACCTCGCCCTCACTCAAATTGCGGCGCTGCACTGCGGCTGACGCCTGGGTTATTCCAGTCTTCCCCTGGAAAAGACCCTAGAGACAAATTTTCCCTATGGGATGAATAAAGGGAATTTTATTTTATTTTTTATTTTAAAATATGGCCGACCATCTTAAAACGTTAAGTTGGTAATGAACCTTATGATTAATTGTGG
This sequence comes from Berghia stephanieae, assembly GCF_034508935.2. Taxonomy (NCBI): domain Eukaryota; kingdom Metazoa; phylum Mollusca; class Gastropoda; order Nudibranchia; family Aeolidiidae; genus Berghia; species Berghia stephanieae. Next base: position 49,151,721 of record NC_088363.1, read on the forward strand.
AAAAACTCGTATTTAAAAAATGGCCAGAAAACTCTTCCTTCAAATATTGATCGATTTGAATGACCCTCATCTTGGAACCCCCCCCCCCCCCCCTCAAACCTGAGAATTCGCGAAGTCTTTAATATAATACCAGTTTTGGTGCTGTTTTTTTAGATACATTCCCGATTTCTTTCAAAAATCCTATTTAGACACCTCCAGCTCCACCCTAAGATGATTCAAGGGTACAACGTGTTTCATTCATCATGTTTTGTCGATACAGGGGAAGCCGAAATGTCCAAAATATCTTTTTTACCATAAGACGGCAGCAATGTTCTAAATTTTATTTTACAACCAAACCCAACCCGACACTAGAGTCTATACAGTTTTGGGATAAGGTTGATAAATTTCAAACCTATTACTGTTGACACATTGATATCATTAAGCTGCTGGAAGCTGTGGACTGTAAAAAGTAATAGGCAAAAATGAATTTAAAGCTTTAAAAAAAGCTTAAAATACTTAACACGGACCATTTTGGGCTCATAACCCTTCATCAGCATACAAACCCCCCCCCCCCCCCGCTCCCGCCAATGGACAATGAAAACAAATGCATTACTAAAATAGAACCCAGATCGACATCAGAGTATGATCGGCACTTCATGGTGTTTTGTTTTGTTTGTTGTCAGCTGCCGAAGAAGGGTCTTGAGCCCGAAACATTCCGTGTTTGGTATTTGTTTTTTTTGTTTGTTTGTTTTGTTTTGAAGCAGCTATATTCATTTTTGTCTATTACTTTGCACTCACTGTTGCCACAACACACATCCCCCCACCCCCACCCCCATACCCCTGTTGAATCTGTTGGTTTTATTCGGGTAGAATAAATATCTACCTAGAGGTAGGTACCTCGAAAAAAAAGTTATACATCTAGAGGTACTTTGAAAAAACCTTTATAGATCTAGAGGTATTACTTCGAAAAAATTACAAGATTTAATTGGTTAATAAAAATCTATGAATAAGTCTTCAAATAATACGAAGAAAAAAAACCACTTGGAATGAATTGTAGACTGCGTGACAAAATGATCTCCTCCCCGCCTCTGCCCACCATCCCCTAACCAGCCGGCCGCCGTCACAAACCATTACATTTACCATGTCAAAAGCAGTCTGCAAGTCGTAATAATAATAATAATAATAATAATAATAATAATAATAATAATAATAATAATAATAATAATAATGTCCCACCGTCCCAAAACGGTAAAATATCCGAATAAATTAGACTGTGATAAATAAATTAGACTGTGATATTTTTTTCTTGCAATGTAATTGAGAATTATACAATTATAAAAATGCGCTATACAGCTGTCAAATATTATTATTATTATTATTATTATTATTATTATTATTATTATTATTATTATTATTATTATCTTTATAATAATAATAATAATACTAATAATAATAATAGTATTAATAATAATAATAATAATAATAATAATAATAATAATAATAATAATAATAATGATAATGATAATGATAATAATAATAATAATAATAATAATAATAATAATAATAATAATAATAATAATAATAATAATAATAATAATAATAATAATAATAATAGTCTGCCACAAAGAACTTTAAGATATAAAACGTCCACCCACCTAAGCATTGCTGGGTGGACAAAGAGGTCAGAAAAAAAATCTCTTCTTCAATGGTGATCGATTCCTCCAGTGTCTTTGCTCTACCAACTGAGCTATCAGGATCCCCAACTGTTGTCACCTGTCCAATTATTGGCCATGCTTACTGTGAGTGACCACGACATGGACGACGGTGCAGACGTACTAAGGAGGCAGACAGTCATCCACGTAGAATGAGGCAACCCGATCGCGTGCTTACTTAATGTTATTAACCCTTTAACATCGAGGGCAGATTTCTTTTGAACCATAATAACTATATCATGTCTACGTTGCAGAGGACGGGGTCCCGATAGCTCGGTTGGTAGAGCACTCACTGCACACGCAAAGGGACCCAGATCGACCCCTGGTGAAGCCGAAATCTTTTTATGCCCCCCCCCCCCCCCACCGCCTGTCCACCAAGCACTGAATGAGTAACTGGGTCTGTTTGATCTAGCGGAGGCCTTTTGTAATAGACTACCGTCCCATCCAAAGAGTAGCAAGATATTGAAGGCTGGTTTTCCAAAACTCGTTAAGTCGATTTTTCTAAATTTTTTTTGGAGATTTTCCATCCAAGAGATGAATTGAAATATAAATTTCATTTAAATCATCGAATGGCATAAGAACTTCCTTAGATTGGATGTCATTTTGAAGTTTAAATATAATAAAATAATATACCGAATTAGATGAGAGATTTTAGGGGAAATAATCCCAATATCTCAAAATGGGAAAAACGGAGTTAGGGAGTTTTGGAAAACCACTCTTCAATTGCAAGTGTCCGTTTTTTCTAGTACAGAAACCGGGTTAAACACCGGATACATGAGCTAATGACTTTGAAAGGCTATTTTATGTTTACTTAAGTCCTACGCGCTCATCATATCGCGAAGATGATAACAGTGATGGGACTCGACCTCCACTGGAAAGCAGAGGTTACATCGCTGTCACTGATGTTAACATAAATATGATTGATTGTCTGCTTTCGATCTAGGAATAAGACATATGGATAATCTAGGCGTGAGCCGTAGTACAGAGTCGCAAAGTAAGTAATGAGGGCCCTTGCTCAAGGGAAAAAAGAGAACTCGGATCTCTTGGTGTAAGTTTAAGTATATTTCCTTATCCGCTCGGCCACCCCCCCCCCCTTTTATGGTATCTTGTGGCATATTCAATTATGTTTGGTTGGCTGAAGAAGGGGTTTGTACCCGAAGCTTTCACTGCAATGTATTTTGAGATATTTTTAGAAGCTGTTATATTCACTTTTGTTCAAAGCTTTTTGAGGGTTATAAACGGTCATATTTGGTATGTTCCTGATTATGGCTTTAAAAGTATGATATGGTATAGAAAGGAAAAACTGCGAAGCAAGCAATTTTCCTGACTGAGACGATGGTTGTAGAGATTGGGATCGAATTCTGCCATTAAGGGGTTAGATATGATAGCTAAAATCTGGCCTCCAGGTAACCTCACGTGCTTTTCGTGCTCCGATTTGCGTGAGAAGAGTACAGAATACGTAAGACAAATAAGTGATATCGGATATAGGACAAGGTTAACGTACTTAGTTGTACATAGTTGCTGTATCATCACAGGGGCAGCAATGTAATCGAATACAAACGATAAATAGATGATATCGGATATAGGACAAGGTTGTTGTAGTTGTAGCTGCTGAATCAAGCGGCAGCAACGGAATCGAATACAAACGATCAAGGTACTGCCTTTGAAGTGGAGAATTCTATACGCTGTAGTTTAGGTTAGTACGAAGTTGTAGAAAGGTGATGACCTATTTTGGCGTACACGACAGAACACATTAACAAATTTTAGGGCAGAAGAATCGTATTCCAAGTATCGATCCATTAAGATGATCTGATTCGGTTGTGATTGAGTACTTGCCAACAGGTATTGACGGATGCTGTAAAAAAAGGGACGTCTAACAGGCGTCTGGTAATGCATGAGATGGAACTATGGTTACATATGACCCGATGATGGGAATTTATATGATTCGCATTGAGAATGTTAAATCTGTAAAAATTATGCTCTATATACCTTACCTTACCCGGGTTCCATCTCATTCCAGAGGTCGGATGTCATGGCCTTCCATCCTTCACGGTCCATTGCAGCCTCGTTACAGTCTGCCATGCGCCGTCCTGTAGCTTCCTTGATGCCATCTGTCCAGGATTTCCTTTGTCTTCCTCTGCCTCTCTTTCCTTCAATTCTTCCCTCCATTATCCTTTTTTCGAGACTATCATGTCTTCGCATATGTCCAAAATATGACAGATTTTTGTGCTTCACAGTCAAAAGAAGTTCTTTTTGTTTTTGGCCCATTAGGTCGAGGACTTCGATGTTTGTTTTTCTTGCTGTCCAAGGTATTTTCAGTATTCTCCTGTACATCCACATCTCAAAAGCTTCAATACGTTGTTCTGTCTGTGCGGTTAGTGTCCACGTTTCACAACCATAAAAGAAAATGGACCACACATAGCATTTGGTGCATCTCATTTGTGTTCTGATGGAGATATTTGTGTTGTTGAGGATTGGCTTTAGTTTCATGAACGCATTTTTGGCCAGCATTATTCGTCTCCTGATCTCTTTGTCAGACTTTGCATCGGATGTTACCAACTGCCCCAAGTACGTGAACTCCTTTACTTGTTCCACTGGACACTCTTCTATTTCTATATCTATTTCTATGGGCTCTTTCTTTTTTGTTATCACCATTGTTTTTGTCTTCTTCGCATTCATGAACAGCCCCTTTTCTTTACTCTCTTCGTTCACTTTTGAAAGTAGCTTCTGTAGGTCTTCCTTACTTTCCGCCAACAGGACAGTATCGTCAGCGTAACGTAGATTGTTGATGTTGTGGCTACCAACCTTCAACCCTTGTGCTGTTTCTACTTGCCGAAAAATAGACTCTGTGTATAAATTAAACAAGCAAGGAGACATAACACATCCCTGGCGCACTCCTTTCTTGATTTCAATTGCATCTGTTGTATCTGCCTGCACTTTTATCTGAGCCTTTTGCTGCCAGTACAGATTAGCGATTAGAGCCACATCATTCTCTTCCACACCTATTGCCTATTGCCCTATATAAATGCTATATAATTGCTCTATATAAATGTTCGTATATATTTATTCACTAATGATTCAAAATTTTATAAAAAGGTTTCAAACAAAAGGTTTTCAAGAAGTGTCAGGTTTTTGGTGTTTTTGACAAGTAGTAGAGTCATAAATTCTATAGAGAAGGAATTTATTTCGGTATCTGTAGCGTTAAGCAGACAGTAACATATTCCTGCTACCCATTAGACAGGATCCTGATCTATGCTAATTAGTTTCCGTCGGATCAATTAGACCCAGCTACCTAACCACTCCTTGGTGGATAGAGGGAAGAGGGGAAGGGAGGGGGGGGGGGAGGGCTAGTATGATGATGATGATGATGATGATGATGATGATGATGATGATGATAATGATGATGATGATAATGATGATGATGATGATGATGGTGACTTTGATTAGCGTCCAGTGATTAATTAATACGCACGAAGCATAATTTTTCTTGCCAAGATGGAAAAAATATGTGGCCAGTCAATGTACAAGAGAACAAAGAATAAAGGTGACGAACTACATTAGAAAGGTGATGAACTATACCGGAATGCCCGTGGATCTGGGTTAGTATAACCCTTGTAGTGATGTAACCAAATAATCCATGACAGATACACACACAGTCGTTATTACACATCAAATGAGTCTGACCGGTCTTTATCAGAATCATTGATACCATGTTATATATATATATATATTTATATATAGTATTGGTAGGTACTTGTAGATACGAGAGAGCTCGATAATATTGACTGATGAGATGCAAGATCAGCATCGAAATGATCGTCTTGGCGAAAAAATGTGAGTGTTCTTATTTATTAATATATATATATATATATATATATATATAATATATATATATATATATATATATATATATATATAGTGCGTATATATAAAATAAATATAATAAATATGAACACTCACAACTCTGTTGCCGCCCTATTTTGGCGTAAAGCAGTATCGTTTTCACCCGGTGAGCGCAATATCCCCTAAACGTGCTCAAAGCGCTTTACAAGGGGTCCCTGACAAAACAGCAACATTGAACCTGTAGGACGGGACATGACGCCTGTTAGGCGATATTACTTTTTTTTTCGGACAGAGACAACGCTGTTAACGACCAGGTTATAAATTTTACACCTGAGTACGGTGTGAGAATGTGAATAAAGAGCCTTTTCCAAGGATCAAACCATGCGCTGAGCGAGGCTCGAACCCAGCACCTTCCGATCCAAAAGCGAGTGTCATACCACAAGACCACATAGCCACACGAAAATGTGAGTTAAGAATCTTTCCCAATTGTACGAGCAACATCGTGTTACAAGTGCGCCCTCATTGGATCAACAACCTTGTCGTTGATGGGGGTGCTTGCGCCATATCGGGGACAAAGGCGCAAGACGGATGTCGGACCTATAAGAGGGCGCCTTGAACGGCCCGCCCTGATATGTGACAAAACGGCTGTGTGGTCTAGTGGTTTGGCACTCGCTTTCGGATCGGGAGGTCCTAGGTTCGAGCCTCACGCTGGTCGCATAGTTGAGTCCTTGGAAAAGGCTCTTAAATTCAGATTCTCTCACCGTACTCAGGTGTAAAATGAGTACTTCTCCGTTAACAGCCGTGTCTTTGTCCGAAAAATTGTAATATCGCCTAACAGGCGGCATGTCCCGTCCTACATGTTAAATGTTGCTGTTGACCAGGGACCCCGTGTAAAGCGCTTTGAGCACATTTTAGTGGATATTGCGCTATATAATAGCTCTTTTATCCAACACGTCGCCCGAATGGCTTCGGTCTTCCAGGGCTCCACACTATTAGAGCAATATGTGGCGAGATGGCCTAATGAATAAATCATTGCAGTTTCACCTGGGACACCTGGGTTCGAGCCCCACTGACTGTCGGTATCTTTTTTTTCTCTCATCGAGCCAGGTACTTAGTCCCTAATAACTCAATTTGCGGTGCTGCATTGCGGTTGATGAATATGTTATCTCGGTCTTTTCTCGAGAAAGGCCATAAAGAAGATTATCCGCTGAGAAAATATATTATATCTAAAAAAAATTAGTTTAATTTAATTTGCAAGGAATTGAGCTTAACACTAAATTGCCTTTTAAGGTTATGGGTAAAAACAATACCAATAATAGTATATTAGTAGTAGTAGTAGTAGTAGTAGTAGTAGTAGTAGTAGTAGTAGTAGTAGTAGTAGTAGTAGTAGTAGTAGTAGTAGTAGTAGTAGTAGTAGTAGTAGTAGTCGTGGTAGTAGTAGTAGTAGTAGTAGTAGTAGTAGTAGTAGTAGTAGTAGTAGTAGTAGTAGTAGTAGTAGTAGTAGTAGTAATAACAATAATTCATCATCATCATCATTATTATTATTATTATTATTATTATTATTATTATTATTATTATTATTATCATCATCATCATTATTATATTATTATTATCATCATCATCACTATCTTTGCATCATCATAATTATTAAAATCATTATGCATTTATAAAATCAATCTATCATGTTATAATAATATGTTCTTACCTGCGACTTATTCTTCCTCCGAAAGTCAATTAACTTCTCTATAACAAACACAGATGCTAACAATGCATGCGTTATCAATTTTGCTCCAAAACCATATAAAAGTATTATTCTAGCAGCAAAGCGGCTGATAACTGGTAAAAGGAATCGACGTATTAATTATTATTAGCTGAAATCAGGAAAAGTGCGTCTCAGTTCACACCAACTCTGCTGCAATCAAGTGTTGCTTCCCTACAATAGATTACCGGCCTTACGTGTCGCGGTTTGATGTTCAGGCATTCACCAACAATGGGAGAACGAGGTCAACAAAGGGAAAATGAGATCATTGCCAGATATATTTGTTCTGATTAAGCCATTTAATTCAATGGTTACTACCATTTTTTTTTAAAACGATAAAATATAAATTTTAAAGAATAAATGAAAGATAAGTAGATGGATATATAAATACAATATCCAAGCCATATCAAGGGTAATCAATGACCAGATGGGGACAGTGATCTCACTCGACTCAGGTGTGAATGAATACCCGGCCACGGGCAGTTACGGGCATTGTAAGAATGCAAGTAGAAAGAGGACGTCTAACAGGCGATTGGTTCTGTATGGATTGTAAATATGGTTCCATATGGTCTCCTGGGGGGGGGGGAGATAAATACATACGACTTTGTGAAGAATATCGAGCATGTTTGATCGGTGGAAACGCGCTATATATAGTGCTATAGCGCTATATATATATAATATATATATATATATATATATATATATATATATATATATATACGAAAAAATATCAAAACAATATATGACGCATTTTCACAGTTGTGTCAGGCTCTTGTGCGGCTGTGTGGTCTTGTGGAATGACACTTGTTTCGGATCGGATGGTCCTCGTCGCATAGTTGAGTCCTTGGAAAAGGAAATATTTACTCACATTCTCTCATTTTTCTCATGTGTAAAATAAGTACCTGGCCTTCGACAGCGTTGTCTTTGTCGAAAAAAATTGTAATATCGCCTAGCAGGTGTCATGTCTCGTTCTACATGCAGCGTGTTGCTGTTGGTCAGGGACCCTTTGTATAGTGCTCTGAGCACGTTTAGTGGATATTGCGCAATATAAAATTCAAGCTCAAGTTTATTCGTAATGCTTTGCCAATCTTTAGTAGGCCATATTATATGAAACGAAATCGCTATTTCTTATGAGAAAAGTCAAATGTTCGACGATCTTTTTGTGTCACAATATGTGTCACTGACATTACCCAGTTTTCTCATTCACACCTAAGTTGAGAGGGGTAACGTGTTTGTATGAGTGTGTATGTGCGTGCGCGCGCGCGCGTGTGTGTTGTGTGTGTGTGTGTAAAGTGTGCATAGTTGAGTCCTTGGAAAAGGCTCTTTATCTAAAATGAGTATCTGCCAGTTAACAGCGTTTTCTCTATCGGAAAAAAAAAATTGTAATATCGCCAAGCAGACGTAATGTCTCGTTCAATACGTTACGTGTTGCTGTTGGCCAGGGACCCTTTGTTAAGCGCACGTTTAGTGGATATTGCTTTATATAAAATCTCAATTTTTTTAAAAATGTCAAACAAAAGGAAAAGAAATTAACCAGTTAACTTCCGCAATCTGGAAAAACACCTATTTAAAAATTTGGCCAGAAAAACCGTCCTTCAAATCTTGATCGATGTAAATGACCCTCATCTTAGAACAAATCAACACCTCTCAAACCTGGGTCTTAAGGAATTCTTTAATAAATATTATTAAATGTTTTTTTGAAAACAGATAATTAAACAATACCCAAAAATAATTTAAATAATATAATAAAAAATAAAAAGAGAAAACAACGAAAGAAAAAGAAACAAGAAAAGCTTTATTTATTTTTGGCAAAATAAACAGCTAATGTGACAAACTAATTATTCACGGGTAATTGCTCGATCAGGTCAGTTTTATCCGGTTTCTTGATGTCTACCCAAAAAGTAAGCACAGCAATAAACACAACATTCAATCAACCGTATCCCTCTCTTTCCCCCCTCCCCCTCCTCTCTCTCTCTCTCTCTCTCTCTCTCTCTCTCTCTCTCTCTCTCTCTCTCTCTCTCTCTCCCTGACTCTCATTCTCTCCATCAATCTATTTTTTTTCTCTCCCTTTCTCTCCATCTCTATCTCTCTTCCACACACACTCTCTCAGTTTTGTGTGTTGGTCCGTTATACTTCCGGATGGCAATGTTATGAGCTTCTTAGCCAAGCGCATACTATCTATAGGGTTTTAATAGCAGACGATGCGTATCTATCTTGATATGGTCGTGTCAATTCCGTAATATCCTCTCCCTCATAATGTTTGTAGATAGTTCGAAGATGACGTCACACAGGTCTTTGTTATTGTTTTTTGCCATCCGCGTTTATAAGTAATGCTCACTGAACTGTATTAACCCGACTATAAACGTTCATGGATACACACAGTTTGGTGTGTTGGTTCGTTATACTTCCGGATGGCAATGTTATGAGCTTCTTAGCCAAGCGCATACTATCTATAAAGAATAGAATTTGGCACGGTTTTTGCAGTTGTCTTTATTCAGATGTGATTTCTTCTCATTAAATTCTCTCAGACTATTAGCTTTTTGTGTATTTGTACGATTGATAAAGCGGGAAGAAATGGTGTGTATTTTATTTAAACACATACCATCAATACACAAATGCAATGTTTACCGACTTGACATTTAGTTTAAAACCCACATACGGAAGGAGCCCCTGAGTTTCATGTCTCCATATTTTCACTTTTGTCTCCGCTTATAGTCTTAACTGGACGAATTCATGGAAATGTATGTACTTAAAGGGACTTATACTTTAACCAAAATACTCACAACATCCGCCAGCCAGATATACCGTACCAACACACCAAACTATGTGTAACCTTGAAACAGTTACAGAACAGAGATATATAGATTGATATCGCTAAGTGAGAACAATTCATAACAATGGCTGGCTAAAAACAACAACAGAGAGCTGAGTGGCGTCAATTTCATTCCTTCTATACTTGGAAGTGGATGTCACTCACAGCACTAACAGCCAATGACATATGTTCTGCCCCCCCCCCACCCCCGCTTGTCCTTTCTCCCTCACATATTATTTACATGGCAACAAAAAGTTTAAAGCAGTAAAAATAATGATTGCCAAATTAGCACTTATATTTTATACGTATCATTATTCTTCTTATCAATAATCAATATTCTTATAGTCTTAACTGGACGATTTCGTGGAAATGTATGTACTTCTTATCAATAATCAATATTCTTAATAGTCTTAACTGGACGATTTCGTGGAAATGTATGTACTTCTTATCAATAATCAATATTCTTAATAGTCTTAACAGGACGATTTCGTGGAAATGTATGTACTTCTTATCAATAATCAATATTCTTAATAGTCTTAACTGGACGATTTCGTGGAAATGTATGTACTTCTTATCAATAATCAATATTCTTAATAGTCTTAACTGGACGATTTCGTGGAAATGTATGTACTTCTTATCAATAATCAATATTCTTAATAGTCTTAACTGGACGAATTCGTTGAAATGTATGTACTTCTTATCAATAATCAATATTCTCAATAGTCTTAACTGGACGATGTCGTGGAAATGTATGTACTTCTTATCAATAATCAATATTCTTAATAGTCTTAACTGGACGATTTCGTGGAAATGTATGTACTTCTTATCAATAATCAATATTCTTAATAGTCTTAACTGGACGATTTCGTGGAAATGTATGTACTTAAAGAGACGTTCCAATACATGGAATGGAATGTCATTCACAACACTAAGAGTCATTGATTGGCCTTTGCGCTGCCGTTGGTACTCTGAATGTTTTGTTTTATTTTCTAATTTGGCCAGAAAACTCGATTTTCAAATATCGGTCCATTAAAACTAAACTTTCTAAAGAAAAAGAAAAAAAAACAACTTTCAAGCCTGGGACTTTCTTTGTTCCCGGTATGAGAGTCTTGGACAAGAATAGGGTCAAATTAATTAATCGATATTTGAAGGACGAATTTTCTGGCTATAATCTTTTAAAGTTGTGAAGTCGATCATTTTTTTCTGACCTCCCTGTGCACCCAGCAGTGGTTGGGTAGCTGGGTCTGTTAGATATTTGGAAAGTACTAATGTCCTATCCAAAGGGTAGCGAGCAATTGCACACTATAGAAACCGAGATAAACTTCGGCTCCATGAATCTAATGGCTCTGGGGAATTACTATCTCAGCGATGTCTGTCAGATAAAGTTGTAATATCGCCTAATAGGCGTCATGTCTCAACTTATATATTAAAGGTTGCTGTTGGCTGGGGTCCTCTTCCGAAGCGATTTGAGCACATTAACATAATATCATTGCTCTATCTAAATACCCACTATTTACTGACACCAGAATGAGAAATAATGGATGATTATGAAATGTCCAGTATGCCTGGATCGGATTTTATTCAGCAGGATTCGACTCTGTGACCTTTCGACTGATATGTCATTGACTGGACTCTCGACCGCTTGGTTGTTGCTCTTTGTCAAAGTCTGTAACAACAACCCTGTCGTGCTCACTGACAAATACAAAAAAAAAGTATTTATAATTTTGGCCAGAAAACTCATCCTTTAAATATCGATTGATTTTAAATGGCCATCATTTTGTAAAAAAAAAAACCCTCTTAAACTCAGGACTTCGCGGATGACTTCTCTGAAGGCCCAGGTTTGAGAGTTATTGACAAGATGATGATCATTTTATAGATCGATATTTGAAGGGCGAGTTTTCTGGCCAAAGTTTAAAAAAGTGTTTACATCAGTACCACAGATTACAAAGTTTTGTGTTTTATAGTAAAGGTAAGAAATTAGGTTGAGGTTTTTGTCAGTCAGTGCTCGCTGCCAACGTGCGGGCCTACGTTGAAAACCGTTCATCGCTTGTTGTTTTCTAGGTCGAGTTAAAGGTGAAATATTGTTGTAGGAAGAGAAACGTGCATAGGTCGTGTGTGATATCGCATTTAATTTAAAAATCTATTATTGTCGCTGTTGTTGCTAGAATTGTTGTTGTTGTTGTTGATGATGACGATGTTCTTGATAATACTATTGTTATTGCTATTGTTGCTTTTGTTATAATTAATTATTGTTTTTGATACTATTGTTATAATTATAGATAGTAATTGCTCTTGGTACTATTGTTATAATCATAGTTATTGTTACCTTAACGGTTGTTATGATAACAGTTATTGTTATTATTACTCTTGTTATGATAATAGTTATTGTTATTGTGCTGTTGTTAGAATTATAGTTATTGTTACTGTTACTGTTGTTCTGATTATAGTTAGTATTATTATTATTACTCTTGTTATACTTACCGTCATTGTTATTGTTTCTCTTGCTATAATTATATTTATTGTTACTGTTACTGGTGTTATAATTATGGTTATTGTTATTCTTGTTATAATGATTATTTGTTTTTTTTTAGTGTTAATGGTGTTATGTTCATGGTTATAATTATTGTCATTGTTGTTATAATTATGCGGGTTATTAGATTTGTAAATATATAGATAGTTTGAAGTTGACGTCACTCAGGTCTTTGTTGTTGTTTTTTGCCATCCGCGTTTATGAGTAATTCTCACTGAACTGTATTTACCAGACTATAAACGATTATAGTTACACACAGTTTTGTGTCTTGGCCAATTATACTTCCGGATGGCAATGTTGTGAACTTCTTAGCCAAGTGCATACTATCTATACACGTCAATGTCGACCAAAAAGAACGTATTAATTTTATTTTGGTGCAGTTATTTCCTTTGATAAGAAGTAAAGTCTTTTAACGAAGGATATAAAATATGTCAACAAGAAATTTTAAAAAAGGAGTAGAGAAGTGCAAGAAGACAATAGAGAATAAAAATTATATGCCGCGATGGGAGCTGAATCCGGGACTTGATTTGTACGGCGTCCTTTGTCTGGCTGAGAGAGTGGCTTTCTGCAACCGACACTATCCACTGCTAAAAACAAACGGTTTCAAACGTAGAATTCATCTTGGGTTATTATTGCAACTTTTTGAGGTCACGAGGTCAACAAACAAACAATGCGAAAATATTGGCGATTTTGCTCTTTTTAGCTTTGAATTCTAATCTCAACGCAAACATGTAACACAGAGACGATTGACCGATAAATTTTTGATCAATCAAAACATGGGGTTTGTGACACAGCCCCTCACAAACATACTTGTTTACAAACAATAGATAGAATGAAGTTGACGTCACTATGGTCTTTGTTATTGCTTTTTGCCGTCCACGTTTATGCGTAATTATCACTAAACTATATTAACTAGACTATAAACGTTCAAGGTTACACATAGTTTTGTAATTTCGTCCGTTAAACTTCCGGATGGCCATGTTGTGAGCTTCTTAGTCAAGCGCATATTATCTATAAAAGTTTTAGGTTTCAAATTCATGTAAAGTGTGCTGATAGATTGATTAAGTGGGTAGAACAGGTGAGTATTTTAAATAAACCCATATCAATCAAGTGTAATTCACTTAGTTTAGCAATACCTGCCATTGTTTACAAAGTATTGACTGTCCGAACTGTCCGAATCATGTCAAAGGGCGTGGTTATGTTCCGTTCCATTACAAGTTAGACATTGAGTAAGCCCCAATATTAGTAAGGCTTTCGGGTGGCTCGGCGGTACCGTGTCTCGTCATATATCACAAAAGTCAAGCGATGTAAGCGTAGTCAGTGGCCGGATGGGTGACAGTGATCGTGAGACTTTGTATCCTTGGGTAAGGCACTTAACAAACATTAATCCCCTCTACTCAGGTGTGAATGTATGCAGTGAAGGATATTGTAAGAGTGTTAGCACAAAAAGGGCGCCTAACGGGCGCCTGGTAGGCCTACTGTATGAAAAGGAAATGTGGTTCTATTTGGTCTGTTGGGGAGGGGGGGGGGGAATAAATGAACCATTTTGAAGCGCATTGAGCATGGTAAATCATCATTGGAAATGCGATATTCAAATGTTCATATCATTTATTCATTTAATATTAAGGGACTATAAGTTCATGTTGACAAGAAATGAAAGGAGCAGAGTAGTGTGAGAAGACCATAGAAGATAAATAACAGCTTCAATAAGGATAAGAATACTCCAAAGGTCACAATTCTACAAAGGGAAATAATTAAATATCCCCTTGAGACGGTAACGGTAATGCCATCTCTGGCAATGCTTAAACTGACACAAACAACAAAAAAACCCTCCATAACATCTCTCTCTCTCCCTCTCTCTTTCTCTCTCTCTCTCTCTCTCTCTCTCTCTCTCCCTCTCTCTTTCTCTCTTTCTGTCCGTCTGTCTGTCTCTCTCTCTATCTCTCTCCCTCTCTCTCTCTCTCTCTCTCTCTCTCTCTCTCTCTCTTTCTTTCTTTCTTTCTTTATCTCATTCTTTCTCTCTTATTTTCTCACTCACTCATTCTCTCTCTCTATTTTTATCCCTCCCTCTCTCTCTCTCTCTCTCTCTCTCTCTTTCAGCCTCCCTCTATTTTTGTCTCTTTCCCATCCCCTATCTTCTTCCCCCCCCCCTCCTCCTCTCTCTTTCTGCCTCTCTCGATCTCTGTCTTTCTTTTTGTCTTTCTCTCTTTCTTCTTCTCGTTCTCCCTCTCCCTCTCTCTTTCTCTCTCTCTCTCTCTCTCTCTCTCTCTCTCTCTCTCTCTCTCTCTAATTCCTTATGAATTAAACAGTAAAACGATCAAAAATATAATATTTTACATTTTATCCCAACAAAATCAACAATTTCAATCGCTCATCCTAATAATGTAAAATCAAAATATTGGTACAAATCCCATATTTCTAGCTTTAAATTCAACTTTTACTAATAAAGCCGTCCCAATCAACGTGTACTTATTTGTAGGCCTGATAGCCCAAATTGTTGTGGGTTAATTGTTGTCATGAAAATACTCTAAAACCAACACAAAACATGTTACAACAACGTTAAATCAAGTCCATTATTGCTTCCAGTTATCAGACCTGCAGATATGTGCACGTCGGTCGGGATATAGAACTGTTTTGAACTGACATAGAAAAGGATATTTTGGTATCTAGACTAGTAGTATCACAGAGTAGGTCCGTGATAGTATTAAGGCCAACCAAAACATAAAACATTACTCTCACCTAGTGACATAACCCACCAAGGACAAAGGCACAAAGGTCGGATCTTTTCACCTGAAGAAAACGTAAATATCCGGCAGGAACATAATTATTGGGGGTTGGCGGGGGGGGGGGGGGGGGGGGGGGGGGGGGGCTCTGTGGTGGATTTTATGTGCATTGACAACAATATATTTGAAAGTATAGTATTATATCACTCTATTTATATATCTATCTATCTATCTATCTATCTATCTATCTATCTATCTATCTATCTATCTATCTATCTATCTATCTTTGTGAGAGAGTTAGAAACGGAGAAAGAAAGAGAGAGAGAGAGAAAGAGAGAGAGAGAGAGAGAGAGGGGGAAGGGGGGGGAGGGGGGGGGGCTCTGTGGTGGATTTTATGTGCATTGACAACAACATATTTGAAAGTATAGTATTATATCACTCTATTTATCTATCTATCTATCTATCTATCTATCTATCTATCTATCTATCTATCTATCTATCTTTGTGAGAGAGTTAGAAACGGAGAAAGAAAGAGAGAGAGAGAAAGAGAGAGAGAGAGAGAGAGAGGGAGAGAGAGAGAAAGAGCGAGAGAGAGAGAGGAGAATAAAAGATAGCTATAGATAGATAGATAGAGAGAGAGCGAGAGAGAGGGAGAGAGAGAGAGAGAGCGAGAGAGATATCTATCTATCTATCTATCTATCTATCTATAGCTATCTTTTATTCTCCTCTCTCTCTCTCTCGCTCTCTCTCTCTCTCTCTCTCTCTTCTCTCTCTCTCTCTCTCTCTCTCTCTCTCTCTCTCTCTCTCTCGCTCTTTAATTGGGCCCATGGAGCCGGAGTTTATCCCGATTTCTATAGTGTACAACAGACAATACTAATTGCTTGCTAGCCTTTGGATAGGATTCCAGTTTATTGTAAAGTATGTACTTTCCGCCAGATCTAACAGACCCATCTACCTAATTATGCTGGGGTGGTGGGGGTGGGGGGGGGGGAGAATCAGAAAAAAAGCATCTCGACTGCACCCGGGATCGATCTCGGTCCCTTTGCGTGTGAAGCGAGTGCTTTACACACTGAGCTATTGGGACCCCCCCCCCTACACACACACACACACACACACACACACACACATTATGATAAAACTTGGGTAAGATATACGGATCGAATATTTCAGTTAATCTAGGAATGTCTTATCATGTCTTTCTCATCAATTCAAAATGATATTTTTTTTTCATTGCTTCATCTGCTCCATACAGATTATAAACCACAAAATTTCTGTCATGGATTACAAAGAAATAATCAACAAACAAACCGCCATTGATTTTACACATTATCGTAAGCAACACGTTTCGCATACTATCATACCGGTGGTTGGCGGATCAAACCTCTGAAGTCCCGATTTTCACAATCGGCGGATCCTCTTAAGTCTACATACGAGCTTTGCGCATCATGTTTTATTTGATTTTGGGTGGATCAGACCTCTGATGCCGAAGACCTGTACCAATACACTGCCGTGTCTAAAATTGTGGCCAGAAAAGTCGTCCTTCAAACATCGATCGATTAAAATTACTCTCATCCTGTCAAAAACTCTCAAACCTGGGACTTCACATTAGTCTTCAAGAAAGTCCCAGGTTTGAGAGTGTGTTAGTTTATGATAAGATGAGGATCATTTTAATCGATCGATATTTGAGAACGAGTTTTCTGGCCAAATTTTTTTTAAACGTGTTCTATTTTTTTAAGAATAAGGAAGTATAGATCAGCTGTTTTTACAGTCTTTGTTATTCTAACTGTATTGGGGTCAAGGTGAGAGTTGATCGGATCAATGAGGATTACCTACAGTCATAGCTATTTTTAGAACAGCCGAATCATTTATCCCCATAGTCAATTTTAGAACACGCAAAACTGCCGAATAAGTCAGCCCCATATCCGCTTAAAGTACATGCAAAACAGTCATTTAATTCAATGATTTTTTAAAAACAATTTCCAACTACATTCGCGAGGAGATGAATTCAAAATTCAAAATATTTACTTCAAGATACTCAACTTCGATTAGATAGATTTCATTTATTATATTCCGTAATTGCCAAAACATGGAACAGTATGAAACTCAAAACTAAAAAATGTTAAAGATATTAATGAATTTAAAAATGCCCTTCATAGGGAACGTTTTGCCTTATGGTACATATTATGATTGAACATTCATAATATGTCAATAATAAGAATGATTTTTTTTCTTTTTAAATTTGTTCTATGCTTTTAACTGGTTCTCCCTTTCTAATATTATTATCTAAAAGAACATACACTGCATATTGTCCAATATATTGTGACTCATGGTTCTAGAGCATTTCGGGAAAACTTCAGCTGTTTTAAGCCCTATAAGTTGGTATGATATGATATGCATGTGTTGGTGTGTATATATTTGTGTGTATGTTTGAGAGATCGATAAATGACCATTACGCCTTTCACGTGGAAACCATTTAGATCAAACAACTTTGAGACCAAACTGTCTGACCAATAAACGAACTGTCGTCCTCAATAACATATCCGTCATTGTACATTGAATTTTGTATAGATTATCTCACTTCAAAGAGAGAAGCGCACACGCGCACACACACACACACACACACACACACACACACACACACACACATACACACATCAGAATATTTATATATATATATATATATATATATATATATATATATATATATATATATATATATATTCGTCTCGACTATGTTAATTTACACAAAATGGTAGTATTATTATTAAATAGATGATTGCCTGCTTGCAATTGCCATATATATATATATATATATATATATATATATATATATATATATATATATATATATGTATATATATATAAATATATAAATTGAGGTCTTGTAAAGCATAATATTGATTATGGTAATCCAGTGAAAATGCTCTATAGTAGGACGAAATTGACGTCACTCAGATCTCTGTTTGTGTTTTTAGACAGCCATTTTAATGATGAGTTCTCCCTAAATTCTATTAATCAGACTATAAACTTTCAAGGTTACACATTGTTTTGTGTGTTGGTAAGTTATATCCGGCGGGCTGATGTTGTGTGTCTTTTAGCTAACCGCACAGCATCAATATAAACGTTCATATCTAATTTGTTTTCTACAAGATGGCGGCTGTGTGACGTGATAAAAGTTACTGGTTTGTGATGAAACAAAATCTAGTTTGATCTAGATCTTGTTGCAAGAAGAAAAGAGAACATGAAAAGAAGTAGGGCATGTGGGGGGTGGAGGAGGAGGTCTTCGTTCTTTATACTTCATTCACTCTTTTCTTTCTTGATGTTCTGGTTTAAATGTCTGATATCAGAAGAGGAAGTATTTATGGAGCTTTATTCTACCGATGTGCAAGGTCATGAAAATAACTTGATGTTGTATAATAACACGAATAATGGTATCAGCGGTATTATAGGAATAGGAGGAGGAGGAGGAGGAGGAGGAGGAGGATGAGGAGGAGGAGGAGGAGGAGGAGGAGGAGGAGGAGGAGTATGATGATGATGATGATGATGGTTGATGATGATTGATGATGATGATGATGATGATGATGATGATGATGATGACGACGACGACGACGGTGTTGGTGGTGGTGCTGCTGGTGGCTATGGAGGTAATGTCAACAGTCTAAAATCAAGTGGTTAATAGGAAATAATATTGTCATTTGGAAGAAATTCAGTCTGTTCTCCTTCTGCCTCCCCCCACCACCACCCCATTCATCCACAAATCCATTCACCCACCAACCTATCCATCAATCCACTCACCCATCCACCAATAGGGCTCCAAAGTCATGACGTCACTTTCTCTTAACACGCATAGTTAATGGTTCCAACCGATCGTGAGCAATGACTGACGCCAATATCTCTTATGGAGTACTTCTACGGCGAGCAGAAGAAAAATCATGTTTGTTTGTTTTTATTCACCACACCAATAACTTAATCTAGTCTATGTTGAAGTGTAATACATGCAGGTATGGTATTCGAATCCACTTTTTAGCCTAGTTTAACATTGTTGTAATGGACAAAATTTGCCTGATTTTTTGGGATTTCCATTACAACAATGAGCCCATAATGAAATGGGTTATCAGACCTGCAAATAAGTGCACGTCGGTCCATTTCCATCGAGCGTCTCGTATTTATATCTTATTTATCTGCCTGAATGAATAGACAGAAAGCTTTTCATTTTCACAATTTCATAATAACTCTAAACGACCATATTAAGTCAAAAGAAACGAAATAGCCTTCCTGTGAGTGGTTTATTCCTTCCGGTGTGTTAGGGTCCCTGTGTTATCCCCTCACACACACACACACACACACACACACACACACACAAATGGCCATTCAGCATGGAAAGGAAACGACTGGACTTAACAAATGTGATACGTGATATTACACGTGACTTAGTTACATTTGCTTGACCAGTAAATGG
>NC_088363.1:49176537-49179037 GCF_034508935.2 Berghia stephanieae
TAATAATAATAATAATAATTTAAAAATAATAATAATAATAATAGTGAGCGCCTTTCGTCGAAACCACAAAGCTTTAGCGACAACAACAGCTGCTTGGTTGGTTATTTATCACTTGTTTTTTGTTGTTGTTTTTTTTAAAAAATACATAAGGCTATTTCTAAAAAAATTATTTTTATTTTTCAAATCACACAAAAACAACCATAACAAAAGCCAACCATAAAGATCACAAAGCACGCCCAACAGACCAGCGGGTGTCTGACTATATATAATAAATCGGTGACACTCAGCTTGTCCGCAATATAACTTTGCCAAAAGTGAATGGACTTCTTCATCGATCGGCCTGTGCCTTACATAAACAAACCAATAACATTACGTTTTACAGCCCAGTGAGTTTATTACTGACTCATTTCAACAGGTCACCAAAACCATTCATCCAACTTGGCTTTTTGAGCGATTTTATTTTGGTCTAGTGGGATGATATTAATAGTCCTTCGATCCGCCAGGTGCTGGGTTCGAGTTCCGCCCTAGGCGAAGCAGTTTGGGGACCGTGGAAAAGACTCTTTGCATATATAATCTCACCGCACTTAGGTATAAAATGGGTATCTGGTAGTTAACAGCTTTGTGCCCGTCGTAAAAAACAAAACAAAACAGATTGCATTATTGCCTTACAGGTGTCAAATCTCGTCGGATCCTACATGATAAGCGTTGCTGTTGGCTTGGGGACCCTTGTAAGCACTTAGAGCACATTTTGTAGATATTTGTCTTTATATTTTTACAAAATAGGAAAGCAAAATCAATGTAGAAATTAAAGTTAAATGATATTTTCAGGACAATAGGGCCCGATATATGCGGAATTTATATCCGATTCTGTAGCGGTAAATAATAAAAATTGTTTTCTACCATCTGGATAGGGCGCTGCATTTTCCTTTCGTCAGATAATATAATGACAGGGAGGTCATGAAAAGAATTCTCTTCTCTCTTTCTCTCTCTCTCTCTCTCTCTCTCTCTCTCTCTCTCTCTCTCTCTCTCTCCGATTTCACTTGGATTCGAAATCAGCCCTTTTGATTGTGGGTCGAATGCTCTACCAATTGAACCATCGGGACCAGTAGTCGGTATTCAGCAAAATCTAGCCGTGTGGGGAGGTGGTGGAATTTTGATTTCTATCAAGGGAATAAAGACCTCTCTCAAGCAAGACGGTAGATAGAGGGAGTGGGGGGAGAGGGAGAGAGAAAGAGATTGAGAGAGACCAAAAAAAAAAAAAAAGAAGAAGAGACATGGAGAGAAAGAGAGGCAGAGAAAGCAAAAGAGAGGCAGACAAACACACATACACACACACACGCACACACACACACACACACACACACACACACAGACAGACAAAGAGAGAGAGAGGAGGAGGAGAGAGAGAGAGAGAGAGTGTGGAGGAGAGAGAAGAGAGAGGAGGAGAGAGAGAGGAGAGAGAGAGAAGAGAGAGGAGAGAGAGAGAGAGAGGAAGAGAGAGAGAGGAAGAGAGGGAGAGAGAAAGAAAGAGAGAGAGAGAGAGAGAGAGAGAGAGAGAGAGAGAGAGAGGGGGGGAGGGAGGGAGGCATGGGGAGAACACAACAGATATTGGACAACAACGATAATCAAAATCCTTAGGAATAATAATAATATAATATTAAGACTATTTATAGCCAGTGAAGTAAATCAAAACTGAACAAGGGGAGTGAAGAGGTAAAATATTTTTCTCCGTTAAATAAAAGCAAGAGTTGCATCCCCTGTGGCAAGAGTTCGCTGTCACCAGTGCTTAATTTTGTCCTGAAATCGAATAATAGTATTTCGTGGATTATTTCCCTTGATACAGTTGCTCCACAAACTAATTCATCTCTGTTTTTAATTCGCTCTACCCCCTGATCTTGTAATAATACGATAATAATAATAATAATAATAATAATAATAATAATAATAATAATAATAATAATAATAATAATAATAATAATAATAATAATCGCGAAGTCCAAGGTTTGAGAACCATGTTGGAAAGCGATATGATATAATACAAAGCTAAAAAAGAATGAGAGAGGAGAGGAGGGGAAGATGAGAGGAGAGAGAAAAGAGAAGAGAAGAGAGAGAGAGAGAGAGGGGGGGGGGAGGAGAAAGAGTGTATGTGTTTGTGTGTGTTGAAGAGATTAAGAGAGGAAGATAGAGAGAGAGAGAGAGAGGGAGAGAGAGAGATAGATAGATAGATAGATAGATAGATGGATAGATAGATAGATAGATAGATAGATAGAGATAGAGAGAGAGAGAGAGAGAGAGGGGGGGGGAGTGTGTGTGTTGAAGAGATTAAGAGAGAGAGAGAGAGAGAGGGGGATATATATATATATATATATATATATATATATATATATATATATATATATATATAAGTATCAATCCACTGTTTAGGTGACCACTGTGAAATGCCCCAATTGGAGGACCAAGCATATGTCTTGTTCAAATTGATTAAACTGTTCAATCTTTG
>NC_088363.1:49182751-49187751 GCF_034508935.2 Berghia stephanieae
TATTCAGCGGAGTAATGGATGGGTTATATTGGAGGGCCCCGGGGATTGTAATGGCAGTGATCAAGATGTTGGAGGAGTTGTTGGTGGCGAGGTGATGATGGGGATGTAGATGGTGGAGCAACAATAGTGACATTGTTGGTGAAGGTGGCATTGTTGGGTGACGGGATGATGGAAATCATGATGGGAGGGTTGTGGTGGTGAAGGGATGATGATGGGAAGTGATGATGATGGCAATGGTTGTGAAGGGAGGTAATGGTGGAGGAAGTGATGATGGTGGTATTGGTGGGGTTGTAGTGATTGTGATGTAGAGATTGTGTTCGTCGAGGAAGGTGGTGGTGGGTGGAAGTTGTGGGGAGGATGAGGATGCTGGAGGTAGATTCAGTGATAAAGTGAAGGTGGTGGTGTGGTTCTGGACTTGGGTTTGAGTTGATTCCAACTGGTTAGGGCCGGGTGAGTTACATTCGTGTTCTTTGTTGACAAGATGATTGTGGTTGGCATTCGCATGGATTTGAAATACAGATAAGTGTGCTTCTACCGGTGGGGGTGTATTTGTTTGTGTTTCATGTCCATACCCAAGTGCAGTAGGCGGACTGGAGGCCTACAGGAAGCCCGAATGTGTTTGGGCAGAATGTTGATTTACAATTGTCTTGAAGACGGGGATAGGGATGTGATTTGTTTGACTCTTTCTGGATGGGTCACCTTGATCCTGGGTTTGGAACTGTGCCATTTACTGGATCTTTATTATTGAACCTATTTCTATCATTTTCGCCAAGCCATGGCTTTCACTTATTACCACTAACCTCACATCATGGTCTCTTCTATCACAACCCCTATGACTCTACCATTACTTCCCATCATCCCTTCCAAAGCTATCACCTCCCAACACAACCATTGCCATCAGAATCGCCTCCCATCATCATCATCTTCACCACCATAGCCCTGCCGGAGTGACTTCCATCATCACGTCACCTGCCTTGCCATTTTCACCATCATTGTCACTGCTGCTGCTTCCATCATCTACATCCCTGCCATCACTTTTATATCAACAATACTTTCTTCATCTTGAGCTCTGCTGGTGCAATCTCTGCCGATCTGACCCTGAAAATTACTCTTAGAACACCATGATCATTTAAAGTGGCTTTATCGTCCCTGCCACCTTGCAAGGCAAGCAAGACAAGCAAGGCAAGCAAGGCAAGCAAGTCAAGCAAGTCAAGCTATCAATGGTGACTCTTATCACCATTGCCACTTTCACCATCAATGGTGACTATCATCACCATTGCCTCTTTCACCATCAATGGTGACTCTTATCACCATTGCCTCTTTCACCATCAATGGTGACTCTTATCACCATTGCCACTTTCACCATCAATGGTGACTCTTATCACCATTGCCACTTTCACCATCAATGGTGACTCTCATCACCATTGCCTCTTTCACCATCAATGGTGAATCTAATCACCATTGCCTCTTTCACCATCAATGGTGACTCTCATCACCATTGCCTCTTTCACCATCAATGGTGAATCTTATCACCATTGACTCTGTCACCATCAATGGTGACTCTTATTACCATTGACTTTGTCACCATCAATGGTGACTCTTATCACCATTGCCCCTTTCACCATCAATGGTGACTCTTATCACCATTGCTCCTTTCATCACGTCCTTTCCTTTTTTTTTCAAGCCTATATTATACACTCAAGCACTTAAAGAATTCATTCACCGTTAATAAGATTTAAATGCCCAATCTTTAACTTCAGATATGGTAAACTTTCAGTTGTTTTTGTCGTATTTTTTCAAGTTGCAGTGTTGTGTCATTTTTCTTTAATCTTAATTTTTTGTTCACAATATTTCATCAACTCTCAACATGACATATGGGAATATCTATTACAATTACCTTGTAGTTGGATAGAAAGATAATTTTCTTAAGAAAAGTCATCTCATCAAAATTAAAAGAAATTTTTTTCCTGTCTCAGAATTTTCAATGGCCATTTTAATGTTAATGACTCGCGTACTGTATAAAATAACTTTCATTTTGTATAAAGTTTTGATAAATGTACTTTCATTACATCCAATATTCAGTTTACCTTATTTTAATCTCTTATTCATGTATCATTCATTGCCTATAAGTTTTATTGTCTAATATTTTAAAGTCATCAATGTCTGGTTTTATTGGAATGTAATTTCAAACTCATTTAATACTTTAACATTATTTATGCAAATATAACAGTAGCTTTTTAAAAACAGAACAATTCATTTATTTGATATTGATTAGCTTGAGTATATTTTTTCTGTACACGTAAATGCTTACTAAGAAGTGATTTGTTTCTAGAAACCTCTCTGTTTAAACATTACACAGATCGCTTGACATATCATTCTATAGATATATTCTAATACCCTTTTAATTTTGCGATGCCTATACACATTTCATTTATTAGCAATGATACAAAAGTAATAATAGTTTTTCTTAAAAGAAAGGTAAGAGTGATGCACTTATTACAAAATATTAATAATACGTTAAGTTTTTATAAAACATGGTTTTAATTTCTTTCATATTCATCGTTATTCAAGTAATAAATTTCTTAGTCAGCCGTAGTAATTTGATAATTTGATATTTTAGTATTTAGTTAGAATGCACATGTTGACAAAAATGTTACAGTTTGTTTAAAAAACAAACAGGTTCAAGAACGCTTTTGTTATCATTATATACATAAACTGAAATTCAGGTGTTTCGTATTATTATTTTATTGGCATTACCTTACATTAATAGAAAATTCACTCTTTTTGAAAATGTTTATTCTATTTCTTTTATAAATTTAATGTTATAACTATTATTGTCATTTGTATAAAATGTGTGATATGTTACCTAACTATAAATATATAAATATTTTGCAAAATGTTCTTTAGATAATGCCCTTTTAATTTTGTCATGACAACACTTTTTTATCATGTAGTTTGTTAATTTTAATAGGAATATATTTTATTATTACATCATTTATATCAAGTTATTTAAAATTAATTTCACTCTTTAGTATAGCAGTTATAGATTTATAACAAATGAAGCATAACATTCAGGAACTTAAAAGAGTGTTTTAAAATACTAGAATTTATTTTCTTTTTCTTTAAATATGATCCATCAAGTTTTCAAATATTTGATATTACGGCCAAGCAACCATTATTAAAGTAAACAATAATTTGAATGTATTTATCTGGATTGATATGTAATTGATCTTTGTTTGTATTCATTATCATTTTTTTCTTTTTCAGAGATTATTAAAATCATAGTCCATTTCTAAAATTTCGTTCTTAGATTTTATATTAACTTGTAGTTGAATAGGACTTTGTGCTACTGATTTTCTTATACACCCTAATTGAGTAATGTTGTTTTTCATTTGTCACATATCATCATAAGTAACGCTTGATAGAATTATAATTTATTCGCAATCATATGAAAATAGCGGTAACAATGATGAATTTTTATGAGTAAGCATTGTTTTAATTTTGATTTTAAAAATATCCCATCGTTTTCAAAAAACAATAATGATATGGTTGACATCAACTCACACATTTTCATTTAGGAATATGTTTTACAATTATCTTGTGGTTGGATAGGCTTTGTTTTGTCATACAGATAGTGAAATTGTCTCATCAACGTTGCGCTTTAATAATAATGCATCTACCATTCATTTCTCCTATCATTATACAGTTTGATATCTTATTCACACATAATTACATCACAATATCATCATGTTCTTGTACATGTTTTATTATCTCGTGCTTTATAATCATATCATATATGTTGAGTTTCAATGGAATGTAATTTTGAATTTGTTTTATACTTTATGGCAGTTGTGCAAATATGACATAAGCGATTCACAAAAGGAATAGATACTTCATTTATTTAATATTGACATATTTTTGTATAATGTTAATACTTAATGCTTAGAGAAGAAATTATTGTTGATATACAAATTATATTCTTTATCTGAGAAAGAAATTACAAGCTCAACAATTTTACACAAATCCGTTATTTACATTATCATTGTAAAAATATATTCTCATATATAGATTTGATCTTCTAATATTTTTTTTGATCCATCAATTTTCAAATGATAAATTTCTCAGCCAGCCATTATTACTAAATAAACATCAGAGAGAGAGAGAGAGAGAGAGAGAGAGGAGAGAGAGAGAGAGAGGAGAGAGAGAGAGAGAGAGAGAGAGAGAGAGAGAGAGAGAGAGAGAGAGAGAGAGAGAGAATGTATATCCACACTTTTCATTCCAAAATAATATTAGCTATGTGACAAGTGGGGTCTAGAATTTAGCTTGAATAAGTTAAGGATTAGAAACAAAAAGATCCATTGTTTTCGAATAAATGATGTCATGGCCAAGTAGTCATTATATAAATAAGCAAGTATTTTGTTGTTTTTATTTGAATTCAACATGTAGTTTACCTTCCTGTTTGCTTCAAATAATGAACATCTCAGTCGTCCAATCATTAATTGGTAAACTAGAGTAGTTTAGAAGTAACATATATTGCCAGTTGGACTGCGTTTATTTGCTCCTTGCCAAGGAAGAAATATATCATTTCTGTAAGGAAATGGGCCAAAAGTATTTTTATCTTTTTTACTTGTTTAAATATATAATACGATGTTGAATTAAGCAAAGTCATACATGGAATTTAAACAAAATGAAATTCATTGTAATTGGATATGGCATTTTATTTGGCATCTTTTAAAGAAATCACCAACATGTTCTAATGATTTGTAATAACCATTAAATGTTTATTGCTCGCATATATTATAAGATACTACCACTTTCTAACATAGATTTTTAAATCGTGATATTTAATGACATTGTATATAGTTTTGATGAGTGTTTATAATAATTTATTTAGGACATACATATGTAATCTCATTGTATATATAAAATCCACATATACTTGTGGGGCTGTATTTTATATTGTCTTTTTGCAATTGATCCAATTTTATTTCCATACTGTC
>NC_088363.1:49192751-49247751 GCF_034508935.2 Berghia stephanieae
TTTCCAAACCAGCCAAATTTACCCTAAACTGTTTTGAGGAAAAGGTTCACCAATATGATTTTGATACCCATTCACCTCATTTTGTATGTTATAATGATGATTGCCTAATTTATAACATAGAGATATCACCTTTATCAAATTTCTAAACATTTTCTTTTTTTGGTGTTGTATAAATTTTATGACCACTCGTCCCCCTCCTCCTCCCCATCCTCCTCCTCCCCATCCTCCTCGTCCTCCTCCTCCTCCTCCTCCTCCTCCTCCTCCTCCTCCTCCTGTTCTCCTTCTTCTTCTTCTTCTTCTCTTCTTCTCTTCTTCTTCTTCTTTTCTTTCCTTCTCTTTCTCTTTCTTCCTTCTTCTTCTTCTTCTCTTCTTCTTCTTCTTCTTCTTCTTCTTCTTCTTTCTTCTTCTTCTTTCTTCTTCTTCTTCTTCTTCTTCTTCTTCTTCTTCTTCTTCTTCTTCTTCTCTTCTTTTCTTCTTCTTCTTCTTCTTCTTTCTTCTTCTTTTCTTCTTCTTCTTTTTTTTCTTCTTTCTTCTTCTTGCTTTTCTTCTTCTTCTCTTCTTTCTCTTCTTCTTCTTCTTCTTCTTTTTTCTTCTTTTCTTCTCTTCTTTCTCTTCTTTCTCCTTCTTCTTCTTCTTCTTTGTTTTTCTTCTTCTTCTTCTTCTTTTTTTTTTCTTCTTCTTCCTTCTTCTTCTCTTCTCTTCCCTCCTTCTCTCCCTTCTTTTCTTCTTTTGTTTTCTTCTTCTTCTCTTTTTCTTCTTTCTTCTCTTTTCTTCTTTTTCTTCTTCTTCTTCTTTCTTCTTCTTCTTCTTCTTCTTTCTTCTTCTTCTTCTCTTCTCTTCTCTCTTCTTCTTATTCTTTCTCTTCTTCTTTTCTTCTCTTCTTCTTCTTTCTTCTCTTCTTCTTCTTCTCTCTTCTCTTCCCTTCTTCTTCTTCTTCTTCCTTCTTCTTTCTTCTCTTCTTTCTTCTTCTTCTTCTTCTTCTTTCTTCTTCTTCTTCTTCTTCTTCTTCTCCTTCTTCTTCTTTCTTCTTTTCTTCTTCTTCTTCTTCTCTTTCTTCTCTTCTTCTTCTTCTTCTTCTCTTCTTCTCTTCTTCTTCTTCTTCTTCTTCCTCTTCTTCTTCTTCTTCTTCTTCTTCTTCTTCTCTCTCTTCTTCTTCTTCCTCCTCTTTCTTCTTCTTCTTCTTCTTCTTCTTCTTCTTCTCTTCTTCTTCTTCTTCTTCCTTCTTTCTTTCTTCTTCTTTCTTTTTTCTTCTTCTTCTTCTCTTTCCTTCCTTCTTTCTCTTCTCTTCTTCTTCTTCTTCCTTCTTCTTCTTTCTTCTCTTCTTCTCTCTTCTCTTCTTCTTCTTTCTTCTTCTTCTTCTTCTTCTTTCTCCTCTTCTTTCTTTCTTCTTCTTCTTCTTCTTCTTCTTCTTCTTCTTCTTCTTCTTCTTCTTCTTCTTCCTTCTTCTTCTTTCTTCATTTTTATTCTCCTTTTCCCATTTTCCCCCTTCTCTTCCTCTTCCCATGCTTCTCCTGCTCCCTTCTTCTCCATCTTCTACTTTATTTTTATTCTTCTTTTTCATTCTTCCCAATTTCTTCCTCGTCCCATCCTTCTCCTCCTCCCCATCCCTCATCTTATTCTTCTTTTTCTTCTTTTCTTCTTCTTCTTCTTCTTCTTCTTCTTCTTCTTCTTCTTCTTCTTCTTCTTCTTCTTCTTCTTCTTCTTCTTCTTCGTCTTCTTTTTCTTCTTGATCTTCTTTTTCTTCTTTAGTTTAGACATTAACATTTTGAATATTGCAAATATTGCTCTAGTCATATATTGTATTTTTGAAAATTAAAATTATACTGCAGTTAGATGTGGCATTATGTTAGGCATCTTTTTAAGAAATCAACACTATCAATATTTCGAACATTTCTTTTTCTGTCTTTTGTTATATTTTTTGGCACCATCTAAATGGTTATTACACATAGAACTTATAGAATAACTGCCTCACTCTTACATAAAATTTTAATTCGTGATATGTAAATATGTGTTTATAGACGTCTAATTGTGTTTGTGACAAATATGTTATCTCATTGATTTTTTTAGAGCTTAACTCCCGCAAACCACAAAAAGATCTTTCTTTCGCCATAATTTTGTATCACTTGTGAATAAATTCAATTATCAGATTATTACATAAATCAGTTTAAATCAAATTCAACATCACTTCCTGAAGTAAAAGAACTCAATTTTAATTTATTCCCTTATTTGAAACGTGAATCGCCTTTGGAATCCAAATTAATTCCCGTTTCTGCAGGTTTTCCTGTATTTTGGTGAGAATCGTTTGCTTGCTATGTGTGGATCATATTACAATGTACTTTTTGCCAATTTGAATATGACTTAGCTACCCACTTATGGCTTGATAAACATAGGTATGGCTTTTTAAATAATAGCAAAATGAGGATTCTTATCCGGATCTTTATTGAATCTGTTGCAAGCGCCGTACAACCCTTAAAATAAAAAAAAAACAATTATTGAATCTGAAGCTCTAGCTAAATGCAGCGACTGGACTCTGAGTTGTCGACTATGAATATGTTATAACTTTTCAACATTATATCTGTATTTATATTCTTTTTTTTTTTTTGGTCATGTTATGACACAAATCGGTGACTTGTCAACTCAAAACATTAATAGATATAAAAATGTTGATGCCGTAAATAATAAATGAACAAAAAACAATTATTACCAAACATGTTGTATGAATGAAAAGTTGAATATTTTCTTGGCTGAAGCACTGGGGTATAAGTACTGGCTTCCAATATTTTGATATGTCAATCTTATTACAAACCACTCTCTATTGAGATTTTATGGATTCAAAGGGATCCTATATTTGATCTTAATACATTTCTCCATACCAGCGTTGACATTTTAAAAGTCGTCTTGAGGAACCTTTGTCAACTTTTTAATTTGCCTTCGTTTATTGTTACCATTTTTTCATACTATTGATGTACATGAGTATGGATGCTGTATTAAAATTGAGAACTCAACATTGTTTTCTTAGATTTGAATTTAAAGATTCACGTGTTCAATTTTTCATTCTTGAATTCTTTAGGATGGGGAAAGGCGGGGGGGGGGGGGGGGGAGAGAGATTGTGCTTCTCCAACTGACTGTTGTGTTCCACGTCCGTTCTCATCTTTCCTATTTCTTTATTTTTCCCCGGATGGGGTCTTCTGACCTCCCATGGTGGAAAGAGAGGTCACTCACTGTGTCTTTTATCTCTTATCTCTTTCCCTTTCCATGATGCTCTCTCACGGTGAACAGGTCACTTGCTGTGTCTTCTATCCCTATACATATATTTTTTATGAGTTGCTTTCTGTCCTTGCCTTTGTCTTGGAATGGGTTTACTTGGTTCTGTCCTGATCCTCTCCGGAATCCTTGGCTGAGAGGGAAATCGTCAAAAGTATGCAAGGATTTTCATTGTAAATCCTCTCTCTTTTATGGACTGATCGTTACATTTTTGTGTTGAAAATATCTTTTAAACATTTGAATGAGACTTTTAGGTACATTGATGGTATGCTTTTGGAATTTCTTGGATACTTTAATTTTTTCACTATCCAATTTCTTTCCTTTTTTTTTATTACTGGCGCTGATATAACCTAAATGTTTTGCAAGCGCCATGAAACCCTTTTTCTGGATTGAGATTGCTTGGTGTTTTTTCCCTGGTTATGTCCGAAATCTTTAGCTGGGAGGGAGACTGTCAAATGTATAGTACCCTTTTAAAGAGATATTTTATTCCATTGTTAATCATCTCACTGTTATCGTTGTGTGGTCCTATCATTATTAGTTTTGGATGGTTGGCTAGGTGGTCTTTAGATTGGAAGGCACAGGGCTCGATTCCTACTCTGAGCGGCGTATAGTTGAATCCTTAGAATAGCTCTCTATTCACATTCTCTCACCGTACTTAGGTGTACAATGAGTACATGGCTCTTAACAACGTTGTTTCTGTCCGAAATAATTGTATTAATGCCTAACCGGCGTTATATATCGTCCTACTTGTTGCTGTTGGCAAGGGACACATTATAAAACAATTAGAGCGTGCTTAGTGGATCCTGCGCTGTTATAGTATAATAATATAGTGGTCAGAAGTAATTTTATTTTGTCGACCCCAGGAATGTCTTGGTGGATTTCGTTCCATGCCATGCATTAATCTTATGAGTAGCATTGTGTGTATAGTAACATGCTATGATAAGGACACGATATGATGGTGTATACATCTACTGATAATTTGCATAAGACATCTTTTTTTCCTTTAATATCTATTGTGTTAACCAGTAAAACTCTGAAAAAACCATGAATTCAAAAATTTGGCCAGAAAACTGGTCCTTCAAATATCGATCGATTTAAATGAATTCTTTTGGCAAAAACTCTCAAACCTGGGACCTCACATGGGTCCTTTAAATCGATGAATATGTGAAGGAAGAGTTTTCTGGCCAAATTTTTAAAAGCATGTTTTACTAGAGGTAGAAAGTTAATTGGTTAACAAAATACCATAGGAACCATCAGCTCAACGAGCAAAATGTAACTATTACGATCAGAACAATCGTATTTATTTTTAGACATATCAGCTGGTAATCTGTGTGCTCAACTGTTTTAAAATAAATGAAGTAACAAAATTCGTCTTTTGCCTTTTGATCAATAACGACAATACAATGCTGATTTGTATTTTCAAATTATTCAATTTAAAAAATCAAATAACAATAGAAAGAAAAGAAAAAAAAACATTAAACGTTCAAAGCATGACATCTATATATATATATATATATATATATATATATGTATATATATATATATATATATATATATATATATATATATTATATATAGAGAGAGAGAGAGAGAGAGAGAGAGAGAGAGAGAGAGAGAGAGTGAGAAGGGGGTGGGGGGGTTTGGTGGAAAAGAGGAATGTTGTGTGAATGAAATTGGGACCGTTTAAAATTGTACTGGAAGAGGAGTGAGTAGTTCGAGTGAGTAACTTAGTAACTGGATACATTTGAAATCAGTCTTAATTTGTTGTATTAAATTGGAAAGACGTCTGTGTGCATTGTGCAGTAAATTTGCTATGAAGATCATATCATTATAAGATCCACACATTTCTATTAATGTTTATTATATTTGTTCGAGCAATGTAAACCACTAAATTTTGCGGATAATAAAGATGTATTACTATTAAAAATACAATCCCCCCCCCCCCCCGGCCCCACTCCTCCAATATCTTAAATTTCCATTTCACTCTCTTTTCATCTCTCTCTCTCTCTCCTTCCTCTATGTATTCATCTCTCCCTCTATCTATTTATCTATTTTCCGTCCTCTCTCTCTCTCTCATTCTCTCGCTCTCCCTCTCCCCCTCTCTCTCTCTTCCTCTCCACCTCTTTCTCTCTCCCCCCTTCCCGTGTAGATTATTTCACATGCCATGGTGTTTTGTGCTCGATTTATATACATTATTATTCTTTTCTTTATGTCTCCCCTCTTCTACGTTTTCCTATCTCTCTCTCTCTCTCTCTCTCTCTCTCTCTCTCTCTCTCTCTCTCTCTCTCTCTCTCTCTCTGTCTTTTTTTTTCTATCTATCTCTCCAACCTTGTAGAGTATTTCACATTTTATGCCTCATGATGTGCACCCCTTCTACGTACATTCATTTATTTTCCCTTTCACGTATATATTAATATTAATCTAGAACTGTGCTCTTTTAATTAGTTTAGCGGCTGTGCGTGGTCAGCCTCTCTGTTTCTTGAATTTTCAAGTGTGAGTTATTTCCCTTTGTAGAGTGCTTTTGGCGTGTAGAGAGTAGAATTGGCGTGGGCGGGGCTCACGCCAGGTAAACTCTAGAGTGTTTCTGGCGGCCGCCAATCTAACTCTAGAGTCTTTTTGGCGATAGAGTCATTCTGGCGTGCTACACCTGTTTGAGAGTGTTTGACATGCGCCATAAATATAACTCATACCCATAATCAATCAATTCATTATGGCATCCTGTCTTCTCACATTGACGATTCGATTGTGAATCATCAACACATCCTTTGATCACTTTTCCCAATAAAAGTGTTCAAGCATTTTTGTCTATATTTCACGATGATGTCTAAAATATAATAAAATATTATAAAAAATAAATACCAAAAGAAAACAAAACAAATAAAGGAACAGAAACTAACAACAAAACAACAACAAAAACAACAACAACAACAACAACAAACTTGATATTTTATTAAGTGCAATATTCACTAAAGTGCCCAAATCACTTTACGAGTGATCCCAAGTCAACAACAACACTGAACATGTAGGACGAGGCATGACGCCTGTTAGGCGATTTTACATTTACTCTTAGGACAGAGACAAGGCTGTTAACGGCCAGGTACTCGATTTACACCTGAGTACGATGAGAGAGGATGTGAGTAGAGCCTTTTCCACGGACCCAATCATGCGTCGGACAGAGCGGGACTCGAACCTTGGACCTTCCGGTCCGAAGGCAGGTGTCATAACTTTAAACAACATAGCCGGTAATATGCTTGTTAGGATTTCTTTGTCTCTTCTTGAAATCCACGCTGTGTCTATGATTCCAATTGAAAAGCCTAGCGATTAAAATACTTTAGTCACAGAAAATGAAGTTTAAAGTTTTAATTGGGCTATAGAGAGTAGTAAAAAAATATAAAACTATGATATTGAGATAGGGGCACAGATCATGTGTATCATGAAAATAATTGTTGAGCGAACTAGGGTGAGTATGCATTATCATCCCTGAAACTTGTCGAAAAAAACAAAAAAAAAAACAAAAAATAAAAAAACAAACAAAAACAAACAAACAAAAAATAAATAAAAAAAGAAAAAAAACCCCAAAAGAAACCAAAAATAAATTAAAACAAAATAAATAACAACATTTTTAAAAAGAACCAAAAAAAAACAAAAAAAAAAAAACAACAAAAAAAACGTGACTTAAGTACTTTTAGTTCTTGGATCCTGAATTGACAATGTACCTTACTTAAACTTTTCGTTTGTTTGGTTTTTTTTTTCAAATATATATTGTACACGTTTTTATTAGAGATTACAGTCAACTGGCCGTTTGATCATCATTCCCATACAAGTGTGAAAAACCCTTTTTGTCTAGTTTTCACCACGAGACTTAAACAACCTATAATGTAAATTATGTGGACCCATGTCAATAAATCATAGAAGGCCTTCAAGTCGAGGTGATAAAACTGACTTTGAACTAACATTAGACGTGTCAGAGGCCATTAATTTACATATTGATTTTTTTTTTTAAACTATAGAATATTGGCCTAGGATTTTTTTTCACGAGAGTTTACTGTCCTTTGTCATCTTCGTTTGATGGGGAGGCTTTACAGTGATGTTTGTGTGTGTGTGTGTGTGTGTGTGTGTGTTTGTGTGTGTATGGGGGGGGGGGGTTGTCCTTATTGTGCAGCTATATGGTCTAGTGGTATGACACTCACCTTCGGATTGGTCCTGGTTTCGAGTCTCTAACACCGCATAGTTCAGTCCTTGGAAAAGGCTCTTTACTCACATTTTGTTACCGAACTGTGAGTACCATGCCGTTAAAAGTGTTGTCTCTGTCTGAAAAAAATGTAATATCGCTTTACAGTCTCTTCCTACATTGTTAGGTGTTGCTGTTGGATAGGATATCCTTGTAAAGCGCTTTGAGTACGTTCAGTGGATATTGCACTATGTAGAAGCCCACGTTTATAAAACCTATACTTAAATCATTATAAAACTGTTAGAAAGAAATTGAGTATTTATATAGGGCAATATCCTAAACATACTCAAAGCGCTTTACAAGGGTTCCCAAGCCAACAGCAACACTTAACATGAACAACGAGACATGACGCCTGTACGGTGAAATATTACAATTTTATTCCGATGTTGTTAAATGCCAAGTCAGGTACTCATTTTACAATAGATTACTATGACAGAATGTGAGTAAAGAGTCTTTTCCAAGAACTCAACTATGCGCCGCTCACAGCGGAACTCGAACCTAGGACCTACCGGTCCAAGGGCGAGCGTCATACCACTAGACCGCAGTCGAAAAATTAAGAAAAGTGTACACTACCAAATTATTTTCTTCTAGAATGAAAGATTTTGTTCACGAATGGTTTTAAGGAAATGGGGAAGCTCAACAGAGAAGAGCAAGACTAAAGTACTTGTGACCCGACAACAACAAGAAATGGACAAGTTTGACTTGATAGGAGCTAATGATGTTATGTGTTTAGGTAAAATACCAACAACATCCACCAACCGGTTATAACGTACCAAAATACAAACCAAGACTGACTGATAAAATTTAGTGAGAAGTAATTATCAAAATGGCTGTATAAAAACAATAACAAAGAGCTAAGTTACGTTAACTTCGTTCCTTCTATATCGACAGATTTTGCTCGTGAATATGGTTATGCATTTTTCTTATTCAGATTTATTTTGTACATCACTTTTAAGAATTATCTTTTTTAATTAATAAGAACATAAAATTGTTTTGTAGAGTGTCTTGTTTGAGTTTTTAAAAATTGTTGACGTTATAGATAGTTCGAAGATGATGTCATTCAGGTCTTTGTTATTGTTTTTTTGCCATCCGCGTTTATGAGTAATGCTCACTGAGCTGTATTAACCCGATATATAAACGTTCATGGATACACACAGTTTTGTGTGTTGGTCCGTTATACTTCCGGATGGTAATGTTAGGAGCTTCTTAGCCAAGCGCATACTATCTATACGAGCAGATTTGAGAAGGCCAATAACTGTGATGAGTGGCACACCAGTTTGTAAAGACGGAATCCCACGAGTTCTTACAACGATCACCCGTCATGGGAATGAATGAATGAATGAGTGATTGAGTGAGTCACTCGTTAAACCAGCTACACTGCTGTTCTCTGGAAAAGCTCGTATTTTTAAAATTTGGCCAGAAAACTCGTCCTTCAAAAATCGATCGATTTAAAATGTTTCTCATCTTGGTAAAACCCCGCGAAGTCCCAGGTTTGAGAGTGTTTGTCAAGATGAGGACCATCTAAATCGATCGATATTTGATGGAAGAGTTTTCTGGCCCAATTTTTAAATACGTGTACGGCAGTTAACTGGTCAAACCCAATTTTCTTCTTCTAATTCATCCCGCCCGACATATTACCAGAGTGATACGACAGGCCACAATTGTGACCCACCGTATCAAAACGGTGTCATATCGTCTGATCGTTATGGAAGAGGATAATAAATACTATTTCTTGCACTGCAAAAATACTCAGATGTCCTATTTCACTTTATTGATGCCGTCTACTACGTTTTTAAGTTAGTAGCAACAGACAAAAACTATGTGTACCCTTTATATTCTGATTGATCTAATTTAGAGAGAATTAATCATTACAATGGCTGTCTATAAACAATAACAAAGAACTGAGTGACGAGTAAATTTCGTTCCATCTATATTATTTCTGAGTTCATTTTTACATGTCCTTTTATAAAAAAAAAGAAAATAAAATAAAATTCCCTTTATGTATCCCATATGGGAAATTTGTCTCTAGGATCTATTCCAAGGGAAGACTGGAATAACCCTGGCGTCAGCCGCAGTGCAGCGCCGCAAATTGAGCTAGGGCGAGGTGACTTGCTCAAGGCTACACAGCGCAGTGGCTGGTGATCGAACTCGGTTCTTTTCGGGTACGACGCAAAAACCGTACCGCCGAGCCCCCTGACAAAATTCTGTTTTGAGATGGTCGGTCACAAATGGTCAATAGCTCAATCTTTAATTAAGCTGATCGTTGAAGGCCACGCCTACGCGTTGAACAGACTGTGTAATTGTCTTGTCTAATGATACGGGCCATGACTGGAGTCATTCCACGCCATCAGACGCCACTTCAAACAGATAATAAATGAGTAACAGCTGAGATTGATCATTTTATTTCAGGTAGCCGCCAATGTTAGAATTATGCGAGTGTGTATATATATGGATATATAGATTTATCTCTCTACTCTCTCTCTCTCTCTCTCTCTCTCTCTCTCACACACACACACACACACACACACAATCTTTCTTTCTCTCTATCTCCCTCTATCTTTCTTTATCTCTCTCTATTTCTCTCTCTCTCTCTCTTTCTCTCTCTCTCTCTTTCTATATATGTATATATAATATATATATATATATATATATATATATATATATATATATATATATATATATATATATGGTTGAGGGGAATAAGCTTGAATTACAGAGAGTGCTCGACAGATACTTTATAGCGCGAATTATTTAGTATTCTCACCTCGTTTGTTTTTATCCCCTCCTACAGCGTTGTTTCCCTTAATCCGCTCGTAGATAGAGGGGTTCTTCATGGGTGAATATATATATATATATATATTATATATATATATTATATATATATATATACATATATATGTGTGTGTGTGTGTGTGTGTATGCGCGTGTGTGTGAGCGTGTGTGTGTGTGAGATCGTATCATTGAACGGGGTGTGATAAATGAGAAAGAATTATAGCTTTGTGTGAAGTAAAACAGTTGCTAGTCAATATGGGAATTAAGTCATCATTGTCACTGTCCATAAAAACAGGGATTTGCTCCACTCGTCTTTTCGGGGACTTAATTTAAAATGGAGGTCTCACTCATTTTGTCGAGAAAACTCGTGCTTTAAAAATCGGTCGATAAAAGTGAACCTGATCTTGTCACAATCTCTCCAAAATGGGACTTCAAAAGGCCCCGAGATTGAGGGTCTCTGACAAGATACGGGTCACTTTAATCGATCGAATTTTAAAGCACGAGTTTTCTCGATAAAATGAGTGAGACCTCCGTTTTAAATTCCGTCCCCGAAAAGACGAGTGGAGCAAATCCCTGTTTTTATTAACATTAAATATAACAAGACAATAATCTATATCAAAAAAGTCATTCAGAGCCATTAAAACCCATGGAACCGGATTATTACCCCGGTTTCTATGTCGTGAAACGGACAATAGCAATTGTTTGCTACCCATTGAATAGGACGCTAGTCTATCGCAAAGTGCTATCCGCAGGTTTAACAGATCCAGCCACCTAATCATTGCTGGATCGACAGAAAAAAAAATATCAACTTCACCCAGTATCGATCTCAGCCCCTTTTAGTGTGAGATAAGTGTTCTACTAACTGAGCTATTGGGACCCCCAATCTATGTCCAAACCCAGGGTAAAACATGTTTGAAAGAGGCAGACTAACAATGTAAACCTCATCACAAGCTTTAGATGGCTCGACAGAAGCACCTGTTGCCGTTTTATGTGTGATAAAATCGAAGTGTGTATGGAAACCCAAAGGTGTCATTATTGATAAACTGCTAACATCATCACCTTTCATGGATGGTTTTATGACACGGAACGACATTTATGACAATGACCGGTTGTAGGCTACGTGGCGAGTGACTGAACCAGGGGTGAGCGAATATTTTCCAAAATTTAATCAAAAATTGTCCTCGCCGGTATGGTAGATAAGGGTTTATAATTTACATTTACCTTTCTTAAATTCTGGGATGTTATTTGTGCTATGCAAATGAATAAAATATTTGATTTCAAAACTTTAGTGAAGAAATAAAAAATAACCACAAATAAATTCTCTCTCCAAGGGGAAATTGGTCTTTAGGGTTTATTCCAATGAAAGACTGGAATAAGTCAGGCATCAGCGGCAGTGCAGCGCCGCAAAGTGGCTAGGACGATGTGACTTTAAAAAGGCCATGTAGAGTGGCGGATTGTCAAACTCGGTACCTTTCGGGTACAAAGCAAAGGCCATACCACCGTGCCAGAATACCCCTTATCGCCCTATATGTAGGCCATAAAATATTTAAAATTTTCTTAGTGAGTAAAAATAAAATCAACAAATAATCATTTTGACCAAGTGACTTTATATGCATTCAGAAGAATAAGAGCAGCGACCTTTCATTGAACAAATTCTATGCAGAAAAAAGTTTCCTTAAGTTGAAAAAGAAAAATTGTGTCCGAGTTATATTTTTTGTCTTAGTTAATAGGATAATTCTTTACTTAATTTTACTAAACATAAAAGATTCTACATTTTCTAAATCTTCGTTATCAACGCCAACTCAAAATATACGCTTTTCATGGAAATCATTTAGGATGAATTAATAGATAGAGCTCTCGCTTCACACGCAAATATAGGACCAATATAGTTCCCGGATGAAGTCGAGATTAGTTGTCTGACTTTCTTGTCCACCCAGCAGTGATTTAGGGGGAGGGGGTGGTGCTGGGCAGATACATGTACTTTGTAATAAACTACCGTCCGATCGAAAGGGTTACAATCACTTACTATTGTCCTTTTCATGCTATTAAAATCCGGATAACTCCGGCTCCATGAACCTAATTGCTTTGAATGACTACGTTTTGTAAAATTTGTTCTGGGCTTACACTATCCTACAAAGATATCAAAGAAACGGTTATATAAAAAGTGAAATGAAAAAGCCTTGTCTATGCAAATTCTTGAGCTAAGGTGGGAAATTTTCCGACAAATTCTACATCGTTAACCAGAAGTCCCTGTTAGCAAAGGACTGACACACTCTTCCTCTGGCCAAAACAACCAGCGAAGGGACAACCACCAACAACATTAACTCTCACCCTCGACAACGATCCTAAACAAGTCAAAGATGAAACGTATTAACATCACCGACAGAGCTATCGAACACCAGATAAAAAAGGTTCAAGACAGAGACAGTTTGAAAATCTCCACCTCAAAAAATAAGAGGAACGGCCAAGACTGTGAAGTCGGATGACCTTCGAAAACTTAAGGTTTTAAATCGAGTAAGGCACCAACGGGGAACACATTACTCATGACAATGCAACTATAGTTAATGTAAAAATCTCAGATAACGATTTAACGAGAGACAACAAGAATTCACAGACTTTTGTTATTAAAAAAAAAATAAATTAAAAAAAATACGATAGCTTTGAGAAATACTTAGAGCGTGACATATTTGTATTTTAAAACGATTCGAAACAAAAAAAAAAAACAAAAAAAAAAGGCAGGCGGCAATTTGAGGAAAATATCGGGAGGGCTTAGCCCCCGAAATAATGATTGCTGCGCCGCCCATGGAGACATAAAGGCTGTTTAACGTCGCAGTGACGATCAAACCAGCTATAAAATACTGGTAATGACCGTATGGAAGGGAAGAGGAGGAGATGGTTGCTGCAGTGCCATAAAATCATGGGCAGTAAAAATACTGACAATGAGATTGATATCCGGGTTGTGAACACAAGACAGAAAGAAACGCACACACACACACACACACACACACACACACACATATATATATATATATATATATATATATATATATATATATATATATATATATATACACACATTACATACTACAATGATGCCGTAATTTATAAAATCATATTACAAAATAAGCTTGAAAACTCGTCCTCCAAATATTGATTGATTAAAAGGCGCCAACCTCTTGTCAGAAAGTCACAAACCTGAGACTTCCTTGATGTTCCAGTATTGAACTTTTTTGACAAGATCATTATAATCGATTGATATTTGAAGGATGAGGTTTTTGGCCAAATTTGATTTCGTGTGTGTTTTTTTGTTTGTTTGTTTTGTTTTGTTTGTTGTGGTGGTGGCAGTAGTAGTAGTAGTAGTAGTAGTAGTAGTAGTAGTAGTAGTAGTAGTAGTAGTAGTAGTAGTAGTAGTAGTGGTGTTGGCAGTAGTAGTAGTAGTAGTAGTAGTAGTAGTAGTAGTAGTAGTAGTAGTAGTAGTAGTAGTAGTAGTAGTAGTAGTAGTAGTAGCAGTAGTAGTAGTATTGGTAGAAGTAGTAGTAATGGTTATTGTTGTAGTTGTAGTAGCAGTAGCAGCAGTGGTGATATTAGTAGTAGTAGTAGTAGTAGTAGTAGTAGTAGTAGTAGTAGTAGTAGTAGTAGTAGAAGAAGAAGAAGAAGAAGAAGAAGAAGAAGAAGAAGAAGAAGAAGAAGAAGAAGAAGAAGAAGAAGAAGAAGAAGAAGAAGAAGAAGAAGGATGAGTAATAGTATTCAATATCTGCAATCTTGACTTTGAAAGCTCCAAACAAATTGTTGCATAATCAATATATCAATCTCCATCACTGCTCACAACTGTCATGGTCTCAAGTGAGTAAAGAGCTACTCGACTATGCATAAAGATCTATGTAGAATGAGGCCCCAGAATTTACTAGTTACTATAAATGAAAAACAATTAACGATTTGTTTACAATGAAATAAAAATAATGATGAAATTTAATTAAAAGAGATAAACAGTGATCGTGGCAGTTACAAATAGAGATATGAATATTTTACGTAACTTATGATAATATGTCAGGTTCATAAGTTTACGTTTCCAGGCAGTTGATGGGCTTGGATGATCTATTCCTCTGATAACAGGATTGGACTCGTAAAATTCCACTTCCAGGCAATTGGTAAGAAGTTATTGTGTAGTCCTTTGACAGCGGGCTTGGGTTTGATCCTTGAAGATTATACAATGAAAGTTAAAAGCTCCGGCGTCTTAATGGTGTAGATATAATATCTACAAAGTCCCAAAAGATAAAAATCTTCCAGTATATATATAGGAATAGAGCGACTGGCCGTCCGGCATAGATTGTGGCGAGAAAGTGAGTGTAGAATATTAGACCTATCAGCTTTTATAATAAATGGCTACGTGACAGAATGTAGAACGAAAAGTATTCACTAATTAGAAATTAATTCGAGGGAAGGCTATAAAAGGAAAGACGATCTAATATTAGAAGGTAAAGTTTATCTAAGCCTACCGAAATATAACTGGAGTGAGATGAATTCAGTTCTTAATAAAATAAAATTTAATAAGATAATTGTGAACAACCTTTACTGTGACACCCCCCACCCACGTTTAAAATATACTCTTTAACCATTATGGGAAAGATAGATTTTACAAACGGAAGTAAATTTACTATCATGATACTCTAGCATTAATCCATTGTTATGATTTGTGCTACAATTAAATTATTTATTAACTAGACATGGAAATGTTTATATTAACGTAGGTATATGAATGGGTGACAATAACAATGAAAGATTGTGATTACAAATCATTGTGATGAACAACATGATGGCAATGTGATTACAAATCATTGTGATAAACAATAGTGATGGCAATGAAGCATGATTTAAGTCGATGATATGAAAGTAATTTACTAAATGAAATGAATGAAAATGTAAATGAAATATTGACATTTCAATTATTAATCATAAATGAGTGAAAATTCATAACAATGATAGATAAAGAGAAGATTTCTCAAATCATGAATGGGTATGGTATATATATCCAAACAATACTCAATGTTACATTAAGTTGGGTCATCATGTTTACAAATAAAATTATCGAAATTGTGCGTTCTGATTTGGCATAGTTTGCGAGGTAACTAACAGTATGCATGGGAGGTTAAGTTATACCCTTCTCACGTGTTTATACTAATCGAGAAAGTAGGTCGGCGTGAATATTTTCACAGCCTGGTATGTGAGAGATACTGAAAGTGTAATTTTGCAAAAATAGACTCCACCTTAGTACTCTACTATTATTCATTTTGTTATTTCTTATGTACGTGAGTGGTTTATGGTCCGTTTCGACCACAAACTCTTTTAGCAGTAGATATCTGCTGAATGTCTTTAAAGCAAAGACGATGGCCAGTCCTTCACGCTCTATTACAGAGTATCGTGATTCTCTGTCCAATAATTTTCTGCTTGCATATAAGCAAGGCATTAGAGTTCCCTCATGTTCCTGTAATAGTACACCTGCGATGCCCTTATCAGACGCGTCAGTTCTTACAACAAATTCTTTTGATATGTCGGGTAATTTAAGAATTGGTTCTGAACAGAGTAATGCCTTTAATTGGTTAAAGCTATTCTGACACGCTTCTGTCCAAACAATTTTGTTCGGTGACCCATTCTTTGTCAGATTTGTTAGCGGTGTCGCGATGTGCGCGAAGTTGTAAATGTATTTCCTGTAAAAATTTAGGAGCCCAAGTACTTTGCGTACTTCTTTTTTTTGTCTTAGGTGGTTGCAATTGTGCGATTTTTGTTTGTTTTTCTGTCTCGGGTGTCTGTGTCCCATGACCAACGGTATGATCAATCCTGCATTTGAAGCTTCGATATTAGTAAACATAGGTTGCGACACTGTGTCTCTA
Organism: Berghia stephanieae; assembly: GCF_034508935.2. Taxonomy (NCBI): domain Eukaryota; kingdom Metazoa; phylum Mollusca; class Gastropoda; order Nudibranchia; family Aeolidiidae; genus Berghia; species Berghia stephanieae. Next base: position 49,208,907 of record NC_088363.1, read on the forward strand.
TCAAAATACTTTTTTAGCATATTTGCATGGAATGTCTTTGTTGTGTTGTTAATTTTAATCTCGTAATTAACATTAGATTTTACTGCTGTTATTTTGAATGGTCCTTTCCATGTAGCTAAAAGTTTACTTGAGTCATCGGGTAAGAGTATTAGTACTTTGTCACCAATCTCAAATTTTCTTGACTTGCTTTTTCGATCGGAGTATTCCTTGTATTTCTCTGCTTTTTTAGTGACGGATTCCTGTGCTAGCTTACATGTATCCTCTATTCTGTCTTTCAGGTTTCTTACATATTCGTAAGCAAACATAATTTCGTTATTGTCCTCCTCATTCCCTTTACAAATGTCGGCTACTATATTGATCGGGCCGCGAGGTGATCGTCCATACATCAACTCAAATGGGGAGTAGCCTGTAGATTCTTGGGGTATTTCTCTATATGCAAATAGGATTGCTGGTAAGTATCTGTCCCAATCATCTAGTTTTTCTGCTGACACTTTTCTTAACATATTCTTTAGAGTGCCATTAAATCTTTCACAAAGACCATTTGCTTGGGGGTGGTAGGGAGTTGTGAATGAGTGTTGGATTCCCATGAGTTTCATGGTTTCATGCATCATATGTGATGTGAATTGGGGTCCATTGTCCGACAGTATCTCATTTGGTATGCCTATTCTAGTAAAAATTGTCATCAATGCTTCAGCTATGTGATCCGATGTAGTTGATTTCAATGCTATCGCTTCTGGCCACCTGGTTGCGTAATCGACTAGTGTTAGTATGTGTGTATGGTTTCTATCTGATTTTGTTAAAGGGCCTATAATGTCGATTGCAACTTTTTGAAAAACTTTTTCAATAACTGGGGTTGTCTCTAATGGCAATCTCGGTATTCTGCCTTTTGCGACTCTTCTTTGGCATGTGTCACACGATTTCACATATTCTCGAACGTCTTTAGTAATTCCAGGCCATGTGAAATTCTCGGATATTCTCTTCAATGTGGAAGAGCTCCCAAGATGTCCAGAAGTTATTGAATCGTGCGCTATTCCAAGGATTTTGTTTCTGTAAATACTCGGCGTGACCAGTTGTTTAGCTATTTTGTTTCTTTTCCTATGTAACCTGAACAGAATATCTTTTTCAATGATGTATTCAACTTTTGATTTCGTCCCTTTGTTTGCGATATTGAAATATGAAGTTAAAGTCGGGTCCTTTTTCTGTTCTTCGATGAACGTGTTCCTGTCAAATTGTTGTGGTTCAAGAGAAATAGTCATTGGCTTCTCTGTTGTCTTAGTCATCTTTCTTGTTTCTGCTAGACAAGCTGTTTCTTGGGTTAATGACCATTCTTTTACATCTGTTGGGTTGTCTTTAAGACCTTTTATATTGCCAACAATAACATCAGCGACGGGGTTGGGAAGTATACAGCATTCCACTATTCCTGTATAGTATGGGGTTTCTATGTACACGTTAGCTGTTTCAAAGGTTTCGACTGTGCCACTGAATGTGATGCATTGTACCGTTTTTCCAGTTTTGTCTTCGTCATTGATCAAAGATGCTTTTATTCCTACTGTACTGCATCCTGTGTCTCTCAATATTTTGCAATCAGTTCCATTAGCTTTGCCTTCACAAAAAAATAGCGATCCTGATTTGTGAGTTTGTGTTAAAAGTGACATACCTTTCACGCAATACACATTTATATTTTCTCCTGACATTACTCGTGTCTGATTATTTACACTGGTTTGGAGTGATGCATTTGCAGTTTCTTTCGGATATCCCACGATTTTGTAACATTTGTCTGCTGTGTGGCCTTTCATTCCACAATATTGACATTTAATTATAGATTTGTTGGTTTTCTTATACTCAGTATTATTGTCAGTGCTATTTCTTGTTTTGTTTTGATAGGGTCGGCTATGGTCTCTATTGAACTGTTTGTTCCATGGTTTGTTACTATGATCATCTTGTTTCACTTGCGTGTTCCGAGTGATTGATCGGCTCGTTCTATTTGAGTACTGAACTTTAGGTGTACCTGGACTCTGAGCAGCAGCAGCGTAGTATGGTTCCTTCAATGTTCTGCTAAGGGGTGTCAATGGATGTGCGCTGTTAAAGTTTTCTGCGTAGATTTTTAATTTGTCCAAGTTTTCTGGCTTTCTCTCTTTAAAGAATGCGACTAAATCTGGGTTGCAAGCTTGATAGATTCGATTCTTCAGCGTGAGATAGTAAAGGCATGCAAAGTCGTCTTGTTTTACGTTTGCCAACTCAAGCCACCGATTTAGAAATTGAGTAATTCGGTTCACGAATGTATTAAAGTCTTCTCCACTTTCCGGTTTTGCAGTGTGAAACCTTTCCTGGTAACCATCTTCCGTTAATCTAAATCTTTTTAGTAGAGCGTCTTTAATTTTACCATAGTCATCTGCATCTTCAGTTGTTAAGGTATAGAAAACTTTTAGCGGTTCTCCAGATAAGCAGTTAATCAAGGCTGTGGCCCATTTGCTTTCTGGCCAACGATAACCTTTAGCCTGAACTTCGAATCGGTGTAAGAAGGATTCTAAACAGTCTGAGCGTTCATCGTATGTTGGCATGCGTGGAAGTTTCACGAAAAATTCATCACTATTATTATGTTTTCTTTCATGACCGGTTTTTGTTTTTTCAATTTCCAGCATCATTTGGGTCCTTTTGGTTTCTTCTTCTGCTAAAGCTATTTGTCTTTTTAGTTCCCTTTCTTGGACTCTTTCTTCTCGTTCTTCTCTACGTATTCTTTCTTCATTTTCTTCTCTACGAATTCTTTCTTCATTTTCTTCTCTACGAATTCTTTCTTCGTGTTCTTTTTCTTCTTTACGAATTCTTTCTTCATTTTCTTCTCTACGAATTCTTTCTTCATGTTCTTTTTCTTCTTTTACTTTCTCTTCGCACCATGAAAATATTCTTTCCTGGGGTATTTCTAAGTCCTTTGCGAGACTTAAGTATCTTTTATATGCTTCCATGTTGCAATAAATTAGTTACGATGTTTTATATATATTATATTGACAGGATACTGTTACTGACTGTTTTATTTATTTACACTTACTGGAATGAACTGTTCTATTTTTAGAAATCTCTCTCTCTTATTTCAACTTATTATGTATGTTGAATTTGATGCCTTTTATCGTTATATCTTATAAAGCAATGTGTCAATACAATGCGGAGTTATTATGACTTGTGTCAATAACAATGTGTCAATCGCGTGTACTCTAAACTATGTTACTACGAAAAATGTATCACCAATGTGTGTGACTCGTCGTTAGTTTGTGTACAATTATTCGCAATGACGCTAATATACTAGAGTGTGATAACAATAATAGGATGCCAAAATAATCCCAAGTTATCTATCACTAAATATAACACGACGGCTAGTAGACTCCTTTTATTATTATTTAGTTTTTAAAGACTCACTTTTCAGAACATAATATATAAGTGGTTTTCGGTAACAGTAGTATGCCAAAAATGTATTTAAAACAAATCACTATGCAAAACAAATCACGATGTCTATAGTTACTATGTGATGCCCAACTCATGTAAAAGAGAATAATGAAGGATATATTTACCAACTCAGTTCGTGGCTGGGACCTCTCTCTTGTTCAATGGTTGTTCAACAATTGTAATTAGGCATTGAAGAGTGTTTAACAGTGATGTCTGAAATACAAAACAATAAAATATCGTAAGATTTACAATAGTTACAAAATGTGTTCACAACACTGAGTGATTGGATGATAGGTGAATGAATCGTTATGGAATGTAAACATATTGAAAACAATTCATGAATGAGGCAAACAACAAAATGAAATGAGTGATATAATAACAAAGTGGACAAGGAATGAATGAATGAATGAAAAACTGAGTGAATAGATGAATGAATGAATGAATGGATAATGTATGAATGAAAGAATGAAGGGAGGAATAAATGTATGAATGATTGGATAAATGAGTGAATAAACGAATGAATGGATGAATGAATGAATGAATGAATAAATGAATGAACAATGAATGAATGAATAATTTATAAATGAATAAATGAATGAAGGAATGAATCAATAAAATGCTATTCAATTTGAATGAAAGAATGAATGGATAAATTGCTATTCCATTTAAATGAAGAAATGAAAAAAAAAAAATTAATCCTGTAAATAGGGAGTTCAATTAAAATATGATCAAGTGGGGCAATTAAGAGTTTTACAATTTAAACTTTAAGGTTAGATGAAATAGATATAAGTAACTAAATAAATTCAATTCTTTATATGTGTCCCCTCCAAAATGTCATGGTCTCAAGTGACTCGACTATGCATAAAGATCTATGTAGAATGAGGCCCCAGAATTTACTAGTTACTATAAATGAAAAACAATTAACGATTTGTTTACAATGAAATAAAAATAATGATGAAATTTAATTAAAAGAGATAAACAGTGATCGTGGCAGTTACAAATAGAGATATGAATATTTTACGTAACTTATGATAATATGTCAGGTTCATAAGTTTACGTTTCCAGGCAGTTGATGGGCTTGGATGATCTATTCCTCTGATAACAGGATTGGACTCGTAAAATTCCACTTCCAGGCAATTGGTAAGAAGTTATTGTGTAGTCCTTTGACAGCGGGCTTGGGTTTGATCCTTGAAGATTATACAATGAAAGTTAAAAGCTCCGGCGTCTTAATGGTGTAGATATAATATCTACAAAGTCCCAAAAGATAAAAATCTTCCAGTATATATATAGGAATAGAGCGACTGGCCGTCCGGCATAGATTGTGGCGAGAAAGTGAGTGTAGAATATTAGACCTATCAGCTTTTATAATAAATGGCTACGTGACAGAATGTAGAACGAAAAGTATTCACTAATTAGAAATTAATTCGAGGGAAGGCTATAAAAGGAAAGACGATCTAATATTAGAAGGTAAAGTTTATCTAAGCCTACCGAAATATAACTGGAGTGAGATGAATTCAGTTCTTAATAAAATAAAATTTAATAAGATAATTGTGAACAACCTTTACTGTGACAACAACCAGGGACTCGTTCACTCGTGACGGCCATTTTTAGTGAATTGCCATGTCTAATAAAAACAACACCCTGTCCCGAGTTAACCAATTATTGTTACCCATCCGACCACCGATAAGGTTCAGCATTTCTTGACTTCGTCACAAAACGAAATAATATCGAACATCTTACCTTTGGCCACCAACTGCCCACCATCTTCACAGTTGAAAACACAGTCCAGTCAACTATGTGTGGAATCAAAACAGACCGACAGGAAATGTAAACATTTTCCGTGACCGGTTGAAATGTTTACATGAGTTGGGTATGAATATTTATAAGGTCGGGGGGTCACCTGGTTTCCATCTCTTCTACTTGTTTTCAAGTATCTGAGTTTACCGATTATTTGATAGAGTTCTTTCTTGACATTCTACTTCTCACACCTTTCTTCCTTCTTCTTCTTCTTCTTCTTCTTCTTCTTCTTCTTCTTCTTCTTCTTCTTCTTCTTCTTCTTCTTCTTCTTCTTCTTCTTCTTCTTCTTCTTCTTCTTCTTCTTCTTCTTCTTCTTCTTCTTCTTCTTCTTCTTCTCCTCCTCCTCCTCCTCCTCCTCCTCCTCCTCCTCCTCCTCTTCTTCTCTTCTTCTTCTTCTTCTTCTTCTTCTTCTTCTTCTTCTTCTTCTTCTTCTTCTTCTTCTTCTTCTTCTTCTTCTTCTTCTTCTTCTTCTTCTTCTTCTTCTTCTTCTTCTTCTTCTTCTTCTTCTTCTTCTTCTTCTTCTTCTTCTTCTTCTTCTTCTTCTCTTCTCATGCTCCTCCTCCTCCTCCTCCTCCTCCTCCTCCTCCTCCTACTACTACTACTACTACTACTACTACTACTACTACTACTACTACTACTACTACTACTACTACTACTACTACACAACCAATACACTGCTATTACTACTGCTGCTACTACTATCTTGTACCATCCATTAACTCTCATCCTTGCAGATTTGGCGTTTTCTGAGTCTTTAACAAGGTGACGTTAAGTAATCATCAAAATGGCCGTCGTTATGATAGTAATCGTTTTGCATAGTATATAATTTATTGTTTTGTGGTGTCATACTTTGGCCACATCAAAAGACACAATTCAATTGAATAGCTTTGTATGGAGAGTCCCTGTAAGGGCAAGCGGGGCAGAAGGAGGCCATGGGGAATATGATCATTGTGATTTCAAGACTTTGACGACTGGGTGAGAACAACCTTAGAATCAGGACCCAGTTACATTTGAAAACCAAGGGAATTCCGGCGGGCTGTTTTGGAGGCTGCGTCCAACATGTATCCACGTTAAAGATGTAAGAAGACCTTATAATATTTTTTTTTAAAAACCAATAATAAGATTTCCTTTATTCGTCCTATAGGGAAAATTTGTGTTTTGGGTCTATTCCAAGAGAAGACTGAACCAATACAGGCGTTAGCCGCAGTACAGCGCGCAAACTGAGCAAGGGCATGGGGACTTGTTCAAGGCCACACCGAGTAGTGGGTATTCGAACTCGGTACCCTTCGGATACGAAGCAAAAATCGTACCTACCACTGACATTTCACCTCTTTCTGTTTCGAATTTGACCTATGACTCTTGTTATTTCAAAGAGCATCTCTGTGACGAACGATTTTCTTTCACTGCATGATTTCTTTATCATTCGTCAGCGTCTCATTCAAAACCACTTCAAATCTAGTGGACAACACATATTTGCCAAGGCAGATTAACACCCCGAGTTAAAATACTCAAAACATGGACAGTCTTTTCTCCAATAAAGCCCTAAATTTTGCTAACGGAAAATTTGGTCAATAGGTGGGAAACCTTCCCATTGTATAACGGAACGCTCGCTTTCCGCTTAAGGCTTTTTCACCTGTTCAAATTGTCTGCCCATTGTATTCATATTCCCCTGCTAATTACCCTTTCCAAACAATTTTCCAACGTGCATATGCCCTAAGGTTCTTGTCTCGTTCAAGAGTAGCTAAAATTGCACTTAACGTTTTCCCTCCCCGCTATAGTTCTTAACCAAAAGCATCTGAATATCATTGGCTATCTTAAACAGGAACATTCTTCTGATTGGCTTTTCCCATAATTCCAAGCGTCACTTTAATTCACAAAATCAAATTCATCTCTGAATTGAATCATACACACGCTAAGAATCCCAAGAAAGAAGAGCTATCCCTCCAATTTCAAACTTGTAAAAGTTTTTCTTCTCTCGGTTGAAGGTAAAATGAATTATTGGTTAACATTCAAAGTGGAACGAGATATTACTGTGGATTCAATGATTAATCTATCATTAATATTATAGTTTGTGTATATATTTTAATTGTGCTATTACATGGATGTTCGTAAGTTGGAATACCTGTACAAAACTATATCTATATGTATCTTATACTATAGTTAACATTTGTTTATGATCTATGCTATTATTTCATTTATATTCAATATGTATATTGCTTGAATGTCTGTACTCTACCGCCAATCGCCGGCCACACCTCATAACCTCAATTATAATTAATAAAAATAAATAAAGAAATACCAGGGACACAACCCTGTTAAATTCTCATCATGTAAGATAGCTCGACTGTCAGTTGATGTTTGATACAAATGTAATAACTATCATTATCATGGAGTTACTGCTTCTCCTTGCCTTTGTCGGCAAATAAAGGCTATTATGATGTGTCGCTCAAGGACGATCCGGTGGCGAAAGACAAACTCGATTGGCTCTAAGACCTTGTTGTTTTAACTCTTAATTGAAGGTCCTTGTCCTTGAAGCACCCAGCCCGTGCCGAATCCCTGCCTCCCAGTCCTTGCATAGTGGTAAACCCCTGATGTCAGTCATCGCCGACACCAGAACATTCCTGTCAGCCCATAACTACAACACACTGTTGTGAAGTCCAGAAAACCCTGCAAGCAAGAGCCAACCCTGGAACTAGCTGATCAAGCAAGCCGGCTGGATAAAGATAAGCCAAACGGGCTTATACCATTTTCAAATGTATTTTCCACAGACACAAATGATTACAAACTAAATCAATCAATCAATCATAAATAAATCAATAGATAAATGAATAATAAATTAGATCCACTCAATTAGAGCTATTCTTCCTGATATTAAATAAATACTTATTCTTTCTATCTTTTCCTGTAACAATCTAATTAAACTTTATGTATAGAATTGTTATTATTGTATTGGTCGTTACTATTGTCTTGACTAACTTGTTATTAATACAATTAAGTTATAAGGGACCCTAAGGCAATTCTTAATCACCCCTAGATTAAACCTGAGCCGTTTGTGGTATAGGTTGAGTGGCGCAGCTGGTAACGAGAGCCATAGCGCGCATACTAGTTCGAATCCAGACCATTGAGCTATCGGTTGGACTCGATCCCAAAAAAATAACACACAACCCGCCACAATCTCCAAACACAAATGATTAGTTAAACAAACAAAAAAAATTGAATGAATGACCTCCACTACAAAGAACTCTTAACAAAATGACAACTCTTAAGAAATGTGTGACCCATCGTCCCAAAGAGCGATACCATGAAGGGATGAACTAGCTGCATGTAATTTGATGGATTTATAGCCACAAATATGTAACTTGTGGATTGATTTCTGTTCGTTATGATAGAGAATTAGTACAATTTATACTAATGAAAAAACAAAACAAAATAAAAAACAAACCAAAAAAAAACCCCAAAAAAGAACACTCAAAGTTTGTGTTTATTACTATTTTTGGGAGTGCGATTCAATATGAAACCGTCTTGAGACGGTCGGTGACATTTATCATCAATACAGTCGCCAGATGAATACGGTACTTGTGTATTTTAAGTGCTTGTACTTTATGTTATACTAAGCTGATATAAACTGTAAAAAGTAATAAACAAAAAAAAAAAAATGAATATAACAGCTTCAAATAAGAACAAAATATCTAGCTCCTATCTTGGAGCTTGTTATATTCATTTTTGTTTATTACGTTGTACTTTATGGCACGCTTAACCTTCTAATGGTGGAGTTGGATTTTACCCTAGCCTATCATCATCATATTGTTCTCATCTTATCGATTTTACCAAGATAGCAACGAAAACGATGCGATGCATTGACTGTCAGCGATCTCTCTTAGAGTGGTTGATGGCCTCGGTGGAAGAGAGTCCCTCTCTCAGCCAGGCGAATGGTGCAGTACCAGTCTAGTCCCGGGTTCAAATCCCATCGCTGCGGAGTTTTTATTGTCGATTGTCTCCAGGCTCTTCTCTACCGTTTTCAATTCTTGTTATTATATCTTTTGACAACAGCTTCGAATGCTATAACGATTTACCCAAACCCTATGACGATCTACCCAATTTCTATAGGGAATGAGATTAGCGGAAGAGTAGCGTCCATTGATTGGACGTCACCCATAGTCTGTGACGTCACCGGCGGAAAGGTTATTAGAGAGAGAACGTCATGTTGGTTATGCGCATGGTCTCTCGTCCTCGCTTCAAGCAATTGCTATTGTCCGTTTCACGCTATGGAAACCGGGATAAACTCCGGCTCCGTGGGCCCAATGGCTCTAAAGGACTACTTTTGCTGTTGACGGGTTAATGTGAACTTAATTTACTACTTTATTTGAATATATATATATATATATATATATATATATATATATATATATATATATATATATTTGTATTGTACTGCTTAATCTTGCAAGTGGTGGTGAATTGATTTGTTTGTGAGTGAATTGTTTGTCAAGTGTTTTGTTTGTCATTGAAGAAAAAATTAGATGAGCTAATATAGAATGTTTATCTTATGGTGAACGATACGGCAAAAGGAAGACTTGACGGTAATAATAGATCCGATGAAATTGATGAGGTTATGTATAATTTTGTTTCTTTTTCTCTCCATTTCTACCTCTTTCTTCCTACAGTTCTATCTATATATACGGTTTCGAGTGGTAGTAGTAGTAGTAGTAGTAGTAGTAGTAGTAGTAGTAGTAGTAGTAGTAGTAGTAGTAGTAGTGTGGCGGGTTGTGTGTTATTGTTGTGGGATCGAGTCCAACCGATAGCTCAATGGTCGGGATTCGAACTAGTATTCGCGCTATGGCTCTCGTTACCAGCTGCACCACTCAACCTATATCACAAACGGCTCAGGTTTAATCTAGGGGAGATCAATAATTGCCTTAGGGTCCCTTATAACTTAATTGTATTAATAAAAAGTGAGTCAAGACCATAATAGTAACGCCCAAATGCAATAATAACAATTCTATACATAAAGTTTAATTAGATTGTTACAGGAAAAGATAGAAAGAATAAGTATTTATTTAATATCAGGAAGAATAGCTCTAATTGAGTGGATCTAATCTATTATATATTTATTTGTTTACTTTGATATAATCATATGTGTCTGTGGAAAATACATTTGAAAATGGTATAAGCCCGTTTGGCTTATCTTTATCCCGCTGGCTTGCTTGACTGAGGCAAATGTATCAGCTAGTTCCAGGGTTGGCGCCTGCTTTGCAGAGTTTTCTGGACATCACAACAGTGTGTTGTAGTTAGGCTGACATCAGGGGTTTACCGCTGTTCAAGGACTGGGATGCAGGGATTCGGCACAACTGGGTGCTCCAACGACACGGAAAAGGACCAGGATCAGGACCTTCATTTGAGAATTAAAACAACAAGGTCTTAGAGCCAATCGAGTTTGTCTTTCGCCACAGAATCGTCCTGAGCGACACATCATAATAGCCTTTATTTGCCGACAAAGGCAAGGAGATGCAGTAACTCCATGATAATGGTAGTTAGTATATGTTTTAAACATCAACTGACAGTCGAGCTATCTTACATGATGAGAATTTAACAGGGTTGTGTCCCTGGTATTTCTTTATTTATTTTTATTAATTATAATTGAGGTTATGATATGTGGCCGGCGATTGGCGGTGGGGTACAGACATTCAAGCAATATACATATTGAATATAAATGAAATAATAACATAGATCATAAACAACTGTTAACTATAAAATAAGATACATATAGATATAGTTTTGTACAGGTATTCCAACTTACGAACATCCATGGAATAGCACAATTAAAATATATACACAAACTATAATAGTAATGCTAGATTAAATTGAATTCACAGTAATATCTCGTTCCACTTTGTATGTTAACCAATAATTCATTTTACCTCCAGCCGAGATGACAAACTTTTTTAAAGTTTGAAATTGGAGGGATAGCTCTTCTCTCTTGGGCTTCTTAGCGTGTGTGTGATTAAACTCGGAGATGAATTTGATTTTGTGAAATGAAAATAGCCAATCAGAAGAATGTTCCTGTTTTAGATAGCCAATGATATCCAGATGCTTTGGTAAGAAAGAATAACGGATAATTACCGGAGAGCTAGACCTTAATTGTAATTTTAGCTACTCTTGAACGAGACAAGGGCCTTAGGGCCTAGGCACGTTGGCGTATTGTTTGGCAAAGGTAATTAGCAGGAGGCATGAATACAATGGCAGACAATTTGAACAGGTAAATAAGCCTTAAGCTGAAAGTGAGAGTTCCATTATACAATGGAAATGTTTCCCCACCTAACGACCAAAATTTCCGTTAGAAAGACTTGGAGCTTTATTGGAGAAAGGCTGTCCATGGGTGAGTATTTTTAATGGAGGTGTTGATCAAATATATGTCTCGTCCACTAGGTTTGAAGTGGTTTTAAATGAGACGATGACGAATGATAAAGAAATCACGCAGTGAAAGAAAATCTCTCGTCACAAGTAGTAGTAGTAGTAGTAGTAGTAGTAGTAGTAGTAGTAGTAGTAGTAGTAGTAGTAGTAGTAGTAGTAGTAGTAGTAGTAGTAGTAGTAGTAGTAGACGAAGAGATGGAGTACGAAGAAGAAGTAGAAGCAGAAGAAGAAGAAGAAGAAGAAGAAGAAGAAGAAGAAGAAGAAGAAGAAGAAGAAGAAGAAGAAGAAGAAGAAGAAGAAGAAGAAGAAGAAGAAGAAGAAGAAGAAGAAGAAGAAGAAGAAGACGAAGAAGAAGAAGAAGAAGAAGAAGAAGAAGAAGAAGAAGAAGAAGAAGAAGAAGAAGAAGAAGAAGAAGAAGAAGAAGAAGAAGAAGAAGAAGAAGAAGAAGAAGAAGAAGAAGAAGAAGAAGAAGAAGAAGAAGAAGAAGAAGAAGAAGAAGAAGAAGAAGAAGAAGAAGAAGAAGAAGAAGAAGAAGAAGAAGAAGAAGAAGGAAGGAATGAAGAGGTGGAGGTTGAGGAGATGACGAAAAAAGGTGAAAACACGGAGAAGAAAATGAAAACGGTTTTATATTTATTTTATTTTTATCATCAACAAATTATAATAATTCCAGACCAGTGTTCGAACTGCAGAGGGAATGTTATCGAACTACAACTCGTGTCCGTCCTCTGGAACACCGCTTTGAGTGCTTGCGCATGACCCCACGCCCCCCCCCCCTTCTCTCAAGTGACTGGGCAGTGGGCAGTGGTCGTGGTCATCTAAGGTCAGATGGATTGAATTTCTTGCCTTCTCTTTGTCCTGACAGATTCGCTCGGATCTGTTCTCCACAACAACTGAGCATTTGGGACGTTATTTTTATTATTTAATTTTGGTGGAAAGAAAATAGATTACTGGTTATATAATTTAGAATGTTCCATATAACACGGAAAGATATGCATCTGGAGGAGAGGTATGAGGAGGAGAAGGAGAAAGAAGTGTAAGACGATGGAGCAGGAGGAGGAGGAGGAGGAGGAGGAGCAGCAGCGAGAAAAGTAAGAGGAAGGTAGATGAGGAAGGTGGAAGAGTAAGAAGATAGAGGAAGAGTAGGAAGAGGAGAAGGAGGATTTGGAGGAGGAGGAGGAAAAAGTAGAGGATGAGTAGGAAATACAAAGTAGTCTTTCAGAGCCATGAGACCCATGGAACCGGAGTTTATCCTGATTTCTAAAGAGTCAAATGTACAATAGCAATTGTTTGTTACTCGTTGGATAGGACGCTGGTCTATCGCAAAGTAAGAAGCGTTAGATTGGTAGAGAAAAAAAACGGACAGGCTAGGATAAAGACGAGGAAATGAGGGTATATCAACGGAACGCATCCGCTAGTGCGGGGCGGTCCTTGGCAAGCTTAAGGACCACGGTCCTACGGTCCCTGGGAAATGAAAACCGCAAGGACCGGTCCTAGGACCGGCGGTCCTTTTCGACATTGAACATTCCTGAGAGACCGTTTTGACCTTTGGGACCATGGGATCGTTCATTCTTGAACCGTTAAAGACCGCTACACGATGAAAATCGTGGTCTACAGGAGTAAAACACACGGAGTAGTCACACTCATTTCAAATTGTAACCTAATTAGAGAAGGGTGATGCCTTCTTTATTTGATCACAGTACTTCATTGTTACTTCGATAATTTAGCGTGAATAAAATTTGAAATGTATCCCCATTAACGGAGATAATGGAATCACCCAAGGCGTTGATCGAGTTGTTCGTGGCGTTTATACACACACGCAACTCCTACCCCCCCCCCCCCCCCCACACACACACACACACACATGAGAGGGCAGCGAGCATTGAAGAGTAAGAGAGAGACGTGAAGTTATAATAAGAGGGGGTGGATGCGGTAATAAGTAATAAGTAATAAGTGGGGTCGATGGTGACTTTTCGCCAGATCTAACAAACCCAGCTACCCATTCACTGCTGAGTAGACAGGGATTCAGAAAAAACTCGACTGCACCCGGGATCGATCTCTGGCCCTTTGCGTATAAAGAGAGTGCTCTATCAACTGAGCTATCGGGTCCCCAAATATTCTATTGGACCTTTTAAAAATACAGACGTTATAACTGTTTTTTTTGGAAGGAAGAAACTAATGAAACTCATATTATTTGATTAGTTAAAACACCAAACGAAATTTTAATATTATTGTATTATTTTAAATGACAACAATGCGATAGAAAGGAGTGGCGACAAGAGATGGACAAAAGAAAACAAAAAATCAGACTTGCAACTTGCTAGGTTTGAGACACACCACACACACACACACACACACACACACACATCTTTAGTAGTCACATACATTTCAAACAATAACCCATTAGAGAAGAGGGTCATGCCTTCATCATAGATCATTGTCATTGCGATCATTATGGTGTAGTAAATTTTGAAATTTACCCCGTATAATGGAATCGTCCAAGGCGTGCGCCTCCTGTTCCCCCCCATCTCACACACGAAAGGGCGGTTTGCGGAGTGGAGGGAGGTGGTCGTCTGCCTCTATGGTCGTCTGTGTCGTTTAGTGTATGGCAAAGAGGGGTGGGTGCGATTAATTAAGTGGGATGGGTGGTGATTGGTGGAAGATAGGCAAAGGACCGAGGCAACGAATCGCTGGGGAAGTAGTATGGCGCCAGACCGTTGAAAGGTGATAAGAAGTGAGGACCGCCGGCGGTCTTCCTCTTTGGGACCGGACCACGGTTCACAGCTAAAAGACCGTGGGACCGGTCCTCGGTCCGGTCCTCAGCGCGGCACTAGCATCCGTCTTTTCAGGAAAAAAAAATAGTCCATGCTCGCTTTAACATTATGAGATGACAGTATGGCTTGTCACACAATACTCATAACTTGGGGATTCGTTAAGTTCGTCTTTGTTGTGTCACACACAAACACACACACACACACACAGACAGACAGACACAGCTCACACACATACACAAAGACACATCTCCACATAGACACAAGCCCATCATATATATATATATATATATATATATATATATATATATATATATATATATATAATATATAATTTAAATATTTACCACAATGTTGGAGTCACTCTACATCGATGTTTCAGGCCTTTATTCAGCCATCGTCAGGACTGTGTGTTACATGTCGAGCACTATTCGTACCATATTTGTATTCAACACGATTCAATATATATATTGAATCGTGTTGGATACAAATATATATATATATATATATATATATATATATATATAATATATATATATATATATATATATTCACACGATGAATTTCAGTATTATGCACCCTGACGATTGAACCATTGACCACAGCTAGAACGAAGGACAACCCCAGCTGTACATTGGTACTTTGACTATTATACACGCGGACAGCAGTGGACAACAGTTGACAGCAGTGGACACCGGAGTGGACATAACAGGTGGGCTCGCCCTTGTGTAACATGTCTTTTTTCCCATAGCTTCTCACCTCTCTTCCGCTTACGTCGGAAGTTATTTTATTCTCTCTCTCTCTCTCTCTCTCTCTCTCTCTCTCTCTTCTTTATATATATATATATATATATATATAATATATATATATATATATATATATATATATATAATATCATATATCCATCTAACTATCTCTCTTGAGCCTTTAAAGAACGCAATATCCACTAAACGTGTTGAAAGCGCTTTACAAAGGGTCTCTTACAAACAGCAACACGTAACATAATATAGAACGAGACATGATGCCTGCTAGGCGATATTACACCTATTTTTATTCCGGCAGAGACAACACTGTTAACGGAAGGTACTCATTTTACACCAGAGTACGGTGAGAGAATTTGAGTACAAAGCCTTTATGCGCCGAGGGAGGCTCGAACACATGACTTTCCGATCCTAAAGCGAGTGTCATACCACTAGATATGAAGTGAATAGAAAAGTGCCAGAAGACAATAGAGAATAAAAATTTTTCGCGGCGGTGGTGGGGTTTGAACCTGCGACCTTATTGGTACGACAACTCCGCCTGGCAGGTGAGAGCGTGGCTCTACCGTGTGAGCTATCCACGAACACCAAAATATTCGTTTCAAACTCAAAGTCATTACTAGATCCCTCTCTCACCCACTTCTTGAGACCGCCGATTCGTTCGTACACCACCATCGCGAATAATTTTGACCAGCAGTTAAGCCTAATAGCCAATATTCTCAACACAAACATATAACATAGAAACGATTGAGACATTGAGTATGCTCCGGTGTATGGGGTGAATTTATTTTTATTCTTACTTTATTCTTTTTATTTTTACTCACTTTTCTGTCATACCACTAGACCACATAAACCTCATATATATATATATATATATATATATATATATATATATATATATATATATATATATATATATATATCTCCTGCTCTCTCTCCCTCCTCTCTCTCTCTCTATCTCTCTCTCTCTATCTCTCCACTCTCCCATCGACTCCCCATTACAGGCCGTTTTCGGTTCCGCTAGGTAGATCTTTGCCCAACTCTGAAAAAAACACATTATAAAAATGTTGGCCAGAAAATTCATCATTTAAATACCAATCATAAAAAGACCCGCATCTTGTCAAAAAAAAAAACCCTCTCTAACTTCAAGAAATTATTCAAGGTGGTCACCATTATATCATTTGTTTACGTCGATGGAATATAGAGACATAGACGCACACGGAAACAAACTTTACTCGAATATTACATTCGGTTCGTTCCAAGTCGCTGCTCTCTTGGCTCTGTCGTTTGCATTTCAGCTTTCATACTTTCATTCACCATTTTCTAATCCGCTCCTTGCTTCTTGCCCATGTACGAGGGGT
Source organism: Berghia stephanieae (assembly GCF_034508935.2). Classification (NCBI taxonomy): domain Eukaryota; kingdom Metazoa; phylum Mollusca; class Gastropoda; order Nudibranchia; family Aeolidiidae; genus Berghia; species Berghia stephanieae. Next base: position 49,225,440 of record NC_088363.1, read on the forward strand.
CCGTAGTATTGTAATATGTACATTGAAGTCCGCGAGAAGTCAACTCGCTTAATGTGCAAATCTGGCTCAAAAGCCAGCTTGCCAATATCAAATTAAGAAATTAAGGAGCAGATAAAGAACTGAACAAGTGTGTATGAAAGGTGCCAGACAAAGCAAGTCCTTCAGTTTTTGATCGATTAAAATGACCTTCATCTTATCAAAAACTCTCAAACCTGGGAATTCCTTGAACAATTTCTTTGAAGTCCCAACAGTTTTTGACCAGTTGAGGGTCATTTTAATTGATCGATATTTGAGGAACGAGTTTTCTGGCCCAAAATTGATTGAGTGCGTTGTTTTTTTTGTTTTTGTTTTTGTTTTTTGTTTTTGTTTTTTTTGTTCAGACACAGCAGTACAGTCGACATGTAACCTATCCATTATTCATTTTCCTCTGGAGGACAGAGAGTTTTGACCTTTGCTACTACTTCTACTGCTATAATTTATATTACTACTACTACTACTACTACTACTACTACTACTACTACTACTACTACTACTACTACTACTACTACTACTACTACTACTACTACTACTGCCACTACTACTACTACGACCACCACCACCACCGCTGCTACTACTACTACTACTACTACTACTACTACTACTACTACTACTACTACTACTACTACTACTACTACTACTTCTACTGCTACCACTATTAGTGAGACAGACAGTCATAAAACAGTCAAGAAAAAGTATCATTTCTTCTTGACACCGTTAGTACAATGATATATACCCTTATCACAACTCCCGTACCTAAGGCTTTATGTGGGGCAAATGGCTAGAATTAGAAGGACAATCCCCTCTTGGTTTTAAATTAAACCAATGCAACCCATTGGTATTTCAAAAGTTCTCAAGGCAATTTATTTGAATGTGCACCAGATAAAAATAAATATGGTAACGTGACCTGATAAACGGTGGAACAATACTTTTTCTTCTCCTTTTGGTAGGAAAAAACAACAAAACATCGTTTACAGCCTGCATCTGTATTATAGTTAGTAAGTTACAATGACGATAATAAACTAGATAGGTGTAGTAAAATGTTTGCCTACAAATGCCCTGGTATAGCCCCAAAAGTCCATCTAAGAACATTGTCTGTCTTCCACCTAAGAGAATGCGAGACAGAGAGTAAATTTTAGTGAACAACATTTTCGTGAAGAGAGTAAAATCGTGTATACCATTTGCACTCCGGGTTAAGTATATAATATATCGTATGGAGAAGGGAGTAAATATTCTCGCGGAGTAATTCTCTCGTGTTACACCGGCGTCCAGTCATTCATCGATGTGCGGATTCGGCTCATTGCAGTGATTTTAAAGGGAACAACTGGGACGCTTAGAAACAGAACACATTGTGATGCGGTCTCGTGAAGGGACGAGCAGTCGAAACGAGGTGAATGAAGGAAGGAAAGAAGTAAGGAGACGGGAGGTCGTGCGTGTCCGGCCTTGTGCGTGTGTGTGTGTAAGTACGTGTGTGTACTACCGTGTTTTGTGTTTATTTTCTGAAAGGACAAAAGTCGCAGGTACTCCCGATTCTTTGGATCGGCAGACAGACCAGTCGACTATCACCGTTTGTGTGAGACTTGGGGTCACTTCGATCCCGATGTTAAAAAACACTTTGTTGATTTTTTATTCCTTTGTTTCAGAATAGGACTCAGGTCCGTGTGTGTCTTCTGCTCAAGCTGATTTCTTTGATCTTTAGCGGTGTATATAGTTTTAAGAAAATTGTCATCATAATGTACTAAAGTGTGTTTTGGTCAAAACATTTTAAGTGTCATTACTTCTTAAAAAAGGAATAATTCTTGGTCAAAGGATGCAAAACAACTGGAGCTTATTTTGATATTAACGTCTGAGGTAACTAAAAGCGATGTTGAATGTGCTTAAATATAGTATAAGCAGATAACTGAAGCATACATTGTATTGTTAATATCTTATAATTAAAATGATATTACATTATTTATGTATTCCATCGTTTGATTGATTGATTAATTGAATCATTGATTTATTTATTCATCGATTGATTGACTGATTGATCCATCGATTGATTGATTGAGTGGTTGATAGATTGATGAATTAATTGTCTGGTTGACTAATTGAATGGCTGATTGAATGATTGATTGATTGATTGATTTGTTAATTCATTGAATGGATGGGTGTTTCACATGGTTTGAGGTTCTTGTGCTCTCTCTCTCTCTCTCTCTCTCTCTCTCTCTCTCTCTCTCTCTCTCTCTCTCTATGTGTGTGTGTGAGTGTGTGTATTATGTGTTTGTGTGTGCACTTTGCCCCGCACTGTAATGTACATGTCATTTAAACATAAAATTCTGAAACGTTGTCTATGAAACAGTGCCCGGACAAAGCAAGAATAAAAAGTCCAAGTAAAAAAAACCAAATATCCCCAAATATAATCAATTCACGACCCCTAGATCTCTGGCTGATTATTAGGGATGTTTGTTTTGTTTTGTTTTTAATGTGTTTTTTTTTTTTATCTGCTTTGTTTCATCTTCATCATTTCACATTTTTATCTTGCACCAGTGCCTGCTCTCATATTTTCATGATGAGTATAGCCTTTCAAACTGTAAAAACCTGAAATTTCATGAGTTTTTTATAAAGCAAATAATCACGAAATGTGTACAAAGCGCTTTACAGGGTGTCCCTAGCCAACAACAACCCTAAATATGTAGCGCGAGACATGGCACATGACATGACGTCTGTAAGGCGATATTACAATTTTTGTTCTGACAGATACAAACAACGCTATTAAATCCTAGGCACTCATTTTACACCTGGGCACAATGAAAGAATGTGAGTAAAGAGCATTTTCCAAGGATTCATCTATGCGCCGCTCAGAGCGGAAATCGAACCCAGGACCATTCGATCCGATGGCGAATGTCATACCACAAGACCAGGCATCTTTTTAAAAATATAAACAAACAAAAAAACCACATTATAAAAAGTGTGGTCAGAAAACTTCTTGTCGTTTAATTAGGCCACCCTGACTATGGGTTACATAATTTGTGCATTAAAATAAGAGTTTTTATATAGCGCAATATCTACTCGAAGTCTCAAAGCGCTTTACAATGGGTCTCAGGTCAACAGCAACACTGACTTAACATGTAGGACGAGACATGACGCCTGTTAGGCGATATTATAATTTTTTTTTCGGACAGAACAACGCTGTTAACGGTCTGGTACTCATTTTACACATGAGTACGGTGAGAGAATGTAAGTGACGAGCCTTTTTCAAGGGCTCAACTATGCGCCGAGCAAGGCTCGAACCCAGGACCATCCGATCTGAAAGCGAGTGTCATACCACTAGACCACATAGCCGCATAAAAAGCCAATGAACTTGATCATAATTTATATAGTGCAATGTTCACTAAGCGTCCTCAAAGCGCTTTACAATGTAAGGCTTCATCGTAAAAAAATATATGTATATAAAAAAGAGATTGTTTATCATAGCAATAAGATTACTCTTATATATGAATTATGAAAGTTTTATATGAGAACTCGTTGACCATGATATATATTACGGTAGATTCCCTCTTGACCAATGGTCAATATTGGTTATTTGATAAGATTCAATATTTGACTGACCAATTACAAGACGGACACGACTTGTACAAATTAAGTATGGAAAGAGTCCTGACCACTGGATCACGTGACCATTCGACCAACGACAACCCCAATGCTGCCATACTCTGGAAAACACATATTTAAAAATTTGGCCAGAAAACTCGTCCTTCAAATATCGATCGATTTAAATGACCCTCATCTTGGCAAAAACTCTCAAACCCGGGACTTCGCAAGTCCCGGGTTTGAGAGTTTTTGCCAAGATGAGGGTCATTTAAATCGATCGATATTTGAAGGACGAGTTTTCTGACCAAATTTTATTTTTAAATATGTGTTTTTACAGAGTACGGCAAAATGGACATATGACTACAAAATCAATAAATCAATTCTTTGATATTGTACTAGACACGGAGTTACATAACTATCAAAGTTAAATAGAAGGGAGAAGTCATTGACTGGTGCAAGGTGAAAATATGTAGCTCTGTGTTAGACACATTATACCGGTTGTCAAACACCAAAAAAAAAAAAATCGTCCCGAAATTATTTTTTTAAAACCCCAAAAGAAAGCCACCACACCCCCCCCCCTTCCCCCCCCCCCCCCCCCCCCCAAAAAAAAACAACCACAAAAAAAAAACAAAAAAAAAAAACGACAAAACAAAACAGCTCCCCCCCCCCCACCCAAAAAAAAAAAACAAACAAAAAAACAAAACAAAACAAAACAAAATAAAACAAACAACTAGGTCTATTTATTTAGTAATCATATCAATGTGGTTTTTAACTTTTCAATTTTATATATTATATGAGCAGTTTTGATTGGAACTAGGCGCTATATAAATTTATTATATTATTATATTTTTATAACTTGAGAATTTGTACTAGGCAATATCCACTAAACGTGCTCAAAATGCTTTACAACGAGTCCCTAGCCAATAGCATGGTACTTATTTCTATGATTGTCATGAAACGGCAATACGAGATAAATTCAAAATTTTCAGAGATACTAATTTTTTTTTCTGGGGGAAAAATAAACAACAACAATAATAAATGGGAATGGAAATTTTCATTTGGTTCGTACGAAGACAGATAATGAGGACAGCGCTGATCTCTCATCTCTTATTCGTCTTTAGCATCTCATTTATCCTGTTTTGTTGACAAAGGGGAAACCCGAAATTACTATGTTATTGTTTGTCTTTGTGAATAAAATTTATGCTTCTATTCCCTTTTAGTATTGATTATTTCTCGAATTTCAAGCAGTAACATTTACAAGTTTTCTTCTGATGAAAAACAGACATAAGTGAATCGGTATATAGATAAATAAATGCATAGATAAATAAATAAATTGATAAATTAATGAATAAGAAAATGAATGAATAAATAATTGAATAAATAAATAAACAAATAAATAGATAAATAATACTAACCATAATAAAAACAAACAATCTATAAAAAAGAAGAAAAAAGAAATGGAATATTCAGAGAATAAAATGGTCATACTATAATATTTACGTTTCATTTTCCTTTCTTTTCTCTCTATTTTCCCCAGGTAAAGCTAAATGAACCAGCTCCACTTCAAAATATAATAATATGATGTGACTTCTCCTAGGCAGATGCTATAAAAATTCCAGCATGTGAAGAAAACGTTAAGGGAATACCTCAGGAATACCTCAATTACTTCTTCAGTTCACTATTACTCCTAGACTACCTACGTAGATTGGACATTCATCCATCCATCCAACCTTCAGTCTGTACATCCGTTTATTCATTCATTCTTTCGTTCAGTCATTCGTTCGTTCAGTCATCTGGAACGAAGAACAGAAGCACAATTTGGCCGGAACAAAAAGGCTAAAATAAAACAACAACAGAAGGTTGAGGTCGTAGAGAGGCAAGGATTATTAATTACTCTCGGACTTATGAACAAGAATGGTATGTACTATTTATATTTACTACTACTACAATTACTACTACTACTACTACTACTACTACTACTACTACTACTACTACTACTACTACTACTACTACTACTACTACTACTACTACTACTACTACTACTACTATTACTGCTACTACTACTACTACTACTACTACTACTACTACTACTACTACTACTACTATTACTAGTACTACTGCTACTATTACTACAACAACAACAACTACTACTACTACTACTACTACTACTACTACTACTACTACTACTACTACTACTACTACTACTATTACTAGTACTACTGCTACTATTACTACAACAACAACTACTACTACTACTACTACTACTACTACTACTACTACTACTACTACTACTACTACTACTACGACGACGACGACGACGACGACGACTACTATAACAAAACTATTGAAAGACCAATAGAGCTGGGGCTAATCCATTGTAAAAAACAAATCTGGAGTCCATCAGGTATAGAACCTGTTCTGGTCCTTCTGTGTGTGAAGCGAGTGCTCTCCCAATTGAGCTATCTGGACATCCATATATATATATATATATATATATATAATATATATATATATATATATATATATATATATATAATATATATATATATATAGGTATAGTGTTGATGACAAGATTGTACACAGTGTCCTATTTTATTTTCTAGGTTGTGTCCAGTGTCAAGTGTTGAAGTCACTTGTCAAATGGTCGCTTATTTATAGCCATTGCATAGCATGACTTCATTATGACTATAGTTGTAAGGTACAGGGCCATTTTTAAACCGACATATTATATAAAAGGCATAGATGGATGGATGGATGGATGGATAGATAGATAGATAGATGGATGGATGGATGGATGGATGGATGGATGGATGGATCGATGGATGGATGGATGGATGGATAGATAGATATATAGATAGATGGATGGATGGATGGATGGATAGATAGATAGATAGATGGATGGATGGATGGATGGAGATAGATGAATAGAAAGATTGATGGATGGATAGATCAATAGTTATTTAGATAGATAAATATATATCAAATAAATAGATAGATTGGTAGTTAAAAAGAAAATTAGAGACATTGATACATACATAGAAAGAAAGAAAGAAAGAAAGAGAGAGAGAGAGAGAGAGAGAGAGAGAGAGAGAGAGAGAGAGAGAGATAGAAAGAGAGAGATTGTTTTAAAAAGTAAGGTTTAAGTCACGTGTCAAATGGTCCCTTATTTATGGCGACGACACGATTTCGTATAGATTATTGGGTGCACGATCATAATTTTCAAACAAACATATTATATAATAGATAGAGGGACATTTAAAGAGAGAGAGAGAGAGAGAGAGGCATTGTTTTAAAAAGTAAGGTTTAAGTCAGGACTTTACATAACAAATCTGAAGAAGAAAAATGCTCATTGAAATCGTGACGAATAATGTGACAATTTTCCTATAGTTGGTAAAGGCAACGGCTAATGCACAAATCAATTATCCCAACGGAGCGGTCATTTTGCATGTCCACTAATTGTCCAGGCACAGGACTACCAACTCGCCACCCATTTACACCAATCCCACTTCCCCCCCCCCCCCCCCCAATTTCCACTTAATTTACGCTGCCAATGGTTTTTTCCCCATCCAGAAAGCACATCGATATTACATTCCACTCCCACCTCCTCAAATCTCCCCACCATTCACTAGAACGGACGTCTCAATTGTACTGCGTAACTCTGAACAAAGACTTTTTAAAAGTTTTGGTAAAATATACCGTCCTCCAAACATAGATCGATTTAAATTACTCTCATCTTGTAAAAAAAATAAATTGAAAATAGAATAACGAAAAAAGCAAACAAAAACAAACAAGCCTACTTCTAAAACCTTGATGCTCAATGAAGAATTCTGAAGTCCCAGGTTTGAGAGTTTTTAACAAGGCGAGAGTAATATTTATTGATTCATGTTTGAAGAATGAGTTTTCTGGCCAAAATGTAAAAAAATGTTCCTTTTTTTTCTTTTCTTGTTTTTGTTTTAGAGTAAGGCAGCGTAGCCTTCGTAAAGCCCACATTCTCAATGTTGTTTTAACAACGAGTGATGTGTCGACCGTCTTTTGGTTTAGTAGCAAAATGAGTCGGCCGTCTTTTGGTTTAGTAGCAAAAATGAGTCGACCGTCTTTTGGTTTAGTAGCAAAAATGAGTCGACCGTCCTTGTGATTTGGTAGCAAAATGAGTCGACTGGTCTAGGGTTTGGTAGCAAAATGAGTCGGCCGTCCTTGTGATTTGGTAGAAAATGAGTCAGCCCTCCTTGGGTTTGGTGTCAATATAAGTCAGCTATCTATCTATCTATCTATCTATCTATCTATCTATCTATCTATCTATCTATCTATCTATCTATCTATCTATCTATCTATATATCTGTCTGTCTGTTAAGAAAGCAAGCTTATGCAAAAAGGTTACACAAGAATTTTAGTGCAAAATTGTCAATTATACCAGCAAATGGGTTTATTGGGTGCACGATGCAGGTATATCCAGTAAAACTTGGTCTGTGAATGATACGTTTGGGACAGTTTTACGTCCAAGTTAGTGGACTGGTTATCGTGTTGAGAACTAGTTAATCAATCTTTTAAATGGTTTGGGTTTTTTTTTTTTTTGTGTGCATGAGAAACTGATATTTATCAAAATAATATTATATCATAAAAGGCGGGGTTTTAATATTAATATTTAGAATTTAACAAGATTCAGGTTGAGTATGATTTGTTTTTACTATTAGAGAGCCGTTTTTAGACTGACATGGGGCGGTCAAAATCAGTAGGAGGAGTGGTTTGAAGGAATTGTGGGGAGAGTTTACAATAGGGTATAAAATCAAGTGTTTCTGATCAAACCGGGATTCTACTTTCTGATTCAATTCGATTCTACAATCGATTCTATACTATTCTATTTTACTTTGGGCTGCACTTTTTAAAGTCTTTAGACTTTTTGTAGTATGCTGCAAGTTCTAACATCCTACAAAGCAAAATGACTTAACATTTGGATTGATTTTACGGATTTGAAATTTATGACACTGAGTGAATTATGACCATGCTTTTTTATTTGGATTTCGAATTCATCACAACAAATAAAGCAGTAAGAAATGAAACTTGGAATCTGGACATTGATTTGAATATCTTGATGTTGTACATCCAATTGTTCTCATTGGCCCTTGAACTCTTTTGTCATTATTAACATCTACAACACAATGCAAAGGAACATCATTACCATCTATCAAAAAGCCACTATACGATCAAAAGCCTTTATATTTGTGTGCAACTACGCCACGAACTATCTATCTATCTGTCTGTCTATCTGTCTATCATCCTTTTTATCTATCTTTCAATCTTATCTATCTATCTATCTATCTATCTATATATATATATATATATATATATATATATATATATATATATATATATATATTAGAAAAGAGAGACAGATTATATATATATATATATTACCTGTGCCATTTCTTGATTAGAAAAGAGAGACAGATTATATATATATATATATATATATATATATATATATATATATATAATCTGTCTCTCTTTTCTAATCAAGAAATGGCACGGGTAACATTTAATTGAATCTAGTTGTAGCTTTGGGAATAATGAACGAACCAATACGCGATAGTCAGTCCATTTGACACTCCCACCATTGCAGACCATAAAGTACTCACCTACATACAATAATAGCAATCCTACGGCCAATTAGAAACAAGCCCGTACCCTTGACCACCCAAAATTTGCCATGTTGTTAGCACGGGTATCATTTTACAGGTAGTCGATAGGGTACTGCTTGACACTCGTAAAACGCCTTTTTGCATTTTGACAGAAAATTGGTACTTTATATTACTCGTAGGGCAAGGCGGGGAAATTCCACACCCAACTTTTTCAGTTTATTGTCATAAAGTTTCTATTGATGAGGTGAACACACAACAGAATACAATTACCCCACAGCCATTCACATTTGGATTTTGTACAAAGACATGTAACATTTAAAACTGAAACGACACTTTAAAAATTCAAAATTTTCTCTTTATTCGCATATTCACCATTTTGGGGTAATTCCACTTCCATCATGACAAGCATGCAAAAACGAGAATTAAAGAATCAGGAACAATAATTCACGTCTGAAATTAACACAACAACAATCTTTGTAGACCATGACATGAGACCAATAGACCTAACCGGGGGTCCCGATAGCTCGGTTGGTAGAGCACTCGATTCACAATCAAAGGGGCGGAGATCGATCCCGGGTGCAGCCTAGCGATTTGAGTAAGCAATAAGTATCTTCTCCGATTCTGCTTTATCTTTTCTTGACATGGTCATGGACCGTTCCCCAGTTTAGGTTGTATAATTTGGCAGCGCATTTGCAGCCCATCCCTCCAGATGTAACGAGATCCACCGCTTTCGCCATATCTGCATGGTCATAGGACACCGTCTTTTCTTGTAATTCATCACCATGATTAACCAATCTCTATTGAAAAATGAAAAAAAAACATGAACAGAAATCCCTTCTAGATCCAGCTCTAAAGCATGGGCATACATAAGTAACATCATGTAGGCCCATCATAAGGCTGATTATTCAAACAATATTAATAGGTTACACACTTATAAGAATTTTGGATGACGTGCTTTTCTAAGAAAAACAATTAGTAAACTATGTTGGGGCAATTCTACACCAGCTTGACACCTTGTCTCAAATACTGAAGAATTGGGGGAGACTTAATTCAGCTCTACAAGATGATACATAATAGAAATGATATGAATCCATCAATTATGTTTACATTTTCCAAGATAACGTATACCAGAGGCGACAAATATAAATATATTTTCCAAGATTTCAGACCAAAATAAGACCGAACTAATTTATTATACGTATTGTGAAAACATGGAATAGTCTCTGTTTTAACACAAAAAATACATGTTCTTTGAATCAATTTAAAATCTTAGTTAATAGGGAGCTAAAGTCTCTGATATTTAAGTATGACTAAAATGTTTTATTCTATTTAACTAAAAAAGAAATATAAAATTTTTATTTAATTGATTAATTTCTGAATTCAATTTGATTTTGTTAATTTTTATTTATTTATCTATTCATTTATTTGTTTGTTTAATTTAGCTATTGATCTATTTATTTATTTACGTATAAGACTTTGAATTTTCCATTACTTTCATGATTTTATAGACTGGTTTGCAAATGTTGACAAGTAAAATGCATGACATTTGAAACAATGTTAAATCATGATAATTTATCAGAGAACGTATGTATGATTATTATCCTTATTGCTTTCATGATTATTTTTGTCATTAATATTTCATTTTATTATGAACTTTGTACATTTAGGATTCATTCGACCATGACCAATTTTCAATTACAAGTTTTCTATGACAGTATTTTTCGATTTTATATTGCCGCATTGATATATTTTTTCCTTACATTCAATGTTGTGTAAAACTGTATGTGAACGATACAATGCAATCTATATGAGATTCTGTAATTATAAACTATTGTATAAGGCATTTAAAGGATAATTCCTATATTAAACCTTTAGCAAGATAAGATAAGATAAGACAGATAGGATTTTGATCTAGTATTTTTTTAAAAAAGACACGAGAAATTCGAAACCTGTAGGGTGTGGAATTTCCCTGAAAATAGGCACAGCAACTTGCTTAAGGCATCTAGAAAAGTTTTGGGGTAAATTTTACATGAGTTGCATTTACCTTCAATGGGCTCTTAAAAACTTGAAAAATTGTCAGAATTCAATAGTAGTAAAAGTGGCTGCTTCGTGTGTTCAAACAGGAAATAGAAATCAAAGGCAGTTAAAACTTTGAACAGTATCCAATGGGTCTTTTTGCATTCTCTCTGCGACGAGCTTGATATAATGAATGTGGGTGTGGAATTACCCCACCTTACCCTACATGTCTTTTTTAAAAATATATTATGAATGACAATGAGCTGAATGACATCAACTTCAGAAACTATGGAGCAGGCAGCGGTTTAAGATAAAGATCTGAACAAGGTTGTAAGAAATTATGCCAACTATCGGGAACCTCTGTGGTGTAATGGTAGCACGTCTGACCGGTAATCAGAAGGTCTGAGGTTCGATCCCCAGTCGAGGATGACTGATTTTTTTGGGATGCTTTTTTTTTCATGTATTTTTCTTTCTTGCTTTGACAGGCACAGTTTCTTACACACTTGTTCAGATCTTTGAGTGACATCAACTTTGTTCCTTCATGTTTAGTGTTGCTGTTATCTGGGTACTGGGGACTCCTTTTAAAGCGTGTTCATCACGTTTTATGGATATTACGCTAAATGAATGCTCAAAAAAAAATGCTAAAAGTATGAAGTACATTACACATTTTACGGCCAAATTATTTTTAAAGTTTATAATCAGTATATGGCTGTATATTATTATGGCTATATGGATAACAGGCTGGTTTGACTGGCTGGCCATTACTGTTATATTCCCCACGGGTTTAAATACCTCATACCTTGTAGCTTAACGAGATATCTGTTAGGATATATTAAATGTAGGATGAAATTGGCATGGCTTAGGTGTCAATTTCAGTCTCTATCTCTCTCTCTCTCTCTCTCTCTCTCTCTTTCTTTCTTTCTTTCTTTCTCTCTCTCTCTTTCTTTCTTTCTTTCTCTCTCTCTCACACGTTCACACACACTTTCATACACACTCTCTCACTCTCTCTATCTACCTATATATCTTTCTCTCTCTCACTCTCTCTCTCTCTATCTCTCTCTCTCTCTCTCTCTCTCTCTATATATATATATATATATATATATATATATATATATATATATATATATATATATATATAATATCGCCCCATTACTGCATGTCGAGCACTTTTCGTACCATATTTGTATCAAACACGATTCCCCCTCTCCCCCTCTCTCTCTCTCTCTCTCTCTCTCTCTCTCTCTCTCTCTCTCTCTTTGTCTTGCTCTCCCTTTCTCTCCGGGTCACCTCAACAAATGACCGGATTGACACATGATACGAGCCTCTTCGCCTTACTAAATTGCGTGAGTACAATGCCGTATCTACTTTGAAAAAACATTTCTAAAAAAAAATTGGCCATAAAACACGTCCTTAAAACAATTGTCAATTAAAACTATCTACCCATATCTTGTCAACAAATAAAACTATTAAACCTGAGATTTGAGTGAATATTTCCATGAATTTCCAAGTTTGAGAATTTTTAACAAGATTGGGGCCATCTTAAGTTCATCGATATTTGAAAAACGAATTCCGTGACCAAATTTTTTTAAATGTCTTTTTTTCAGAGTACGGCAGATCTGGGAATTGGTTTGTTGACAATTACTGCATTACTGTGGCAAAACGGTTTTTGTCACTTTGGTCAGAAATCACAATTTACTTCAAATCAATGCCAATCTTTTAAACCGATCCCAAACGTGTTAAAATGTTTTAATCCAGAGTCTTATAAAAAGTCTCATAGTTGGGACATTTTAATACGTGTTTATCTCCTGTCTCTCAGAGTCCTAAGGACCACAAAGCGTAGTTTATTCCCTTTTCTATTGCGTGAAACGGACAATAGCAATTGCTTACGACCCTTTGGATAGGATGCTAGTCTGTCGCAAAGTATTTTCCGTCAAATCTAACAGACCCAGCTACCCAATCACCGCTGGGTTGACAGAGAGGGGTGAGGGGGGAGGGGGTGTGGTCAGAGAAAAACATCTCGACTTCACTCGAGATCGATCTCGGTTACTTTGTGTGTGAAGTGAGTGTTCTACCCACTGAGCTATCCGCCCCCCCCCCCCCCCCTTTATGGTCATTTCAATCGATCGATATTTGGGGTAAATGTAAGCTGGTTTGTTTTGGCCATTTGTTAAAAAGTTGTTTTGTTAAAAGTTGATGAAACAAGTGGTGAGGTGTTGGACTAGTGACCCAAACGAGTGTTGTGATAACAGCGTGTCACAAAGAGACACATTATTCTATCCAATACTGATCTGCCCATGCTGGGCGACTGGTTTCATTTCACGGCTTGGTGGTGTTGCGACCATTCTGTCCCCTGGTTCAAGTCCTGCTGTGAGTGTCGAGAAGTTGAGTCATTCGCAAAGGTTCTTTATTCCCATTGTATGATGTCATCGCCCTCATGTGTAAAACGAGTACTCGACTCTTCTCTACAAACTCAGGCTTGAGAGTTTTTGATAAGTTAGAAGGCGGATTATTTATTTAATAGATTGATATTTGAAATAAAGCTACCTTAACGAGTATTCTTCCGTTTTCGTGGGGGGGGGGGGGGGGGGGGGGGGGGGGGGGGGGGGATAAACCCAACGCATTATAAAATTCTAGGCTAGGCCAGAAAACTCGTCCTTCAAATATCGATCAATTAAAATGACCATTATCGTGTAAAAATAGAAAATAAAAAATGAAAATTTAGTTGAAATAGTCGTCAGGGGTGTGCAACGGGGAAACTGTGGGTTTATGTCCAATGCACTGTGACCCGAGATGTTCCGGGTTCAATTCTGTTTTTAATCTGAGTACTACATTATCAATTTTAAGCCACTGTGCCTTGTCCTAAAAACCTGAAGATATTAATTTTCATACCCCCCCCCCCCCCCCCACTCCCAATCCAATGACGGATCCTAGTGCTCCATTTTTACAATAATTTGGCTCTAAGGGCAACGCGTTCCCATCAAACACTTACAAACGCTCTCCGGAAAATTATTAGGTGGACAAATTATAAAATATGTAAGCGTCGCGTCAATTTGGTTTTATGTCTGAATTATCCCTAAATTAAATGAAAATAATAAACTCGAAGTAGAAGGGAAAACATAACCTAAAATACTCGAAGTAGATAGAAGGTAACATAACCACGTGACGCCCTTTATTGACATGATTCGGACAGTCCGAACAATCATTATTTATTTGAAAAAAAAGAGTGATAGCAGAACAAAGCAAACTAAACAGGTTCTGCTATAGAGGGTATGCGTTTGTGTTCCAAAAAATACTCACCTGTTCTATCCACCTGATCAATCGCACCGGCATACAAAACTATGTGTATCGTTAAATTATGTTGATTGATGCTTTGCATATAGGTAAAATCTCACAAAATTAAACATACCAACTTACAAAACTATGTGTAACCTTAAACGTTTATGGTCGGATTGAAATTGATGGTATGCGTTGAGTTAAAAAAAACTCACAACATCCGCAAGCCGAATATAACGTACCAACACAGAAAACTGTGTAACCTTAAACGTTGATAGTCTGATTGATATGATTTAGTGAGAACTCATCATTAAAATGAATGTCTAAAAACAATAACAAAGAGCTGGATGACGTCGATTTCGTTCTACGTACACTCCAGCACGAGGGAAGCTGATATTTAAGTACCGTTTGCCCATAAATCAAATTATATGTTTCCGGTATAATCAAGAAACTTCACATCCGCACTCTCAAACCATACGTCTACACTCATGAGCAACAACTAATTAATATGACGCCATTTGTGTTCATAATTGAGTGACGTCACAACCTTACGAAGACAACGCGGTTGAGAAATGGGTCGCAAGACAGATATCTTCAGAAATAAAAGCGCAGAGAAAAAAACATGTGTGCGCAACATTTGAAACGATAGGACAAGGAAGGAGAGACTTTTCTACGGGAAATTGTGACTGGTCATGAATCTTGGGTCCACCACTACGACCCACCCTGAATCCAAATTGCAGTCAATGGAATACAGGCAAAAATCTTCTCCAAGCCCAAGGATATTCAAAGTCATTGTCTCTACGAGAAAGGTTTTGTTTACCATTTTCTGGGACATGGAAGGCATAGTTCACATGGAATTTCTTGAACAAGGACAAACAGTGAACTCCAAACAATATGTTTCAACTCCACGAGCCCTCAAAAATAGACTCGCACGTGTTCGAGGTGGTAGATATTCGATATTGCAGCATGACAATGAATGCACGACCACACACTAGTCGTCAATTCGGTTCAAACTTCCGACCCTACAGCTCCCTGCCTAGCCCTGCATTTAGTCCAGATCCTGCCCCATCTGACTATTTCTTGTTCCCCCAGCTCAAGAAGTATTTGAAAGAAAACCGTTACAGCAGTGATTTGGAGGTAGTGGCAGAATAATGATGTCGAGCAAAATCACCTGGGTACCTCGTTGACGGCATGCGCCAAATAGTTCGGCGTTGGCAGCTCTGTGCTGCTCGTGATGGCAATTATGTGGGAAAATAAATGGTACGATACGTAGCTGAGATTCTGGGCTTTCTTTTCCTGTTTTATGTTTGTATGTGCTGTTGGAAACAAAAAAAAAAAAAAAGTTATAATGAAACGGTACTTAACTATTATCAGCTCGCCCTTGCAGCTATTAAAATTTTGAACCCTGCCAGAACTTTTGAATCACCCTGTAGATGGATGAATATATAAATTAATGGATAGCGTCCTCTATAGGCTTCTTCCTTTTTGTTAAGTGTTGCTGTTGACTGCTGACCTCTTTTAAAGCGTTTTGAACTCATCAAGTGGACATTGTTCTATTTTTTTTAAATGAATGACGTTGACGTCACACGGTTCTTTTTTGTTGTAATAGACCGCTAATTGAAAGTGAGAGCGAAGGAGAGAGAGAGAGAGAGAGAGAGAGAGAGAGAGAGAGAGAGAGAGAGGGGGGGGGGGGGGGGGGGGGGGGGGAAGACGGTCTCACAAAACACTGAGCTATCCACGCATACAAAAATATAATATTTAGACTTTCAAACTTAGTACCTATTATGCGAACTCTATTCTCTCAATCACTATCTATCTCTCTATCTATCCGAACCAGGCGCTGGCTCGGTGTCCTATAAATTGGATCCTGGGTTTGGCTTCCTCTGTGAGAAATGTGTCACATAATATGCAGACCTGCCAACTTGAGAATTTTTAAAAAATTGATTTTTAGGAGATAATAATCGTAGTCGCTATACTTAACTTTAATGATGAACAATTTACCTTCACGCGAATTAAATAACACTTTAAAATCCTTAAAAATATAATTAGGTATGGATAAACGTTCATTTTGAATAAGTTTTATTGATTTTGAGACGCTTATAAAGTTCTGAAATTGTAGCGAAAATTTCGTAATGATACGATCTTTTGTAAAAGTATGCAGGTCTGCATATTATGTGACCAATCGCTACTTAGAGCTATCATGTCGTGATGAAGCGGAAGTTTTAATCATATTATTAAGAGCATTTGTGCGGTTTCGTGGTCAAGGGATATAACACTCGCCTTTGGATCTGGTTCGAGTCCCGTTCTTGGGGGCGCAAAGTCAAGTCCTTGGAACAGTCTCAGACTCTTGACTCACATTTTTTCTCAATGTTCTCAGGTGTAAAATGAGTATAATATAGCCGGTTTTAAGGATGTCTTATTCATTCGTAGAAACCATCGTGCCCTAAATAATAGTGATTACACGTGTAATGTCTTCTTAATAGTGGACACAACTAAGGGGCATAAACTGTTATAAACGCATTCCCTCAATAGACATGTTGGTATAAGTCATGAGATGTTGACAATGTCAACAAGCGATACACGCGTGTCTGTCTCATGTCCACAAGTACGCTGTCCAATGGCCCAAGAATGGATGATACAACATCCTGGAATGGACGTTACAGTATCTACGTACTTGTTATCGTCATCGTGTAGGTATTTGGTATTTAATTTAGTATTCAACAGATGTACCGTACTGTGGAAGACGGAGTACATTTAATTAGTAGGTTTCTTTAGCAATGTTCCTCTAGTTCTTTGTCTCTCTTCTCCTTCTCCCTCCTTTTTCAATATCATCATCATCATCACATCATCATCATCATCATCATCACATCTCATCCATCTCTCTCCTCTCTCTCATCATCATCATCATCTCTCTCGTCATCTCTCTTCTCTCTCTCTCTCGTCATCTCCTCTTCTCTCTTCTCTCTCTCTTCTCTCTCTCTTCTCTCTCTCTCTTCTCTCTCTCTCTTCTCTCTTCTTCTTCTTCCTTCTTCTTTTCCTTCTTCTTCTTCTTCTTCCTTCTTCTTCTTCTTCTTCTTCTTCTCTCTTCTCTTCTTCTTCTTCTTCTTCTTCTTTTCTCTCCTCCTCTCCCTCTCTTTCTCCTTCTTTCTCTCCTCTCTCCTCCTCTCCTCTCTCTTCTTCTCTCTTCTTCTTCTTCTTCTTCTTTCTTCTTCTTCTTCTTCTTCTTCTTCTTCTTCTTCTTTCTTCTTCTTCTTCTTCTCTTCTTCTCTCCTCCTCCTCCTCCTCCTTTCTTCTTCTTCTCTCTTTCTCCCCTTCCTCTCTCTTCCTCTCCTTCTTCCTCTTCTCTCTTCTTTCTTCTTCTTCTTCTCTTCTTCTCTTTCTTCTTCTCTTCTCTCTTCTTTCTTCTTCTTCTTCTTCTCCTCTCCTCCTTCCTCTCTTTCTTCTTCTTCCTTCTTTCCTCCTTTCCTTTCCTCTCCTCCTCCCTCCTCCTCCTCCTCCTCCTCCTCCTCCTCCTCCCTTCCTTCTCTTCTCTCTCTCTTCTTCTTCTTTATTCTTCTTCTTCTTCTTCTCTTTTCACCCCCCCTCTTCCCTCCTCTCCTGCTCCTCTCTCTCTCCCTCCTCCTCCTCCTCCTCCTCTCTTCTTCTTTTTTTCTTCTTCCTCTCCTCTCCTCTTTCTTCTTCTTCCTCCTCCTCTTCTTCTTCTTCTTCTTCTTCTTCTTATTCTTCTTCTTCTTCTTCTTTCACCCTCCTCTTCCTCCTCCTGCTCCTGCTCCTCCTCCTCCTCCTCTTCTTCTTCTTTCTCTTCTTCTTCTTCTTCTTCTTCTTCTTCTTCTTCTTCTTCTTCTTCTTCTTCTTCTTCTTCTTCTTCTTCTTCTTCTCCTTCTTCTTCTTCCTCTTCCCTACCGAAGCATTCTATAGATAGTCCATATCATCATTTTTCGACCACAACCATCTGTAGCTGCTGGTATCGGTGTCAAAGTCACAACCGTAAGGATGGATGATGTAGATACATAAAAACATTGGACCAACTAGTGTTAATTTCAATCTCGTGGACGTGCTGGTATCCAACGATAGATCACGTTTTTTTTTATAGAAATAGAAGGATATAGTGATAAATAGAGTGATAAATTAAAAATCGATTAATAGGTAGATAGATAAATAGATAGATAGAATGTAGATAGCTAGGTAGCTAGATAGATCGATAGACAGATAGATGGATAGATAGATAGATAGAGATATGCCAAAGTTACCAATTAGAGAGCAGGCACTGGTGTAAGATAAAAACATGAAAACAGTGTTTAAAACAGTGCCAGACAAAGCAGAATTAAAATTTAAAAAGAGAAAGATGCACCCCAAACTACAGCCTGCTTCGACGCCCAAGACATGGTTAAAAGAAAACCAAGAACCCCCCCCCCCCCCCCCCCCCCAAATAACCTGCCTGCTTCCACGCCCAAGACACGGTTTAAAGAAATATACCGGAAAACATCACTCGTAATAACAGCCTGCTTCCACGCCCAAGACACAGTTTAAAGAAATATACCAGCAAAATTCATCCCAAAAACAGCCTGCCTTGACATTTTCAAGGCAGACTGATGTTATGGGGGATGGTTCTGTCTTGCTGTTTTGTTGTTTTTTTCTGCCTTTTCTGGCACTGTTTCATACACACCTTTTCAGATTTCTATTTAAAGCCTCTATTACACTGGCAGGCCATAAAGGTTATCTGGTTTAAGATCAGCTCGTCCATTTAGGTCAGATGGTATCTACAGCTTTTCTTAGTTCTCGTAGTCTGACTAGACCACGGTAGGGCTAAACCCATTTAAATTTGGCCAGAAACTGTTCAGTTCAAAGAGCAGTTGATTAACATGACCTATGACCCTCAACGTCTCCAAACCTGACACTCCCTTTGAATTCTTAGGCTTGTAAAAAAGGTCCCGAGTTCGATCACATCCCCCCCCCCCCGCTGCTGCGCTGTGTGGCCTTGAGCAAGTCAATTCGCCATAGCTCTATTTGCGGCGTTGCATTGCGGCTGACGCCTGAGTTATTCATCTTCCCTTGGAATAGACCCTAGAGACTCCTTACTCACATTCTCTCACCGCACTCTTGTGTAAAATGAGTACCTAGCCGTTAACAGCGTTGTCTCTATCGGAAAAAAATTGTAATGTCGCCTCATGGGCGTCATTTCTCGTTCTATATGCTACCTGTTGCTGTCGGCCTGGGACCCTGTGTAAAGCGCTCTAGTGGATTTTGCGCTGTATAAAAGCTGAAGTACGACAGTTAACTGATTAATGCAGTGAGAACAAGCTGTAGGTACGTGGGGCTGCTTCGTAAATTAAGAATGCATTTATTCCAATTACGATCATAACGATACATTTAAGTCGAGGTTATCGGGTGCTCGATCTGCCTATCGTCGACCGGGGTTGTCAGATTAATTTTGGAAAAAAATGCCAAACAAGTCACAGAAAAATGCCAAAATGGTATGAAAAAAATCCACATCTAAAGTGCACATAAGAGGAAATAAATCTTAATTTTCTTTTCCCGATATCATCATCATTATTATTATTATTATTATTATTATTATTATTATTATTATTATTATTATTATTATTATTATTATTATTATTATTATTATTATTATTATTATTGTTATTATTATTATTATTATTGTTATTATTATTATTATTATTATTATTATTATTATTATTATTATTATTATTATTATTATTATTATTATTATTATTATTATTATTATTATTATTTGATAATGACAGTTTCATGGCGTCTTGCCAATCTCAGGTTCAAATCCTGTATATTTTGTGAAATTGTTACTGATTTGTTCATCAATTATGTGAAAATAGATAACATGGAAAAAATCGCCAATATATTGTCAAATAGAAAAATTCTATATCGATCAAACGGCTTCAAAACACACCATTTTTTTTCATTTGGCATTTAAAACGCAAAATTGGCAATCTTGGTCGATGGGGTCATGTGATCTTATCTGTCAGTTTTGACTATCCATATTCTGAGGTAGAGGAATACCAGGATGTTTACATCTACAGAGCAGAAAGGTTTCTCACACAGGATTTTCGCCATTTCAACCAATTTCTCAGCTCAGGTCTACGTTGGTTAAGTTTCATTCTGATCGAATATGCGGCTATGTGGTCTTGTGGTATGACACTCGCTTTCGGATCGGAAGGTCTTGGGTTCGAGCCTCGTCGGCGCATAGTTGAGTCCTTGGAAAAAGCTCTTTACTCAGATTCTTTCACCGTACTCAGGTGTAAAATTAGAACCTGGCCGTTAACCGCGTTGTCTTATTTTTTTGTCATATCGCCTAACAGGCGTCATGTTTCGTTCTACATGTTACGTGTTGCTGTTGGTCAGGGACGAGGGACTCTTACCGAGCCTAGGAAGTCTTTCCATAAGGTCAACAAGTTCTCGAATTCGGTTTAAAAGCATATTATAACATCTTGTTCTCATGCATATCGAAGAAAATTTAGGAATACAAAATGACAAAATGGAATGGAATAGATAGTATTATGCGATTATTTCATTTCTTTGTATAATATATATTAAACGATTTTTTTTTTTTATCGGACCAAATAACACTACGAGCTTGCGAGTTTATTCCACCCCACCAAGTGCGATTCTTAGATATTTCGTGACCATTTGTATGGTAGTAGTATGTCGATTCGTCATAATTTGTTTTTTTCTCTAGCTGCTTGAATGAAATTGGACCAAAAGAAGAAAAAAATTGGATTTGTATTCATGCACTCCTAAAGATTATTTTCAGCTGTCTTTTACCCTTATTTTAAACCAATACAATGAGCGAAAATATTCTGTAATGGTTGAATAAATAGATTATTCAACTTGTTCAAAGCATTATTCAACGATTACGTATTTACTAAGAAATGATAGAGTTTTTCCAATGGGAGGGGTGGAATGATACTATTTCTTTTCGACAGAGATAACGTTGATATCCTTCAGCCACTCATTTTACACAGAAGATGTTAATGAAGAGCATTTGTCATCAAGGAATCAATGGGGTGGGGGGGGGGGATCTTCGACCGAGAGGTTTTGAAGAGTAGTCTCAGACCAGAATTGTCGTAATTTGAAGGAAAAAAATCGTTTTAAATATTTTAGCCAGAAAAACCGTCCTTCAAATATCGATCGATTAAAGTGACCCTCGTTAAAAACTCTCTCAGCTGGGACTTCCTCTTGAAGTGCAGATTTGAGAGTTTTTGACAATATGAAGGTAATTTCAATCGATCGATATTTGAAGGACGAGTTTTCTGTCCAAAAATTCAAATATTAGTTTTTCCAGAATACGGCAGGGTAGACAACAAAGCCATCCGTTCATATTCCAAATGTCTTAAAACCGTCCAAGCATCGACTGACCAGCGATAACAACAGTGATAGCACAACCTGTCTAATTACGGTGTATCCTCCCAAATTACCCCCTCTCAAAATAACTACCACAATGCTACTGCAATCTGAAGAAGACAAAAACACTTTGAAAAATTTTGGCCAGAAAACTCGCCCATCATATTATACAGATCGATTAAAATTACCCTCATCTTGTCAAAAACTGCTTAACCTTAAACTTCCTTGAAGTCTCAAGATTGAGAGTTTGTAGGAAAGATGTCGGTCATCGTAATCGATTGATATTTGATTTAAAGGACGAGTTTTCTGGTCAAAATTTTCTAATGTGTTCTTCCAGAGTACAACTGTATAGTATAGATCCATTCTGACCAGGCAGGGCCAGGCTTGATTACGACGAC
>NC_088363.1:49255251-49260251 GCF_034508935.2 Berghia stephanieae
AAAAGGGGAGGGGTGGAGGTTGTGGAAAAGAAATAGAGGGGTAGGAGGAGGGAGGAGGGAAAGGATGAGGAGGAGTGAAGAGGAGGAGAGGGGTGGGGAGGAGGAGACAAAGGAGCACGAGGGAAGGAGGAAGAGAAGATGAATAAGAAGAAGAATGAGGAGGAGGAGGAGGAGGAAGAGGAGGAGGAGGAGGAGGAGGAGGAGGGATAGGAGGAGGAGGAGGAAGAGGAGAAAGAGAAGAAGAAGAAGAAGAAGAAGAAGAAGAAGGAGAAGAAGAAGAAGAAGAAGAAGAAGAAGAAGAAGAAGAAGAAGAAGAAGGAGGAGGAGGAGGAGGAGGAGGAGGAGGAGGAGGAGGAAAGAATCATATCTTTTGTATAGTGTGTTTGTGTGTGTGGGTGGGGGGGGGGGGGGGGGGGGGGGTCATATTATACAACATAGAAAATAACTCGAGCGAGTTATAACAAAGAAGAGTTCTAATTTCAAGGGTATCGATGATTCTTGCCAGACAGCAACATAATATTATATAACAATATGTACATCCAATAGCAACAACATCAACAGAAACAACAACGACACAAGCGGCGGTATCAATAACAACAGCAAATGCAACAAGACCTAGATATGCCTATACGTAAAGCATCATCATCAACAACAACAACATTAGAAATAGTTTAACTTCAATAAGGCTTACAATAATACAATCACAATCGTATGCTCTCTCTCTCTCTCTCTCTCTCTCTCTCTCTCTCTCTCTCTCTCTCTCTCTCTCTCTCTCTCTCTCTCGCACTTTATATCTCTCTATATCTCCCTTTCTTTATTTCTCTTTTCTCTTTCTTTCCCCTCCTCTCTCTCTCTCTCTCTCTCTCTCTCTCCCTTTCTCTCTCTCTCACTCACTCACCCACTCTTTCTATTAAGAATCTTTCCTTCCCATTCCAAGCTCTTTCTGTCCTTCACACTCCCGACCCCCCCCCCCCCCCCCCCCAATTCTCAAATCGTCTAACCCCCCCCCCCCCCCCCCCCCAACCCCACCATCCAATGCTATAACTTCACTACCCTCGTTCACCCTTGATTACCCCTATGGTCAGCATACCTACCTTCAGTCACTGACATACCCATGTGTAATTATTAAATTGCTGGCAATCTCACACAAACTACTTATACCTACCCTCCATGTAACTACATTTTCTTGCTGTGCTGACATTTCTCACAAAACACATATATAACAATTGTAAGCCATCGCCTTAAAACGATATTGAAATGAAATGCTGTAGATGAAAAAAAATGCCCATAAAGTCGAAATGGCCAGATTTAAGAAAACTCTATTTTATACACACACACACACACACACACACACACATATATATATATATATATATATATATATATATATATATATATATATATATATATATATAATAAAATCGCGTAATATCCACTTAAAGTGCTAAAAGCGCTTAACAAAAGTACCTAGCAAAAAAAATAAAAATAATAACACTTAACATTGTTCGTATAACTGTATAAAAACATGAAATATGATGCCTGTTAGGAGATCAACCATTCCAATTTATTTTCTAACAAATACCACACTCTTACCTGTCGGGTACTAATTTTACACCTGAGTACAGTGAGAAAATATAAGTAAATAGAGAGCATTTTCCAAGGACTCAACTATGCGCCGCTGAGAGGGCAACTCGAACCCTGGATCTTCCAGTCCGAAGGCGAGTGTCATAGCACAAGACCACAGAGCCAGTCTGTTGCTTTTCATGACAAATTCTATCACAGACTGAAGCATCTTGTTTGTTTCCAGAGAATGGTAGAGAAGCTAACTCTTACCAAGTGATTCCTTTTTCTCAAGGCTTTGTTATTTCGAGTTATATATTATACAATCAATATTATACAATCACATACAATCTCACAAGGTCCAATCGTTGGTCAAGATTGCTCAATTAAGGGAGCACTCGCCTCAATAGACAGACAACCACGCCTCTCGGACAGTCCACATAATGTAAACAATGACAGTGATTGGTAAACATAGCAAACTACACATGTTTTACTATCGTTGGTATGTGTCTCAGTAAAATACAGACTGTTCTATCGCTTGATGAATAAAACAAACACAGAAATCTATCATGTGTAAACTTAAACGTTCGAGAAAACCGTGTGATAACTAGTCACCTATTTGGCGGGATGAAACAATAACAATTATCAGAGAAAGGTCGAATTCATTCACTTTATTGTTTATAGATAGTATGCGCTTGGCTCAGAAGCTCATAACATTGCCATCCGGAAGTATAAGAGACCAACACACAAAACTGTGTGTATCCATGAATGTTTATAGTCAGGTTAATACAGTTCAGTGAGCATTATTCATAAACGCGGATGGCAAAAAACAATAACAAATACCTGAGTGACGTCATCTTCGAACTATCTATAAGCAACCAACGATGTTGGTCCGAGCACGTGTGAAGGTGTGTCACAAATTCCATGTTTTGATTGGTAAAAAATCTACTGGTTGATTGGTACACAGCAGCGAGTTGTTGAAGATAGGAGGGTAGTCAAATTACTAGCTATCTTAAAATCTACATGTATCTATAAGCACCAAAGAAAAGGTACGTGACCCAATGCGAACAAGATCAAACTGGAAAAAAGTGATCTGAAAAAAAAAATAGTAACAACAAAAATACAAATATTTAAAAAATCATTATTAAAACAAAACCTAAACAAAACAATATATAGATATAACGAAGTTAACGTCACTCATGTCTTTGTTATTGTTTTTTTGCCACCCATGTTTAGTAATTCTTACTAGTAATGTATAGACCGTACTATAAACGTCCAAGGTTATACATATCTAGTTTTCACCGTTTAAAAAAATTATTCTCAATAGAACATAATATAAATTCTCCCAAAATTCTGATATTTTTCATTATAAATTTTCAGCGCCTTAATCATCCATACTTAATACTGTTGTGGCAACAAACTAATCTTAATGTTCACCATTAGAGAGTGACCTTGTGTAAAGTTGTACGCCTTTATCTAAACGGTACACACAGAAATAATAACAATAATAATAAATTACGGAAGAGTTGTCAAGTTCTGTCACTGCTGTAATCTTTATCACCTTTACTAAATCCATGGATTACCTCCCTTGTCCATTTATTTGTCTAGCTCGTCGACACGGACTGCGAAGTGAAGCCGTCAGACAACACAGAGGGGCGGATAGTGGACGAGAGGGGACACGACACACGATACGTCTGCTGAACTCGAGCAAAATAAATATTTAAACATTTTGGCCAGAAAAAAAAAACGTTTACTTCAAGGATCGATTGGATAATATGACGCATAACTTGTCGCAAAGCATTAAGCCTGAGACTTCCAATAAGAATCAGTTTTGAGACATTTCGACGTGGGAGTGGCATTGTGTTGCGTTCCATGAATAAGTCTGATTTCCCTGAAACCATGTTGGAGTAAGAAGATAACAGACCTGCCTACTACGGCGAAAGTTTCGTAAAAATACTCTCAAATTGTCAAAGACTAAAATTTCACATTATTGTCACCTTAACTTTAAACTTCAAAAATGTTAGACTCGTTTTTAGTCTTCTAGTGGTCCCAATAGCTCAGTTGGTAGAGCACTTGCTTCACAAGCAAAGGAACCGAGATCGATCCCGAGTGCAGCCGAGATTTTTTTCTGGTCCCCATGTCCACCCAACAGTGATTGGGTAGCTAGATCTGTTAGATCTGGCGGAAAGTACCTTGCGGTAGACTAGCGTCCTATCCGAAGGATAGCAAGCAATCGCTATTGTCCGTTTCACGTTATAGAAACCGAATGGCTCTGAAGAACTAGTTGATTTTTAGGCATCTGGCTTACCCTGACATAATACCGTTTTTGGGGTCGATGAGTCACGAATGCCATCAGTAACGGCCGTAATACCTACCTTCATCATTTATATTATTTCTCTCTATTTCCCACCCCCACCACAATCGATTTGTCCAGCCTAGGTGATGATGGAAAGTCATGCGTCTGGGCCGTGCCATCAAGCTGGTGACTGTGTCTGGCTTCCTGTCTACCCTTGTTACCTTCACACTCTGGTCACAGTGGGGAAATCGGCCTGCAGAGGATTATGAGTACGTCAAAATTATTTGATTGGATTCTTAATGATTGCATTCTAAATGTTTGATTAAAAAAAAAAGCCTTTTATTCATCCGATATGGGAAATGTGTTTTTAGAGTCTATTCCGAGGGAAGGCTGGAATAGCCCAGGCGTCAGCCGCAGTGCAGCGCCGCAAACTGAGCTAGGGCTAGGTGACTTACTCAAGGTCACACAGAGCAGCGGATATTCGAACTTGGTACCTTTCGGGTGCGAAACAAAGACATACGGCTGAGCCACGCTACCCAGTCATTTCATAAGAAAAAAACATTTTATTATATTCTTATTTTCTTCTATCTTTCTTTAACCCTCTCATTGCCAAATATTAGTCGGAAGAGCTGTACCGAGAGTACCAGCAGACCCAGTCCCAGGACACAGCCGATAGACTACTCCAGTCTCTGGCAGAGGGAAGGAAGCAACGGTGGCAGGAGACCGTGGAAAGTCTCGACTTTACACACTCCAGCCGCCACGCTTGGCGTTTGATAAAGAAATTGGACCCAGATCGGAATTTCGCGAAGGCTGCACCGGAATGCGAGGCAGACACAATTGCCAAGAATATTAAGAACCGTAGCAAGCGGGTCCCTAATCAGGCTTTTGAGCGCGGTGTCCGCAAGGCGTACCGTACGATTTTGGACTCGCTACCTGCGGAGGAGTCGGACTGGACGGCCCCGTTCAGTCCCCGAGAAGTGGGTGCAGCCATTAGCGAAGTGAAGAACGGCAAAGCAGCTGGGATAGATGGTGTATATCCCGATATGGTGACGCATCTGGGCCCCAGGGCACGGGCCTGGCTAGCAGAGGCAATGTCTGACATCCTTGCAAACGGAAAGCTTCCACAAGTGTGGAAGCATGCGAA
>NC_088363.1:49267751-49275251 GCF_034508935.2 Berghia stephanieae
TAAGAACTTGGACAGATGAAGCTGAGAAAGGTGGCGCTGCTTTAATAGAATTGGCAAGAGATAGATCAGCTTGGCGGAAGATGACCTCCGACGTCTGCTTCAGATATGGAACTACATGAGATGAGATCCATCCATCCATCCATCCACCTACCTACCTATGCATCCATCCATCTATTTATCTGTTCAATTAACTATCCATCCAACTATCCATCCACCCATCCATCCACTTAACTTCATTGAAGTCCCAGGTTTGAGAGTTTGTTATTTTGTGGGGTTTTTTTTTTTTTTACAAGACGAAGGCCATTTTAATCGATAGATTTTTAAAGGAGGAATTTTCCGCCAAACTTTTAAATAAGAGTGAGGAAAAATGGCCTAAACAACTTTCTTTAACAATAATATTTTTCTATTCAAATCGGCATCAAACCTCCCTCATCCCCGTACAGGCGTGCCAATCACAACCCAATGGAGCAAAGATGGCTACCACTACCCCATCCAGATCGCCCAGTTTGCTCTGTCCCACCACGCCAAGCATATCGTGGACATCGATACCAAAGGACAACAGGACAGCAAACTTGTTCTGGAGGATGGCGAGGACGAGGGGTCCGCGGGTTGGATCCGACCCGACCAGAAATCATCGTTCAAGTCTGTGCCCGAGAGGGCGGGGAGAGATGGGGATCAGCACAATCACGTGATGGAGTTTAACACTGCTGGTGAGAATGCGTTGTTTGTTTGTCTGTTTGCTTGTTTGTTTCTTTGTTTCTTTGTTTCAATGGTTTTACGGCGCTATTGACACGTGTAGGTCGTTTCAGCGTCAGTCAAAAGGAAGATAATAGAAGAAAACAAAAACAACAACAAGAAAGGCAGACGAAGATGACGGGTTTAACCCTCTCCTTACCACCCATTTTCAAGATTTTCCCCAAAACTCATTACCCAACTAACACAAAAATATATTTTTATCACTTAAACAGAATATAGCAGATAAACAATTTCTTTAGCAAAACATGCTCTACAACACACTGTTCGTTTTCTTTTTAATTTTATGATTTACAAAAGATATTTGAATAAAAAAAATGTTGGTTGTATCGTAACGAATATGACGATTTTCCTATGGGTGGTAAGGAGAGGGTTAAGGAAAGAAAAGATTCCATGAGTAATCTATCAGTGTGCCTATTTTGACAAGACCTAAAAGTCCCAACCAGGAACATGCAAATAATCCCGCTATGAAAGAAGCACTTAAATGTTTACAAAGCATACTATACTTTTTATAAAATATAATAATACATAACAGAGCGATGATTTACAAAGAAAAATATTATCTCTCTCTCTCCCCCCCCCCCCCCCCCCCCTCCCCCGCTAAAAATGAATTTTATCTTTGAAATTGGCTGCTTCCCTATCATCTAATACTTCCCGACAGGACTGTGAATAAACTGAGTAATGTCAATATAGAGCAGAGACAGAGAGTTACATGGAAAGGAAAAACAGATATTACTCGTATAAGGGACAGAAGACTAGAGCATTCATCAAAACGCATCGCTCGTCACCCACGTGATGGTGTTAACTGCGAAGAAGAAGAAGAAGAAGAAGAAGAAGAAGAAGAAGAAGAAGAAGAAGAAGAAGAAGAAGAAGAAGAAGAAGAAGAAGAAGAAGAAGAAGAGAAGAAGAAGAAGAAGAAGAAGAAGAAGAAGAAAAGAAGAAGAGAAGAAGAAGAAGAAGAAGAAGAAGAAGAAGAAAGAAGAAGAAAAGAAGAGAAGAAGAAGAAGAAGAAGAAGAAGAAGAAGAAGAAGAAGAAAGAAGAAGAAGAAGAAAGAAGAAAGAAGAAGAAGAAGAAGAAGAAGAAGAAGAAGAAGAAAGAAGAAGAAGAAGAAAGAAGAAGAAGAAGAAGAAGAAGAAGAAGAAGAAGAAGAAGAAGAAGAAGAAGAAGAAGAAGAAGAAGAAGAAGAAAGAAGAAGAAGAAGAAGAAGAAGAAGAAGAAGAAGAAGAAGAAGAAGAAGAAGAAGAAAGAAGAAGAAGAAGAAGAAGAAGAAGAAGAAGAAGAAGAAGAAGAAGAAGAAGAGAAGAAGAAAAGAAGAAGAAGAAGAAGAAGAAGAAGAAGAAGAAGAAGAAGAAGAAGAAGAAGAAGAAGAAGAAGAAGAAGAGAAGAAGAAGAAGAAGAAGAAGAAGAAGAAGAAGAAGAAGAAGAAGAAGAAGAAGAAGAAGAAGAAGAAGAAGAAGAAGAAGAAAGAAGAAGAAGAAGAAGAAGAAGAAGAAGAAGAAGAAGAAGAAGAAGAGAAGAAGAAGAAGAAGAAGAAGAAGAAGAAGAAGAAGAAGAGAAGAAGAAGAAGAGAAGAAGAAGAAGAAGAAGAAGAAGAAGAAGAAGAAGAAGAAGAAGAAGAAGAAGAAGAAGAAGAAGAAGAAGAAGAAGAAGAAGAAGAAGAAGAAGAAGAAGAAGAAAGAAGAAGAAGAAGAAGAAGAAGAAGAAGAAAGAAGAGAAGAAGAAGAAGAGAAGAAGAAGAAGAAGAAGAAGAGAAGAAGAAGAAGAAGAAGAGAAGAAGAAGAGAAAGGAGAGAAGGAAAGAAAGAGAGAGAAGAGAAAAAGAAGGAAAAGAAGAAGAAGAAGAGAAAGAAGAAGAAGAGAGAAGAGAGGAGAGAGAAGAAGGAGGAGGAGGAGGAGGAGGAGGAGGAGGAGGAGGAGGAGGAGGAGGAGGAGGAAGAGGAGGAGGAGAAAAAGATGTTCAATACATTCACATTTGGTCCACACGGCTCAACAACTCAATGATCAGCCTTAATGTTGGTTGCCTTTTTAAAAACTGGGAATTGATGGGTTGATTTCTTTTCCACACTTGAAGGTTTCCGTTTCGTAATAGTATTAGTTTCTCATAAATATTTCACACAATAGTTTTCAATAAATTTAAGAAAAGTATTTTCAAATGTTATCTAGAGGGATGTTTTGACAGGCATTTAAATTTTTTAATTGGATTTTATTATTAAAACATTATATTTGATGTTCTCAAAGGACGTGAGTAATAGTCGGGCCATTTATCCATGTCCTAATTTTAAGTTTTCGTGGCGATTACTTTTAGTATGATTGTTTCTTGTATATTTCCATATGTTTTTTGTCTCTCTCAAATCCATAATAATTTCCAACATCAAAAAAGAGTTATTCCAATACATTTATTTTTGTGGAATTAATGATTCAAAAGTTATCCCCCTTCTATCCTCAGATTCCCATTTAACCAAAGGAATCGCCATAGCGGCGAAGGAAAAGAACTTGTACTGTTTCTTCCTGGACGTCAAATTTGCCTCAAATGGAAGCATCACCGTGGTTGTGGAATCCGGCAAAGATGTCCAGATTAAAATCCACTACGTGTTCACCTCAACGTTTATCTCCTATGACGGGAAAAGCAACATTTACTACGGAATGGGAACTGGCCGAGCTGGGCAGTGGTTTAGACTCGTACGCAATTTAAAATTTGATTTGTTGAAAGGATTGCTTGTAAAGTTGAAGATGGAGCGAGTGAAAATGTTTCCGTTGACAAAAGTTTTAGAAATCCGTCTCCACGGGCATGGCTGGTTAGATAACCTCACTCTATCTCGTTCCGTTCACATGGAGCAGTTTTACGACGCTGCTAATTGGTTAGTTCGTCATCAAGATGAGAGAGGAGGCTGGCCAATTATGGTGCAGAGGAGAGTAGTCGTCGGTGTCCTTGAACTTCCTCCTGGATGGTATTCAGCCATGGGTCAAGGTCAGGCGATGTCTGTATTAGTGCGCGCGTATTTAGACTCTAAAAATAGAAAATATCTAGACGCTGCTGGGCAGGCTTTGAAATTGTTTCAAGTCGATAGCGCTCAGGGTGGAGTGAGAGCAAGGTTTTTCGGGAAATATGACTGGTACGAAGAATACCCAACAACCCCGAGCTCTTTCGTTCTCAACGGATTCATTTATTCATTACTGGGCCTATACGACTTGAAGGAAACAGCCATAGGAGAAGACAAAATTCTGGCGGAGAAGATTTTCAATTCCGGAATGACGTCATTGAAAAGCATGATCGGGATGTACGACACGGGTGTCGGTACGTTCTATGACCTACGTCACATATCGGCTGGAATCGAACCCAATAGGGCACGTTGGGATTATCACACTACGCACATCAACCAGTTGTTACAGCTAATGATTATAGATGACAGTGATGTTTTTAAGACAACAGTCCATCGATGGTTAGGGTATCTCAAAGGGAAAAGGTCTCGGCATAATTAAGAATAAAGAAAGAAACTCGAGGTGCGATTCCGCAACAATAATATAATATTCATGATGTCCAGCGGGTGTGTGTGTGGGGGGGGGGGGGGGGGGGGGGCAGTGTGGCTCAGCGGTACGGTCTTTGCTTCGTACCCGAAAAGTACCAATTTCGATCACCTGCCGCTGCGCTGTGTGGCCTTGAGCATGTCACCTCGCCCTAGCTCAATTTGCGGCGCTGCACTGCGGCTGACGCCTGGGTTATTCCAGTTTTCCCTTGGAATAGACAGTAGAGACAAATTTCCCCTATGGGATGAATAAAGGGAATTTTAATTTTTTTTTTAATGATGTGTAGTTCTGCGGTATTTCATGTCGGAGGAACTACTTTCGGTTTTAGTTAACCAATCAGTCCTGGTTCGAGTCCCGCTCTGAGCGGCGCATAATCGAGTTCTTGGAAAAAGGATCTTTATCCACATTCTCTCGCCGTACGCGGGTGTGAAACGAGAATATGGCCCTTAACAGCGTGGCAAAAAATTTTTTTTCTGTAATATCGCCTAAGAGGCGTCATGGTGTCTCGTCCTACATGTTAAGTGCTGCTGTTGGCTTTTGTTATCATCATCATCATCATCATCATCATCATCATCATCATCATCATCATCATCATCATCATCATCATCATCATCATCGTCATCACCATCCCCATCTTCCTCCTCCTTCTCCTCATCATCATCATCATCACCAACGTTGTCGCTGTCGTCATCGTCATTATTATTATTATTATTATTATTATTATTATTATTATTATTAATAATAATAATATTGTTATTATTATTATTATTATTATTATTATTATTATTATTATTATTATTATTATTATTATTATTATTATTATAATTACTATTATTATTATTACTATTATTATCATTATTATTATCATTTTCATCATCATCATCATCATCATCATCATCATCATCATCATCATCATCATTATCATCATCAAATCACCTTTATTGTTGTATTATTCGTTATCAAAACGCATTGCCAAAGTTATTAAAGCAATATAAACATATTTAATGCATTTTAAACCATGATCAGATCAGGGTTTCGTGTCAAATATTATGTTGAACACTTTAATATTATTATGAATGTATAACACGTATTCATATTCACAATTCAGATAAATTCAGAATATAAGATTCCTTCATGGGTTTAGATTTATTAAATGAGTTATTTTTAGCGCGCCGCACTACGAGCGATTGAGTGTTAATGCGCGGTAAAAATGCACGATGACACGTAACATTTTGACACATTCATACGACTGATTTAATTTATGACACGAAACATTTTGACACATTCACACGACTGGTTTAATTTATGACACGAAACATTTTGACACATTCATACGACTGGTTTAATTTATGACACGAAACATTTTGACACATTCACACGACTGGTTTAATTTATGACACGAAACATTTTGACACATTCACACGACTGGTTTAATTTATGACACGAAACATTTTGACACATTCACACGACTGGTTTAATTTATGACACGAAACATTTTGACACATTCACACGACTGGTTTAATTTATGACACGAAACATTTTGACACATTCATACGACTGATTTAATATATGACACCTAACATTTTGACACAATCAGACGTCTGATTTAATATCATATTACACGTATCACTTTGACACAGTCAGACGACTGGTCCAAATATATGACACGTACCATTTTGACATATTTAGACACTTGATTAAATACATGACGCAAAACATTTTGACACCGACGACTGGTCAAAGAACGAAACTAACATTTTGACACAAACCGACAACTGGTCGTATTATATATGACACGTGACATTTTGACTCAATCAAACGACTGGTGAAATAAATGACGCGTAACTTTTTTTCCTTCTCAGATACTGGGGGTTGAACTCTATGATGTTATTTTTTTTTTTTTTGCATGAATTGATTCTATTAAAAATACTCATGTTGATCCATTGTATTACCATAACATTTGTTATGTTGTTACGTTAAAAATAACAAACTTTAAAATGATCATTCTAAGAATCAAGTATTACATTTTACATATGGGAAAATAGTAGTAGTAGTAGTAACGTATGGCTACACCTCCAAATTCATTTCGTCAACCCAGCTTCGAAAGTCTTCCTCCGCCCTAAGGACTGTTTCATAGCCACCTTCAAGTTTAGTTACTGGACAGTGGAGGACGATGTGATCGCTGGTCTCGGAGCTGCCGGACATTTCCGGCAGGCATCACTGTTCCCAAGTTTCCATCTGCACATATTTGATGCAGTTCTGCCATGTCCTGTTAAGAGGCGATTTGAGGAAACCCAGTATTTCCGGGCGTTGTGGAATGCAGGCATTCTTTTAGTGGGATCTTGTATCATGTTTCCTCCTTTTGGTGTTTCCCTGTTCCATATTTCTCTCCAGTTCTCCTCCACACTGAAGTCTGCCATTTTTGTTAGGTGGAAAGGTCTTCTCGATTTGAGTCTTGTTGTTGAAGGTGCTCCCTTTAT
The DNA here is from genome assembly GCF_034508935.2 of Berghia stephanieae. Lineage (NCBI taxonomy): Eukaryota > Metazoa > Mollusca > Gastropoda > Nudibranchia > Aeolidiidae > Berghia > Berghia stephanieae. The sequence goes on from NC_088363.1 coordinate 49,274,510, forward strand.
TATTATTTTTAGAGGAATGTTATCTGTGGCTTCATTAATTCTTGCATGTATCCTTTAATTAGCGTCTTGTCGTCTAAGACTTGGTGGTGCAATGCCGCTCAGTGTTGGGAGCCATTGAGTTGGAGTTGATATGAGTCATCCTGTTATTATTCTCATTGATTCTCTTAATCGGATGTCAATGCGGTTTACATGTGAGCTTCTCATCCAAACAGGGGCACAGTATTCTCCCACACTGTAGCACAGTGCCAAAGCAGACGTTCTCAGTAACTGTGGTGAGGCTCCCCTGGTGGTACCTGCGAGTTTTCTCACCAGGCTGTTTCTTTTTGCGATTTTATTTGCAGTTCCCTCAATGTGTTTGCGATAATTTAGTTGTCCAATGTAATGCCACGGAATTTAGGCTTGGGGTCTGGGGGTAGTATTGAGTTACCGGCTGTGATCTTCAATTCTACCGCATAAATGCACATTTCTTTTTAGCATTTTTGCTCTTTCCTCATGACCTTGATTAATACGAAATTACGCAATGAACAAATATCTGAATAAATTGTGGATTTAAAAAAGTGCCAAAGAAGAAAAAAACAACAAAAACAAAAAACAAAACAAACACAAAACAAAACAACACAAAACAAAACAAAACAAAATAAAACAACAAAGCCTCCCAGTCTTTAGTACGGTTTGATCCTCAGGCGAGTTAATCAGTAGGTCTGAGGTTTGATCACCAGTCAAGGCAGTAGGCTGATATTTT
>NC_088363.1:49277751-49342751 GCF_034508935.2 Berghia stephanieae
GGATGGGGTTCGGTTCAACTCTAACCTGACAATATAATACCTAAGTGTTTATGTCTATCCTTCTTGGGCAATGTAACTCCCATACAACTCGGTTTTCATTTTAAGCCCTGTTTGCATCAATGTACATGCTCTCAATATGAAAATAATGTAAAGTCTAAAATGTGACCTATTGCTTCTAAACGGTGTTATGTGGGGATGATTCAAATGCAATAAATTTTTCTGGAATATGCTATTTGGGTTAAATTTTATTTTGGAGAATAAATACAGATCAGAGTGTTTCTTAAAGAGACAAAAACAAAAATTTCACATTTTGGCACTGTTTCGGGCACTTTCTTTTGTTTATTTTATTTTTCTCGGGCAAGATTATTAACCCCCCAATTTGTTCACTTTGGACATCTATATTATTTCTTCATGGAATGCCTAGATTGCAGCATGGGTTTGATTTTTTTTTAATAAAGGGACTAAATTAGTCAGCACACACATTCACTCAATAACGCATTTTATCAAAATGTTCGTTATTTTTGTATTGTGGAATATATACCTAGCATCCAGTTTACACAAACATAACACCGTTTTAAGAGCTAGGGTCACATTTACTTTAAATACCTGCTGACTACTTATTATTATGTAAGCCAATATTTTTACTGCCAAACTACCGTGCTCTGAAAAAAAAAAAAAAAAAAAAAAAAAAACAAAAAAAACAAAAAAACAACAGATAAAAAATTTTGGCCCGAAAAACTCGTACTTGAAATATCCATCGATTAAATTATAAATGGACCCTCATCTTGTTTTAAAAATCTCAAACCTGGGACTTCCAAAGTCATCAGGGAAATTCTAGATTTGAGAATTTTATAACAATATGAGTATCATTTCAACTTAATCGATGGATATCTTAAGGGCGAGTTTTCTGGCCACAATTTTAAAAAACGTATTGCTTTTTTTTTTTCAGAGTAAGGCAGATTAGCTCTTGAGTACCAAAAAGTGTTTGGGTCATTTTTACACATACGCATGCAACGTGATGAGAATTTGTAGTGAGTTGAATAAGGTTGTGTTTTGCTTGTTTTTAAGGGGTTTACCGCACTTGCGACACGTTTTGGTATGTTCACTTCAGCTCCAGTAAAAAGGAAGACTATAAGAAAGTGAAAAAATTCTAGAATTACAAGTAAAGGTGCCCAAGAAAAAGAAAGATAAAGGGGAATAGTTTAAATTGGGAACAGGTGTAGATTCCAAGAGCACACTATCAGTCTACTTAATTTGAGATCACCTAGACACCAGCACAGGATCTCACCACGATGAATACACTCAAATGTTCACAGATCTATCCAAAAAGATACATAACTAACAATACATAACAGAGAGATGATTTACAATGAAAAATAAAAAACCATCCCCCAAAACCAATACTATACATTTGACTGTTTCTCTCTCAGCTAAGGACTCCGGCAAGAATCAGGACGAAACCAAGCAATCCCATTCCAAGACAAAGACAGAAAGCAAGTTGGAAGACAGATATAGGGGGTTAGAAGAGACAGTGAGTACCTCCCTGCCCACTATGAGTTGAAAAAGGGATGCGGTTGCGAGATAAAAAGTTTTAAAACTAAGATTTGAAAAAGTGTTTATGTAACAGTGCCAGAAAAAAACAGAAAGAAATATACAAGTACAAGAAGAAAAATAAAATACACCCCCCCCCCCCTCCCCAAAGGTCGCCTTGCCTCGACTGCGCAGACTGATATGTTTTTTCTCCTGTATTCTCTCTGCTTTGTTTCATAAACACTTTTTCAAATCTGTGTCTAACGCCAGTATCTTCTCCCTTAATTTGTTTGTCACTTTACTATTCTTTAAAAAGTTTTAAAATACTTTTTTTTTTACCTCTGTCTTAGCTCAAGTACATGGAATGAAAGCGTGTTGTTTAGGTTGACTGAATGTATCTACGATTTGTGTTTTGAATTGATCGTCGACAGATTGACAAGTTAATTGATATTGATATTTTGCGTTTAAGTAAAATACTCTGAACATCCGCCAAACTGTGCGTAACCTTAAACGTTTTTTTGTTTGTTTTTGTTTGATTGATATACTTTTGTGAGAACTAATCACCAAAATGGCTGTTTAAAAACAAAATAACAAAGAGCTGAGTGACGTCAATTTCTATCCTTCAATAGATGATGGATTGGCAAGATTTTACAAGTGTTATACTGTAGTTGACAGATCGACAAGTTATAATATTTTCTTTTAACAAAAGAAGAGAAACAGTCACAGTGAGCTTTTGTAAAGTGCAATATCCATATAATGTGCTCAAATAGCTTTATGTAGATCAATTAAGATCGTCATATGTGTTAATAGTTGTTAAACATGATAGGTACTTCTTGAAGTCCCAAGTTTAAAACTTTATCACAAGTCGGAGGTCATTTGGGGGCATTTTAATATATCCATTATTTAAGTAAAAGTTTTCTCGCCGAACTGGGAAAAAAGATATATTTTTGTTTATCAGTGCACCACAGATTACTATATGTTTTCATGTAGAGATGTGTTTGGTTTTTAATGTTTATAAGGATTCTGTTATTATTCTACTTGCCTGTGCTAAATGTTTAAAAGTGGTTCCGTTGATATGCTAATTGTTTGGTTTAAATGTTTAAAAGTCGAACTGGTGGTGTGTTTAAAATACAACGTATGTAATTTGCTATTCATTGCATGTGATTTATAGTATTGATATTGTTATAATAATAAAAATAATAATGCATAGCAATTGTATAGCGCATAAACATGACTAGGTCATGCTCTATGACATGATATGATTATATTGTGATGACTCTAAACTGTGGGAGAGCAATAAATAAAATAACAACTAATCTATATTTACACAAAAATAACTTCCGGACTTAAGTTATTTCTTTGTCACTGCTTCATTTGTTTGTTTGCATTGTACTTTTTTTTGGGAGGGGGGGGGGGGTGATAATTTCTTTGTTTTTATGAGGTTTACAGTGCTTGCAACTTAATTACTCGTAGATTCATTTCAACGCCAGTAAAATGAAAATTAATTAAGGAAAAGTTGTATTGTAACTCTGAAGTTAAAAGCACCAAAGAAAAAGTAAGACAAAGGGAACCTGATTCAAATAAGGAACAGAAGATTCCAGGAGCAAGCCATGAACATACCCTTGTTTGTTTTTTTGTTTTTTTTAGGGTTTTATGGTGCTTGCTACACGTTAAGGTCATACCAGTAAAAAGGAAGAAGATAGGTTAGTAAAAAGTTCTAGAATTACAATTAAAGCACCCAGGAAAATGTAAGACAAAGGGGAATTGGTTCAATAGGAGGCAGATGTAGATTCAAGAGCACACTAGCAATCTATTTAGTTTGAGATCACTTAAAATTCTCATCCAGGCACAAGGTCACCACTAAGAGGAATACACTCAAATGTTTACAAATCATATATAAAAATGTAAATAAAACATAATGCGATGCATAACAGAGAGACGATTTAAAAGACAAAAAATATCATCTCCCAAAACTAACTATACATTTGACTGTTTCTCTCCCAGCTAGGGTATCCGGCCAGGGCCAGGACAAAACCAAGTAATTTCATCCAAAGACAAAGGCAGAAAACTTGTTGGAAAGAAAATAAAGGGGAATATGTTTTTTGTTTGTTTTTAAGGGTTTTACGGCGCTTGCAACACATTTAGGTTATATCAGCGCCAGTAAAAAGGAAGAAAATGGGATAGTAAAAAGTTATAGAATTACAATAAAAGCACCCAAGAAAAAGTAAGACATAGGGGAACTGGGAACAAATAGGGATCAGATGTAGATTCCAAGAGCAGACCACCAATGCACTTAGTTTTAGATCACCTAAAAGTCTCATCCAGACACAAGCACAGGTCCCATCTAAGAGGAATACACTCAAATGTTTACCAATCATTTAATATATGTAAACTCAGCATAATACAATGCATAACAGAGAGATGATTTACAAGGAAAAAAATATCATCTCCCAAAACTATAACTATACATTCGACTGTTTCCCTCCCAGCCAAGGAGCTCCGGCAAGGATCAGGACAAAACTAAGTAATCTCATTCCAAGACAATGACAGGAAACAATTGGGAAACGGGTATGGGGGGATAGAAGACACAGCATGTACCTCCCTGCCCACTATGGGAGATCAGGAACCCCACATAGAATATGCCCTTTGCACCTGACATAAAATTCACATCCTAGCACAAGTTTTTGCTTTTGTTTTAAGGGATTTACGGCGCCTTCAACACATTTAGGTTATATCAGCGCCAGTAAAAAGGAAGAAAAAGGGATAGGAAAAAGTTATAGAATTACAATTAAAGCACCCAAGAGAAAGTAAGACAAAGGGGAACTGGGAACAAATAGGAATCAGATGTAGATTCCAAGAGCATACCGCTCAATGTACTTAGTTTGAGATCACCTATAAGTCTCATCCCAACACAAGCACAAAATCCAACAAAGAGGAATACACTCAAATGCTTACATTATACATTCAAAATAACAAATATTATTACATAACAGAGAGATGATTTACAAGGAAAAAAATATAATCTCCCAAAACAATAACTATGCATTTGACTGTTTCCCTCCCAGCCAGGACTAAACCAAATAATCTCATTCCAAGACAAAGACAGAAAGCATGTTGAAAAACAGGTATAGGGGGATACAAGACACAGCAAGTCCCCCCCCCCCCCCTCCCCTGACCACTATGGGGGGCCAGGAACCCCCCCTAGCACAAGCAACAGATATAAAGGATACCTACACTCAAGTGTTTGAAAATTAGAATCTACCGTCAACTGTGGTAACTTTGCCTAAAGGGGAAACTTTGCCTCTTGAATTTTGGACCAATAAGAGATGGTTTAGTTTTATGGCAATTATTTGCTTTGATAAAAATTAAAGTCTTTTTAACGGGTATAATAACTGCAACATAGCTGGGATTATTTTTAATGATCCAAATTCACAGAGACAAAGTTTCCCCTTGAGGCAAAGTTACCCCAATTGACGGTATTCAAAACTTATAACTATAATGGTACATAACAGATGATTTATAAGGCAAAAAAAATTACAAAATCTCAAAAAAAGGTACTATGCATTTATACATTACTATACAGCTAAGGATCCTTGCCAGGACCAGGAAAAAAACCCGAGCAATCCCAATCCAGTTAAAGGATAGAGAGTAGCATGAATTGAAAAACAGACATGGGGAATAGAAGACACGGCAAATGACCTCTCTGCCCACTATGGGAGGTCAGGAGATCCAACCCACGATCTGAGAGTTTAACAATAACAACACTTGTAACGTTCATGGACCATTGGAACACTTGATATTTGTCCAAGTGATCCTGAGCGGCTAGAAGCTGTGGACTTTAAAAAGTATTAAAATAAAAATGAATATAACAGCTTCAAAAAAAAATCATACCAAATACGGAACATTTTGGGATCAAAACCCTTCTTCAACCAACAACAACAACAAAAACAATGAAAACATAAATACATTAATTAATAAGCAGTCGGTCTGGTTTATTAAGTAATGTATTTATGGTTTCATTGGGTTTTTTTTCTATTATTGGCTGAAGAAGGGTTTTGATCTCAAAACATTCCATGTTTGGTATTATGCTCTTTTTTGAAGCTGTTATGTTAATTAATTTTTGTTTGTTTTATTACTTTTTAGACATTTATCTGTATTCATATTTATGGTGCATGTTTGCGGAGACCAGGTTTGACATGGATCCAACAGCTTGGTGGGTCTTCACAAGAAATTCATGTTGTTGGTTTTCTGTAGTTGAGTCGCATAGTTGGAAACAGATCTCAGTGATTTAGGTCATTCTTACCTACTGGGTATAATATTTTCATTGTTGCCTCAAGATTTTATTTATTGATTTTTCTTTGTTTTACATATTGTTGATGAAAATTTCCGCTTTGTTCATAGGATTTTTTAACAGTGTCCAGTGCAGATTTCTATGCTCATGGTTATGAACAAAGTACATAGATGAACATAAAACAAAACAGAAAAATATATGCATGCGAGCTGCTGTTTTTGTTTGTTTTTAAGGGTTTTACGGCGCTTGCAACACATTTAGGTTATATCAGCCCAGTAAAGAGGAAGAAAATGGGATGGTAAAAAGTTCTAGAATTACAATTAAAGCACCCAAGAAAAAGTAAGACATAGGGGAAATGAGAACAAATAGGAATCAGATGTAGATTCCAAGAGCATATCACCAATGTACTTAGTTTGAAATCACCTATAAGTCTCATCCGGACACAAGCACAAAATCCAACAAAGTGAAATACACTCAAATGCTAACATTATACATTCAGAATAACAAATATAATAATACATAACAGAGAGATGATTTACAAGGAAAAAATATAATCTCCCAAAACAATAACTATGCATTTGACTGTTTCCCTCCCAGCTAGGACTCCGGCCATGGCCAGGACAAAACCAAGTAATCTCATTCCAAGACAAAGACAGAAAGCATGTTGGAAAACAGATATAAGGGGATAGAAGACACAGTATGTACCCCCCTGCCCACCATGCGAGCTGCGATGTTGAAAGCTTGATGCACAAGACTGGTATTATTGGATTGACTTCCAAGAATTGATGAGAGCAGCCCAGGCACCACAGTCAGATACACACATGGTGTGAAGCTTAAGGCCCCTTAATCAGAGATTGATAGCAGTCCCTTTTGCACGTGAAATGTGTGCTCTACCCACTGAGATATCGGGATCCCCTAAATCCACATAAACATAAATACAAACGCATGAGTCGTTATGAAACAAAGAAAAAAAAATGCTTTAAAATTTCGTCCATTTTATTAGAAAGCCAGAAAGTTATAACAACTCAACAATAAAAATATAACAACAAAATGAAGATGCTGTAAAATATAACGCTCATTTGAAAGACTAAAGTAGCTGAACAATCAGTATCAATTTGTTTTAATATCTAGAAACTCCAAAACAAAACTCTGGGAAATATTGATAAAGATTTAATTGGGGATCAATTTATTTTATCCTTTTTTTTCTTCAGCTGGACAATTTAAAAAATAATACAACTAATGAAAATGACAATAAAAATTAAGATGAATGTTTTATTTGCTTGCTTAAAGGCTTTTTAAAGGCGCTTGCAACACATTTAGGTCATTTCAGCACCAGTAAAAAGGAAGATAAAGAGTTAGTCAAAAAATTCTAGATTATTGCACCTAATAGAAAGTAAGACAAAGGGGACTGGTAGAACGCCAGCATGTCGAATGAAAAGACACAGACTCGGGAAATCAAAGAACTCCGAACAAAAGGGGTCATTAAAGGAACTGCATTTGACCAAGGTGAAGTCACATCAGGCATTTTCACTTGAGAGAAAAAAGACGGAAGTCATAGACTTATCATGAAATTTAAGTAACTTAATGAAAACACAGAACATTAAGTTTACTTGCTTAATTATCTGAACCAGTGACTAGCTGAGCTCTAGCCCTTCAGTCTTATAAAAAATTTAAATGGAGACACTCAAGACTGCTTTTCTTTGATTTTAGGAAGTTCCCAGGTTTGAATGTCTTTACTAAGATGAAGTTGATTTAAAATGATCGATATTTGAAGGACACATTTTCTGGCCGTAACAAAACAAAAGAATCTAAAACCATTTTCAGACCTGCCTACTTAAACATTTAAAAATTCGAAGTTTTTAGGAGATAAACATTTTGTAGTCAATTTAGTTCAATTTTAAGATGCTAATGAAGTTCTGAAATTGGAGCCAAAAATTCGTAATTCTACGACTTTTTCGTAATAGTAGGCAGCTCTGCAATTTTGATTCTCAATAGTTCCAAAATATGTTTTGGAGATTGAATCTAATAATTTTCTTCACAAATCTTCACAAAAGAAAGAAGAAAATCACACAGATTATTTACAAACATTGTAATAGTGTTAAATTTGGGTTAAGTATAAATAACTTTAACTTTATAAATGACATTTTAAAATCTTGCAAATGATATACAGTAAAATTACTTTAAACCGAAAGAAGCTAAACCGAAAAATACCTTAAACTGCAAAGAATTTAATAAATTGTACTAGTCTCTTCATTATCTTTGTACTAATTCTTACGATGAACTGAAATACTTCTAAGAAGGACTTTCTTTAAACTGAAACAATTTGAGACCACCTTCCTTTATTCTCTCTCAATTTTTCTTCAAAAATTGGGGAAGGTGGCCACACGTAATAATGCCCGGCGATATTAAACAAAGAGCATAAGTATAAGATGAGGGTGATGGGTGGGGTGTAGGCAAACACTGCACATGGGCTCGGCCAACACCACAATCGCACAGACTGGAAAAGGAAGACAGCGGGTGACTGGCAGGCGAAAAATGAGAAAAGAGGAGGAGTTGGGGTGTAGAATCACGCAAGCGAGATGTTCTCGCTCGTGTGTTGATGCTTTGGAACTGACTGGATTTTAAACACGAGAATAAGGAAGGGGGGGTGGGTGGGGGGGGGGGGGTAGACAGCTTACCATTGACATGCCATTTCATTTCCACTTTGTTTAAGTGTGTGTGTGTGTGTGTGAGGGGGGGGGGGGGGGTTCTATGAAATTGGGCCTTTGAACCTAATGGCTTTTCAACAAAAGAGAGATGCCTAGTAGTAGTAGACAGCTTAGCATTGACACGCCTTTTCATTTCCATTTCACTTCACCTCTGAGTAGCTGCGCGTCATTCATTATCAATTATCGCACAAGAACTTTCGATCTTATTTTAGCTTTGCATTTTACTAAAAGATGTCTAAAAGAAAGCACTGTGCTTACACGTTGGAGATTAAAATTAAAATACTATGTGAAGTCGATGAAAAAAAAGTTGATCAAGACAGAGATATGTAAAAAACACGGCATCCTGAACTCAACTCTTTCAACAATTTTGAATTGAAAACGAAAACCCCCAAAAATATTTTTAAAACACACCAAAAAAAATGAAAAAATTAAGGTTACGAAGACGGCATTTATTCAACAACTCCATTTAACGGGAAACCCATGATACCATTAAATGAACAAATTCCTTAAAAAGTTACTACCATTGAAAAACATTGCAAAACGGGAACTTGCTTTAAACCAAAATGTCTTTAAACCGAAATGGTTTAGAAGGTCCCCAAAATTTCGGTTTAAAGTAATTCTACTGTAGATGCATTTTACCATACTTTTTATACAGATGAAGATAAGGCCGTTTACAAAAAAAAAAAAAAAAAAAAATCTCAGCTGGTGCTCAATTCAGTTAAATTTTTTTTTCTTTTAATTTTTAAACTTATTTAATTCTTGATTCATCAGCTTGCCCTGAATGTCATATAAAATGATGGGTTTTTAATGTTGAAAACTAATCACTACCCTTTTATACTCATCGCAATCTTTGAAAAACGTTTGACTAATCTAACATATCCTTAATATCATAGTTATTTGTCATATTTTTGGCAACATATAGTATATTATGTCATTTTTTAAAAAGCCCCTTTTTTATAAATAACACCATGGCAAATGAAGTAACATGTTAAAACATCAACAGTTTATAATGAAAAAAACCCCAAAAAAACATGCTTAAGATTGAATAATTCAATACAATTTTAAAACGACATGGAGATCTAATTTTTAAACATCTTATATTTTTAAAATCAACTTTGTAAGAATCAGTCCCATCTAAAAAAATAAATAAAAATTGATTAGTCCCAAAATAAAATATAAAGGATTTTACTAAATTTATGTGTCTTATAATCGGGTGTAAAACGGGACTGATTCAGAAGAGAAAAAAAATGATAAATTACACCCGCCCACGTCAGTATCGTTAGATGCCATTGCCTAGGCATTCCATGAAGGAATATAGATAATCCATCAAACAAATGCCTGATGTCATCAGAAATCACCCATTTTGTCAAAAGATGAGCAAATTGAGGGGTTAATATTCTTGCCATACGAAAAAACGAAAGTGTGAACCTGGGATCTTCTGGGTCACGTTGCAATGCCTTAACCACTCACCATTTCAATTTGCTCATCCTGCCTAATCCTTTTAACTTTCAAAGTCAAATTCTTAATTTGGTCAATTCTGACAAAATACCAGATTAACACTGTGGGTCAGGCTTGTGTAAATATTGAATGGCATATGCCAATACCGTGAGGTATGAGAGATTCTTGAGAAACTATAAAAATTAAAACAAACAAATAAAAATCCAATTTCAGATTTGGTGTAATCCAAAAACCTTGTGTGAAGAAATGTGTCTGGTTAGTAACAACAGTAACATTTTTTTCATTGATTTTTGTGTACAAATGAAAGGGAAGGGAGGTAACCCTCAATATATATAGAATTCTAGATACGTTTGAATTATAAAAATTGTGGATCTCAGAGAACTGGACATACTTTTTAACCCTTTGCAGATCAGATTTGATTAATACTCTAACCAGACAACACACTAGAGGCCGCATTACTTACTCAAAGTTTTACTTGGCCCATGTTGCTCTGTGTGAAAACGATCAGTTTTAGTTATAGCCTGATTAATGACAGGACAAATTATGATATGAAGAGAAATAAATATCGCCTTTGTGTGTACATTTATATCAAATTATCTAAGATTATTTACTGATGAAAGTATTTTAAAGCCGAGGAAAAATCTGCTTGTGTCAATCTGGACAAACACAAAAAGTTGGAAATGTCTGACACGTCCTGTTTCAATGGTGTTGAAGGAGATGATTCATTTGTTGTCATCATCGTGGTCATTTTTTGGATTAGATCAAACATCTGACCCAGAACCAGCCCCATTTTCTGTCTCTCCTTGTCCACATGGCTGATGTACCGGGACGAGGATGTTTTGGAATTTGCCTTAGTCACCACGACTCTGTGATGACGTTTCCTAGGGCCGCTGTTGTTGTTGTTGCTGCCCCCTGCTGGTGAGGAGGGATTAAGACCCAATCCACTTCTGGTTGATTTGCTTCTGGACTCCCATAATACCATCTGCACAACGAGGACAGCCACACTTGATGATGGTCGCTGGAATCAATAAATATCAATGTGAAAACAATTCCTTTCTTCAGTTCAACGTCTAAGTGAATGGGGATAATTACCAAAAAAATACAAAAACAAAACAAAAACAAAAATTCAAAACAAATAGAAAAAACCCCAAAAATAACTAGAGTGCTTTGTTACTCCCAAGACCTGGTTTCCATCATCTCCCATTCTCCTATTCTCTTCCAGCTTCAAATAAACTGACTAAAAAAAATGGGTGCAATTTCCAACATGTGTAATTGAAAGAGAAAAATTATTTTTTAAAAAGTGAAGTGAAAAAAACAAACAAATAAAAAACAGCAACAAAAATTCCATAACTAAAAGATTGTGACGTGTTGAAAAGAAAATATATGATGACCCTTTGCCAATATACTAAATGCCTAAAATTAATTTTCATTTTTTAAAAATTATTTTTTGGAACCAAATCACAATATTTATCTCCCCTTAGAGTTTAATAAAGTCCATTCATTCTCCATTATGTAAGCATAATCAATGGACTCAAATGTCATATTTTATACATATTTATAAATATTGAAGTAAAAAAAAAAGAGCTATACGATCAGTGGAGCCGGACTTAATCCTGGTTTCCATCGAATGAAATGGACAATAACAAAGTACTTCCTGCCAGATCTAAAACACCCAGGTTACCCTATCACTGCTGGGTGGACAGAGATTCAGAAAAAAATATCAACTTCATCTGAGATTGATTTCGGTTCCAAAAACTATGAAAATGATGTGAAAAAAAACCCAAAAAAAACAACACCTTTTAAGATTATCAAAATATTATCAATACTTAAAAGAAATTAAGATTTGATTGTTGATATCTGGATATGACTTTTTATTTATTTTTTTAGTTGCAAATTTGTTATTTAGATCCAGATCCTTGGTTCTGTAGTATTGTGGAGTGGTGTCCATTCTAAATTCATCATGTAATCATCTTTGTACACCTTAGGAATGAATAGTTATTTGCATCCATTTCTTTCGGTGTGTTTTATCATAATTGGATATCATTGAATGGATCCAAGACTGGGCAATCACAGGTCAAGAATAGAATGAATGTGTGGTGTGTACTTGGGTTCGACTGTTACAGCACCTCCACCTGGCTAAGAGAGAGAGATGTTTTGCAATCGACGCCTTCCTTCCACCACTCCAACCAAAAATAATGTATCAAACATACTACATCTATCTTGAATCCCTCTAACAACTTATTGAAGTCATGAGGTCGCATTTCTCTTATGTTATATTTGGGCAAAATCTGCCTACTTATTTACATATACATATTATGTTATCCCGCTCATTGTGGTCAGATATGAACTTTTATCTTCTACTTCCCAAGAAGTAATTTTTTCAGAATGTTGTTGTGTATGACATATTACAGAGCTGTCAACTGCCAAAAAAAAAACCATATTGGTATGATTTTTTTTCACCTATGTCAGATTGTATGCTTTTTCTCTCATATTGCAATTTTTTTTTTCCATAAGAAGCAAATCTAAACATTTTAATGTAAAGAGTCGTTTTAATTCTATTTCCCAAAAAAATTCTTAGCCTTCTCTATGCTTTCTGCAATAAATACTTTAACAATTGTTGTTTGAGATAGGTTTAAGTGGTTTGTTTGCATTGCTTTCATGATTTCATTTTGAAGGTTCCCTTAAGCATTTGTAATTTATCACTCAGACAAACTTGTAATAGGAATTTGTTATTTCCAAAACTATTTCAATGGCAGGGAATGAGAAGATTGAATCCAATGATCTACTACTGGGCAATCTGGAGTCCAAAGTAAAGAATTGTCGTTTTAAAAAGATTTTATGACATTTTCCGAACTTATTTCTCAGCACAACAAACCAATTACAATAAATATATAAATAAGAACATTTATGTAGCGCATTTCCACAGATTGACGAAGATCAATGAACTCCATTCATTTATTTCCCAGACAGGCAATATGGAACCATATTTCCATTTTATACAATACCAGCCCCTTTTGTTTGCTGTTTGTTTTATTTTTAAGGGTTTTACGGCGCTTGCAACACATAAGGTCATATCAGCGCCAGTAAAAAGGAAGAAAATAGGACAGTAAAAAGTTCTAGAATTACAATTAAAAAGCACACAAGAAAAGGTAAAACAAAGGGGAATTGGTTCAAATATGAAACAGATGTAGATTCCAAGAGCACACTATCAAAGTACTTAGTTTGAGATCACCTAAAAGTCTCATCCAGACACAAGCACAGATCCCCACTACGAGGAACACACTCAAATGTTTACAAATCATATGTTAAAAATGAAAAGAGTAACAGTACATAACAGAGAGATGATTTACAAGGAAAAAAATATCATCTCCCAAAACTATAACTACACTGTTTCCCTCTCAGCCAAGGACTCCGACCAAGGTCAGGACAAAATCAAGCAATCTCACTCCAAGAAAAAGACAGAAAGCAATTGAAAAACAGATAAGAGGGGATAGAGACACAGCAAGTACCTAGCCCCTTTTGTGCTAACACTCTTACTGCTTATGGTCTGGTACCCACTCACACCTGAGTCAAGTGGAATAAAGTGCCTAACCCAAGGACACAACAGAAGGATCAGAATTTCCCATGATTCTTATCACCCATCCAGCCATTGACCATGCTTAAAATGGCTTGACTTTTGCGACAAGACGAGACACTGTAACTGCTGAGCCACCAAGCCTTACTGACTATGGTGACTGCCAAGATATTTTTTTGTACCGAAACTTATTTTAGATGCATTAGTTTGATGAGTTAAATCAGAAACTATGGTCCTACCTTGGCAGGATCTCTGGACAGCAAACTTTTCACAAGCCTCTTAATCGGCATTGGAACATTGTCTGGAGATTGATATGGGTAAAGGCATCAATACAACACAAATCTGTATTTAAATAACTAGAGCTATATAGCGTAATGTCAACTAAACAAGCTCAAAGCGCTTTACAAGGTGTCCCTGTCCAACAGCAACACGTAACATATAGAACGAGACATGACGCCTGTTAGTAGAAATTACATTTTTTTTTGGACAGAAACAATGCTGTTAACGACCAGGTACTCGTTTTACACCTGAGTATGGTGAGAGAATGTGAGTAAAGAGCCTTTTTCAAGGACTCAACTATGCACCAAGCGAGGCTCGAACCCAGGACCTTCCGATCTAAAAGCGAGCCATCATCTTGCCTGAAACGGACAATAGCAATTGTTTGTCATCTTTGGATAGGCTGCTAGTCTATTGCAGAGTACTTTACAGCTACCCAATCACTGCTGGGTGGAAAGGTTGATCAGAAAAATATCTTGACTTCATCCGGGATTGATCCTGCTCCCTTTACGCGTGAGGTGAGTGTGCTACAAACTGAGGTATCGGGACCCCTCTTTGAAGAAATGACCAACAAAAATTTACATATAATAGTACCTGGAAGAGGAGGCAACTCATATTCACTGTACGTCTTACTCCGCAACTGTTTGGAGGCATTAGGATAGAATGGGTTATCTGCCCCTAATATCTGGTAGGCGAGGGCACCACAAGCCCAAAGGTCAGATTTTGTGAAATTCAGCACACTGCCCTCCCCTGGCGAGGCACAAGCAATCTGAAAGAGGTTGGTTTGAAGAATCAATGTCACCAGTTTCTATCCTTGCATCAGTATTCAGTTGGAGTTTTAGCCCATTGAACAAAACTCTATAAAGAAAAGTATTAAGTATTTTTTCAAAAAAATACAAAAGTTGAATTTTTGGGGGGGGGAATAACAAAATGTATACGTAAATATTGTGCAATAATATAACACTTTAAAACTTATTTTTGGTGAATCAAAGATATTTTGTCATTTATCATGGTAGACAATAAAAAAACAAACTTAATTAAAACATGTATGTTGATTGTTCCGCGTAAAAAATAAGCTCAGGACTATGTTTTAACTCCCTAATAATAGTAATAATAATAGTTATAATAATAATAATAATAATAATAATAATAATAATAATAATAATAATAATAATAATAATAATAATAATAATAATAATAATAATAATAATAATAATAATAATAATGATGATGATGATGATGATGATGATGATCTTTATTGTCCAACAAATGGCAATTCAATATGTGCACTAAACATTGCTCAAACAAATTGAGTTATGCCACAAAAACAAACAGATTGAAATGCATCAACAGAAACACACATGCATATATATATATATATATATATATATATATATATATATATATATATATATATATATATATATATATATATATATATATATACACACACACAGGTGTGATCTGATTATGGAAAATCCCAAAACATAACAATAGCATCAGTAGGAAATATCATAAACTGAAATCAAATACTTGGTTGGCCTTCCAATACCTCTGGAGCCATAAGCCAGGAATTGCCTCCCAAGTTGACGTCACTGCTCACATATGGAATCTTTAACTTTTTATTCTCTTCTGCCAAGCAACATCCAAAGTCACAAATCTGAAGACGTGGGGTACCTGGAAGAAAAATACCAGTTTTTATCCCATACCACTTAGTGAGACAAAGCGAAAAAAGAGGTGTTGAAAAATAAATATCTATATTTCACATTTCAAATGACATAAACAAAGAATATTCATACACTGACATTTTGTGATTTGGATAATAAGACAAAATACAAGATTCCCAACATTCTATTTTTTGAAAGTCAACTTTATTTTTTATTGTGAAGATAAAACTTTGACTAGTATTGATGCACATTGCCTTGGGACAATAAAATACCACCATTGCATTCTGTTTTTTCTCTCAATTTTGTTAAATATAATCACATTCCTGAAGAAAATTGTCATCATTATTGAGATTTTCAGATGACAATGAATCAAAAGTAAAACGAAGCTTAACCTAATTAGCGATGTGTATTTGTCAGGCCTGTTGATGGGTGGTGATTCTCATTCTAGCAAAGGTACATATCACTCAATTGACATTTTTATATTCAAAATATTTGAAGGCAATAAATGTGGCTTTAATACGCTTGTTTAGAGAATGCTTAGCCCCCATAATGTTAAGTGGAAAACATACATAAACCAACTCAAAATTGTGACAATGACAAGCGGAGTTGAGAACCCAATCCAAAATACAGGAACAAGAACTCTTGACTAATGCTGTTGTAGCATGTGAACGGTCCAATTCATTGCAAAGAAACCCGGTTTACCACAAAGACCATGGCAGAAGACAGTGAAAGTTGGAGGGATCTCACACAGAGGATAGAAGAAGCAGCCGTGTCCCAATTGTAAGACAAGGAGGCAAAAGGCGCCAAGTCGAGTAAGTCAAGTCAAAAGGGAGTTATATTAATCTACATATTTACCCTGTGCACTAGGGACATCAATGAGGATGTTATCTGCCTTGATGTCGCGATGAGCCACACCATTCACAGTCATGTGATGTACAGCCTCCAATAGCTGTGTCAACAGTAAACAACGGGTTGTCATGGAGACATTGGGGTTTAGATAATCAGACAGCCTGGTTGTACACCTAAGGGACATAATCAAAGGAGCAGTATGTTTTTAAAAACTGATTATTCGACATTTAAAAAATATTTTGAAGGCTGGCTGGTTCAATGAGTAGAGCTCTTTACTCACATATAAATAGACTTGATTCAAATCCATATCATAGAGTAAGGTTGTTTTTTTTTCCCCCAGCTCCTCTGTCCACCCAGCATTGATTGGGTAGCTGGGTCTATTCCATTTGACAACTTGTTCTTATTTTATACAATGTCATATTCAAAGGGTAACAAGTAATTATTACTGTCCATTTAATGCTCTCTAAAGTAGTCCTTCTGAGCCATTAGGTCCATGAAGCTGGAGTTTATCCCAGTTTCTAGAGCGTGAGATGGAAAAGAGAAAATTATTTTCTACCCTTTGGATAGGGTGCTTGTCTATCGCAAAATACTTTCCACCAGATCTAACAGACCCATTTACCCAATCACTGTTGGGTGGACAGGGGGGAGAAGAGGATCAGAAAAAAATCTAGACTTCACCAGGAGCCCCTAATCCTACATAAACTGGCTCTAAAATAAATTCTCATTATGATTTTATAAATAAAACTAATTCAAAAAGGGAAAAAAACAAAATAAAATAACAATAAAATTACTGCATTGTTCAACAGTTGATAACAAATGTTTATAATAATTATGACAATTACACAGCTGGCTGTAATCAAGAAAGAGTAAACTTTTAAAGAGAGAGAGAGAGAGAGAGAGAGAGAGAGAGAGAGAGAGAGGGGGAGAGAAGGAGAGAGAGAGAGAGAGAGAGAGAGAGAGAGGAGAGAGAGAGAGAGAAGGAGAGAGAGAGAGGGAGAGAGAGAGAGAGAGAGAGAGAGAGAGAGAGAGAGAGAGAGGAGAGAGAGAGAGAGAGAGAGAGAGAGAGAGAGAGAGAGAGAGAGAGAGATGGATAGGGGGAGTGAGAGACAGAGAAGAGGAACTTCAGTCTGAAATGGGCGATTCCTAGACACTCCCATAGCACAAGACAATTTCTCTGTCTGTTTATTGCTTTAGGTCTCTTCCAACACAAATGAGGTTATATGAGAGACCGCTGAAACAAAAAAAACAAGCAATCTAACAAAAATAGTACAAATGTAAATCAAAATCATAACCTAAAGATATAAGCTAAACTATAAATAACTAAGAACAAACAGGCAGAAGATTTACAGAAAAAAAAATATCCCCTGTCAAAAATACAATCACAAACCAAAGAAGCAGGATAGGCAGTAAAGAGAAGAAGAAACGACATCACTATCGGATCGTACACCCATGCGAACATCATAGGTATATGATTCAAGGGTGATGCTCCCATCCAACCACCCGCAGCACAAGACAAGAAACAACAACACAAAACAAACATTCAAAACTAACACCAATGTTTTATAGAAGATATTTCCAGTTCCCCTAAGCACCTACTTTCTCATGACAAGATAAAGTGTTTTGCTTCTTCCGAAACAGCCCTCTGGGTCAATGTGTCTGGGCAAGGCTGCTGGGAAATCTCTTCTTCCCTGGTCTGTCACCAACATGTCGTCAACAAAAACCCCATGCATGTCCACCACATTAGGATGGGATGGCAGTCCAAGTACGTTTTGGTTTATTCTAAAGGAAATAAACAAAAAAATTTTATCAAAATTAATTTTGAAAGAATTCAAATATTAACAGTGCAAAAATAATATAAATATCTGAATCTTATCTCACTGTGACCCATCCAGTGACTGATTGAACTCACGGCCCAACATTATGTTGTCGAGCTTGTCATGTGACAAATGTCAATTTTTTGTTGTTGAGTAGTCCAAGATTGAAATTGTGAATGTTTGTAAATTTCTGGCATTGTGTTCTTGGGTAAGTCATTTCTCACAATTTTGCCCACTTGATTCAGCTGTAAATGGATCACTCATTCACTCACTTATTCTCTTCACCGAGGTGGTGTTGGAGAGAAATGAGAGATGATTTTGCAAAAAGGGTTCTCCAGTGAGATCTGTCTTCATCATTAATGTTAAACTGTCCATCATTGTCCAATCCTTTGCATAGTCCCTCCAGCACTTCGTTTACCAGCCCATCTTTCTGCTCCCTCCAGGGTCCCATGTAAAATGGGCTTTGTCGATGACCCAATGGCGACAAACGCGGCCAAATCAAGACAGTTTCCTTCTTTAGACTATAGACAAGAGTGATTCCTCGTCATCTGTCTTATAATGGTCTGTTCAGGTGATGCAAAAAATTGTGTCATAGTTTTTGTTTTCAAATTATTGTATCTTTTTTTTTTTCTTTTATTTTTTTTTTGGAGTCCAGCTTTCATAAACAGAAAGAAGATTGATGTAACAAGTGCCTTAAGTTTGGAATGGCGTGCCATATTCTTGCTTTTCCACATCTTATCCAGTCTTGCCCTTGTATTCGTTGCCAATGCTATCCTGTTATTAATTCAGTTATATAAGTTATTTTTGGTGATTGTAGTTCTCCGAGGTATTTAAAAGATGTTACCTCTCTCAGCTGTTGACCTTCGATGGTATCTTTGTTATTCACCAACACGTTGCATTTATCTTTCCAAATGCAGTTTCTTCGATGACCAGCCAGCTAGTGAAATCTTGATTTCTTTATTGTTTCCTATCAATGTTGTCAGCAAACTGATGTCATTGATATTTCTTCCACAAATTGAAAAGGTTGAAGGGTTATGATGTAAGGTGATGTATAATTTTCTCCAGGAATTGGTTGGAACGTGTGGGAGAAAGTAAACAGCCTTGGCATACTTTGACTGAAGTTTTGAAAATCGAAATCGTTTTCATTGTTCATATGACCCAGTAAATTGGTACATATGTCGGTGTGAAGGATAATGTCCGCTCATTACAAATACATGGATTGTCATACGCTTATTTTGATATATGATGGCAATACAAATACTGAAAATATGACATTTCTATTTTAATGATTTTAAAAAATTTGGTTAATTAATTTTAGACTTACAAATCTTCCTCTTGACTTGATACAGACTCTGATGTTGAAGGCTGAAGGGGGACAATTTCTCTTTTTAATTCCCTTAGGATGCTGCTGGCATTGGACTCAGCACCATAGTTGAAGACGGCTTTGACTGCCAGATTGTAGTGGTCTTTCTCACTCGATTCAGTAATCTTGACAGCAGAGGTGTCTAATTTGGAATATAAAAGAATTGATAAGACTAAACTCTACTGAGATATGAGACTGAGTGACATGAAAACATTCCTCAATGACCATCTCTCTACAGAAAATGTGATATAATCTGGTGTCATAATCTCTATGGCTCCAAATGGGGTGGAGACTAACTGTGCTGTATTTTATTTCAATGACTAAAGGAAAATTTATGTTTCACACTTTAAAGGAATCTAATCAGCATGCAAAATAAAAATAATAATAATAATAATAATAATATAATAATAATAATAATAATAATAATAATAATAATAATAATAATAATAATAATAATAATAATAATAATAATAATAATAATACTAATAACAATACTAATAATATAATAATAATAATAATAATAATAATAATAATAATAATAATAATAATAATAATAATAATAATAATAGTAATAGTCATAATAATAATAATAATAATAATAATAATAATAATAATAATAATAATAATAATAATAATAATAATAATAATAATAATAAAAATAATAACAATAATAAATTACACTTGTTGAGTGCTTTCAATGAACCAAGCAGCTCAAAGCACAGATAATTAATAGTTACGAACAATGTGTTTGAAAATGTTTAATTTATTTCCAAAGCCGGCTATTTGAAAACAACTTTCATACAGTTCAAGTCATCTGCTTGGCATCTCACATTCACACGAATGTAAATCTGCTTTCAGCAAAGTCCTCATTGATAAGCAAGCGAGTCGAATGAGAGCTCAACATAAGAAACACCAGATATTTTTGCATTCATTGTCACTTACCAACAACTGGCCACACCCTTTGACTTTGATGAAAGTTGAAGCATCTTACCACCTTTGAGACTTTGATACAAGATGAAGCATCTTACCACCAAACCATCATCGCCACTTTTACCATGACATCTCAAAATAATATTTCTAGGCAGTCAACTGCCAACAATTCAAAATGGAGTCAATCTTATTCAAGTTGAGTCAAAATGATTGGGAGGCCAAACACCAACGTCAACCTTGATACCCTCATACAGCCCTGCCTAGTAATACAAACATTTCGTAGAACTACGAATTTTCGGGTCATACTTGACAATTATATAAAGATGTATAATTCAATAAATTTCTTGAAAACAAAGTTTTGTTGCAAGAGCTAGTATCAAAAGGAGTTTAAAGCATTAATTTAATGTATTTAAACACAAATTGGTAATTTTTAAGGCTAGTTATAATGTACACATTGCTATTACTCTAAAAACTAAGAATTTTTCTAATTCCAAGTTGGCAGGTCTGCTTGTAAGATTTGTCATTATGAGTATCACCCAAATTAATGACAACTACAGAACGTCATTGTACCATATGAAGACAATTTTATTAATTTGTGAGTTTGGACCTAAAAATGAAAGATTGTTTGCATCCATATGATAGAACTTTTCATTGTCCAAAGAAATGGAAATTCATTTTGGTTAACATTGATGTCAATATAAAATATAATTACAGCATAGTGGACATATACATGTACACACCCCACACTCCTGTAGGCTATATGTAAATGTACACACAACCACACACATGCACAATTGACTCTTACATATAATTTATCAATCAAGTAGAAACAAGCAGTACTTAACAGCAGAGAAGGAAACATGAACAAATAATCACAAAACAATCATCAAGGTGATGATGGTGGTGATGATGATCATGATGACTACGGGGACAATGATGATGCTCATAATGATGTTGATGTTGATGATCATGAAAGTTATTGTTCACAAATTGTCATAACAGAAGTGGAAGCATTTGGCTATATCTCAACTTAAACATCACTGTAAGAAATTGTTTGAGATCAAGTTGTGTGTTTGTGTTGTTTCTTTTTTAAGGGCTTACGGTGCTTGCAATAATTTCAGGTCATTTCAGCCCCAGAAAAATTGAAGAAAATGGGATAGTAAATTCTACATTTACAATTAAAAACACCTAAGAAAAAGTAAGACAAAGAAGAATGGTGAAATATAGGAAACAGAAATAGAATCTAAGAATTTATTTGAGATCACCTAAAAGTCTCATTCAGACACAATCACGGGATCGGGATCCCATTAATTAAGAGCAACACAGTCAAATGTTTATAAAATATATTCAAAACAAAAAACGATAACAGTATACAACAGAGAGATGACGTACAAAGAAAAAAATATCATCTCCTAAAGCTTATACTATACATCTGACTGTTTCCCTCAGTGGCAAGGACTCCACTCAGGGCCAGGACAAAACCAAGTAATCTCATTCCAAGACAAAGATAAAGACAAAAAGTAACAAAGAAAAATAAATATAGGGAATAGAAGACACAGAAACAGTGTCTTCAGCACTGAACATGGTGACAAGCTATTTAGCATAAAATACATCTACCTCGAATATAATGCTAAATTATTTTTCTGCTTTGTCATCTTTAAAATACATTGGAACTAAAAATTCCATTTGTTACAATCCAATAAGCCTGTTTAGAAACAACTAGGCTACAAAACCAAAGTTTATCCCAGTTTTTGCGGCATGAATGGGACAATAACAATTGCTTGCTACCCCTTTGAATAGGATGCTTGTCTATCAGAAAGAATTTGCAACCAGAACTAACAGACCCAGCTTCCCAACCACTGTTGGGTAGCTAGAGGGACCTTTCCTACAAACTTATCATCAAGGTTCCTTTTAATTGACTCAAATATCCAAACCTTATATGTGAGACCAAGACTGTATTGCCACACGTCAGTGACGTATGAATCCAACAAGACTGTACTACTATGTGAGTGACACATAGAAGCAACATGATCATATTGTAATACATCTGCGACACACAGATCCATTAAGACTATTCCCATACATCAGTGACACCCAATTCCATCAAGACCATCAGAGATAAACAGATCCACAAGAACGTATTGCCAAAAATCAGTCACACATGATCGAACAAGACCATATTGCCATACGTCAGTGACACAAACAGACAATTGATTTAAATCTTCAACAGCGAGACTTAATATCTGTTAAAACGAAACTTATTCATTTATCAATCCATTTATACCAAGTTGTATTTATTTGGAGGAAACAACAGTAACTCGATATTGCCTTAAATGAAGGCTGAGTTGAATTGCTGTCGCTGCTTTCTCTATGAAATCAGCCAGGAACAAGGGAGAAGAAAATTTTTGGTCTGTTTTTAGGGGCTTTAAGGTGCTTGTGTGGCACTTTAAAGCCGTCTCAACACCAGACATTTTTTTAAAAATAAAAAAATTATCATTTGAGACGTTAGACATAATGATAACTGACCCTCAGTTTTATTAGGCAAGTTTTAACCAACGTCAGTGTAGAATAAATCATACCCATAACTAACTTGTCCAAATCAGTGGCCAGTTGAGCTCGAGCCCTTTGGTCTTGTGCCATGACGTAGAAGTTAATCTGTTTTAGTCGTTCCAGGTGACTATACAATGTGTTACTGATTCTTGGATTTGGAGGGAGGCATGTGGATCTCAGGTCTTCAAGTTGACACTCAAGCAAGTGGTGTGTTACAGTTTCATTGGGGTGTTGACAAAGGCAAAGGAAGGGGACATGTCTTGTGATTTTACTACATGGCTGTAAGTGGTATGAAATCTTACCTCCAGTCTTTAGTTTGGCTTCAAACACAGCTCCCTCACAACCATTGCCAATGACAGACACTTTGTTGATGTCCAGGTCATCAAGACTTTGTGGTTTGTTGTCAAGCTGATCGGGCTCCCATTTGTAATCTTTGAAAATATTCTGGCAAAAGAATGCAATCAAGTCCAGAAAGTCATCAACAATCACATGCAAACCGGCCCTTGACAGATAAAGATCTGAAATTGTTTTGTTTGAAACAAAGTTTGCTTTGTCTGGCACTATTTCATTCACACATTTTAAGATCCTTATCTTACACCAGTTCCTGTTCCCTACACTGTAATTTCTTTTGTGTTTAAAAAAAAAATCACTTAATTTTGATACTGATTTGGTAAACAAATTTCCAGTGACAATTTTACAAATAATTTGGGTTTTATTTCCATGACTTTTTGGTATTATGTGAAAAAATGATCTGTTAATGTGTCTTTGAATAACTAATAACAGTCTGTGATTATTCACACTCTAGAGACGCGTTCTGTGAATCGTGAAGTGAATAATGAATAACGATAACTTATTTATATGGTTGGCAATAAAAATGATAAGGCATAGGAAGTATTTGGACTTTTACTTCACCCCATTCCTCTATGTATCACTAACACTAACACATATAATGTAAATGGGGAATACACTACCAGCGGGTAGCTGTTGCAACTTACCCTCACTGCTGACAAGGTGCTCTCTGTGTAGCTGTCAAGCAAGACATCCATGTCCAGACCAAGACTCAAACCAACCAGAGAAAAGACAGGAACGTTTCTCATGCGGTTAACACCAGCGTATTTCGGCCGTAGGTATGTTAGACTATGCCTCCCTGCAAACGTTGAATACCTTGAAAAAATCGACCTTAGCAATGAGCTTTTGAATCTTTCGTTGAAGTTCTGATGGACATACCCATCTGACTCCAATTTAGTTTTTGCCTTGGGAACTGCAGTCGTCTTCCCAAGGGGCAGTCTGGGCCCTTTCCTGAAGACAGTTAGCTTCAGGATTTCCCTCCATCCTTTCATAACTTTCATCAACGACATATTGACTGAAATTAAGGTCTAAATTGAAGTAAAGCGTTCTCGGTAAAAACAAAATATGTCATGTTGTTCCGAGGATTTCAATTCATTTCGCCATCTTGTTATTGTTAGTGGTGTTTATTTTGATCACGTGATAGCAAGGGCAGAAACTCTCAACGAAACTCCTCTTGTTGCCCGGTTACATGATCGTATGTCAACAATGCTATTTTGATTGAACCAGTCATGCCCGAGCGTAACATACTCCACGCTGTAGTATTTCCGGTGGAATCAGACTAGCAGACAGAACATTCTAACTTGTTTCGAATTCCACAGTGTCAGACCTGATTACAAGACTTGCCGTTTATTTGTATGCAACGGGAGGATAACAAAGATAGAAGTCAACGTAAACAATCACAATGTCATCCTTGACTAATCTTCAAAAAGCTTATGTAGATGGGCTGAAAAAATTTACGGTGAGTTTTAAGACTGGATAAAAGTAACACGCGTGTAGCTATATATTTATCAAGTTTTAGGAAGACGATCTTTCCATTTTGTCTGGGACCTTCGCACAACGATTCTCATGGATGATTTGAGAGAAAAAAAAAAAACCCAACAGAACAATCAACCAAATACAAACAGACAAAAAACAAACAACAACAACCCCCCCCCCCCCCCCCCCCCCCAGGATAAAAGTAAAAATTGTGCGAAGGAAGATTGTCAGATCCCAAGTAAAGGTGACTTGTTTAGCGATCCAAATAAGACATATCTTGAGTAAAGAAGAAAGAGAGATAGAATTTATATGTTAGTAAATTGATTTTTTTTTGTAGGTCCCAATCTTCTCGCAGATAAGTTGTGTGTGTTATCCTCGGTCGCACTCTTGCACTGTCCAGCAGTGAAACCGGTTACCATCAGATTTTCCATTCAAACATATCAAAAAAAAACTTCATTTGCTTTTTCCATACACTAACATCCTTCTTTAATGATTGTGTCAGGTTTATTATTATTATTATGACTGATTGATTTACTTATTTCTTTGTTCCCGTATAGGGTAATTCAACGGCGAGAAAAGTTAGTCGACAAAAGAAGACAGATGAGAGAGATGAGAAACCCGTCAGTGCATTCAGGCTATATGACCCAGCTCTTGGTGGGAAGCAAGCATTTCCTGTCACCAAGACCATGTTTGTAGCATCCTTATTTTTTTGGGCTGCCTTTTTCTTCCTTATCTATATGGGAATCAGCTACGGTCTCATGTATGCTCGGATCACACAGGAGCATGATCTCACGGAAATGTGTGATGATTCTTTTAGTAAAAAAGATGAGAAAAACATGGCAAGGGTAAGAAATAAATAAGGCATTTATTCTACACTGCTTGATGATGAACATTATATGGAAATTTGAATTAAATTTCAGGAGTCAACGTGAACTTATTTACAGGTCTGATAACCCTAATTGTTGAGCTTTGAGCTTTTTTTTATAAAGCGCAATATCCAGTAAATGTGCTCAAAGCGAAAGGTTTCCCTGGCCAACAGCAACACTTAACATGTAGGACGGGACGTGGCGCCTGTTAGGCATTATTATAATTTTTCTGGACAGAGAGAATGCTGTTAACGGCCAGATATTCATTTTACACCTGAGTACGGTGAGAGAATGTGAGTAAAGAGCCTTTTCCAAGGATTCAACTATGTGCCAAGCGAGGCTCGAACCCAGGCCCTTCCGATCCGTAAGTGAGTGTCATACCACTAGACCACATAGCCGCAATTGTTATGGGCTCATTGTTGTAATGGAAATACTCTCACACCAATGCAAAATATTGTCCATTACAACAATATCAAATAAAGACCATAATTGTTGTCGGTTATCAGACCTGTTAAAATGTGCACAGTGGTCAAGAGCTGTTGTATTATAAAAAGATAATGCTTTCTAGTCTTTGACTGTATTAGATTTTTAAAAAAATGATATCTATCAGCTTTAAAATAGAAAAAAACAAATAGTGTTTTTCTGAATGTTCATTGATGGTGCATCTTAACAGGTTTATCTGCAACTTCGTTGTGCAATTGCAATCCCCAGTTTTCAGTATCGTTGCTGTTTTTCTGTATATGGTCATCACGAAAAAAGGGTCACAAGAGTCATAGGTTTATGACTAAACCCATCCGAAGCAATAGGGCCAGACCTCATACCAACTAGAATAATTAAAGAATGTGCTGATGAAATAACCCTGTTCAAGTGTAAACTTTTCCAAGAATCCCTGAACAAAGGAACAGTACCTACCAACTGAAAGTGTGCCCTTATAACCCCAATCTATAAAAGGGGCAAACGAAACCTAGCTTCAAATTATAGACCTGTATCTCTAACTTCAGTCGTTTGCAAGATATTAGAACACATTATATTCCATTCTACAACAAACACAACATACTAGTCGACAATCAGCACGACTGCCACACAAACGATTACTTTTAAGACTGGAATTTGGAATATTGGGGGTAATGAAACAAATCAGTCAGAGAATTTGGAACAACTGCAAAATCGTCTATTTTGGTTCAAGGATTGGCTTTGCAATCGAATGCAACAAGTAGTCATTAGTGGAAACCAAAGCGAAAAATGTAATGTCTTATCAGGAACAGTAAGGAACATTACATGGGTCTTTATGCTTTTTGATATTTATAAATGACCTTGGAAACAATTTATCTCCACAAACAAGGCCTAAACTGTTTGCTAGCGATAGCCTTCTTTTCAAGACAATAGATAGTAGCGCAGATGCACATGAACTCCAGAAAGATCTTGATTCCTTCCAGACGTGGTCAGATACATGGCACATGAAGTTCCATCCAACAAAATGCTATGTCATGTCAATATCTTGTCAAACAAGAAAGAGCCTTATACTCACAATTACACAATGTATGATCATCCTTTACAACATGTTGACTCCATAAAATACCTTGGAGTCCATCTCAATATGACACTAAAGTGGCAAACCCATATCACAGCAAAGACAAGTAGAATGCTGGGGTTTCAACATAAACCAATGCCCACGAAGAATTAAAGGCCAGGGGTACACAGCACTTATCAGAGTATGCTAGCGCTGTGTGGGACCCCTTTAAAAAAAGGGCATAGACAAAATTGAAAAAGTACAAAGAACAGCTGCAAGATTTGCAACCAGATGCAAATTCAGAGACCCAGGTTGTGTCACATCTACCCTCCAGTCACTTGAATGGAAACCATTGAAAAACCAGCGAAAGTTATCCCGTATTGTTACCTTACTACATAAAAAGCAAATCAGATAGGTATGCTACGCGTAGATACAATGCATCACAATACATACAACCATTTACAAGAACAGACACATACAAACAGTTTTTTTTCCCACAATCAATAAATGACTAGAATGTCCTGCCACCGGACATATGAGCGTTGAATGCTTGAAAACTTTCACAAAAGTTTTGAATGCACTAACTCGTCAAAGTAGTAATCTGTGACTGTTCCATGTTTTGATTGGACTGTAACTGTACATTTGCAGTGATGGGCCAGTGGGGTCTTTTGCAAGAAATTGAAGATTGAAGATCTGTTTATCTTTGTTACTAAAAATTATTAAACAAGCGTTATTTGGTCCAGTCTGAAGGCGATTGTTAGACCACAAGACCACAAAGCTGCACAAAGAATTATTAGAATTGACTCTGGAGATGTGTTACAATTCCAATATTTATAACATACACGAGAGAATGCATTGATTTCAGGCACTTTGACAACTCAATAATAAGCGATTTGGCTTATTTCCTACTTATTTCTATTCATTATGCTCAGCCTTTGACTAGCTAGATTAATTTTATTTTTCCAAATTCCAGATTGATATGATTATAGATCAAACCATTTTCTATAAAGATAGTAACAGGCATGAAACTCTTGCTTCAATGAAGTCTTAGTCTCATCGCTGTCGCTGCTCTCTTAGCAAAAACAGTTGCCGTGTCAGATTAGGTTGGGAATAGAATCAAACCCCACCAGCTGGGTCCTTGGTGAGGTCCTCTGACGGCCCATGATGGTCATAGAGGTCACTTGCTGTGCCCTCTATCCTTCAATGACTGAGTGAGGTCTTCTTACCTCCCATGGTGAGCAGAGAGGTCACTTCATTGTTCTTCTATCCCCCATAGAGTCACAAGTGCCTTAAAACCTATAAAAACAAACTCCAATACTTCAATTTTAAATTTAAAATACCTCAAACTGAAATACAACTATTGTTTCAACTGCACATCTCTAGGTGGAGAGTTACCCAACAGGCGATGCTGGGCCATATCTCATACGTCTTCATCCAGCCAAAGAGCAAGAGGATGTTCCTCACGAATCCACCACCCTCCCACCTATGGTCACTGCTGTCACCTCAGCTGATTTTTTTCAGGTATGTGAAATACAGTGGACACCACAGGGGATCGGCTATAAAAGGGATTTGCTCTGGTCCCACTATCCTTGATATATCGGGTTTCCTTTTAATATTGATTTGTAGAGATTGATACAAAGATTTTTTAATTTCAGTAAGATCTGTTCTTATGAATACACTGTATTTCCGATTACTAAACTAAATATCTTGGCTTTATGATAGCATGTTAAGTGCAAAACTAATTGTTTATCAGTGACACACATATATGCCCCCTATATCTATTGAAAGTAACACAGAGGAAGATATTAATTACCTAAAAATTACAACTTAATTGTCCAAAACACACTTGATTCAGAAAAAAACATAAACCAGATAAAAAATATAAATATATGAATAAATAAATATAAAAATAAATGAATGAATGAATGAATAAATAAATAAATAAATTCATTAATTAATAAACTTTATTCATTCATAAGGATATTGGTTTTACAAATGAGAATTACAAGAATGAATAACAAATCGTTATTAAAACTAATTACATAATTTTATAAAGCAATGAGGTAAATAAAATAAATATAAAAGTAATAGTAAATGTGCATCCATAAAATTAATATTAATACATTTTCAAAAAAAACTGTCATCACAATTCCTGTCAACCCAACAGTTTTTTTCTGGTTTCTGTAAGTAAAGTGTAGAAAGTGCTTTGGAATAAAACTGTTTCTTATCCTGTTTTCTTTATCAGGTCCAAGGTTTAATTCATCACATAAATAATGACATGAAAGACGTCTATCCTGACATAAGGCTTATAATATACGACCTGGGCCTTTATCAAAAGGAAAGAGATTTGGTGAGTAATACAAGATGTAATGATTGAATTATATTAGTGTCAAAATGGTAAAAATGAACATGCTGCAACCTCCACACTGCCGATTGAAAAATTAAAATTGATTTTTTGTAACATGGAAAAAGCAAAATTAAAAAAGAAAATTGAAATATATGTATTCTTATTTTTTGCCACTTTGATCAATATTAGTCACTTTTTAAAAATCATGTTATTAATCTTCAAACGGCTGAAAAATAATTTCTTCGAGTCAGTACATGATATGAGCAAAAGTTGAAAAATTCATGATTCTTAAATTTCTTGACATTCATATAAACTCAGCTCACACCGAACCGAACCAAAGAACCTAGATTGATGATGACAATGGAAGTCTTCAGTGTGTTTGCAAATGATTCTATTCAATAAGATATAGGACAATAGTGCCGTGTTCTGAAAAAAAAATATTTTCATGGAAATCACGGGTTTGAGAGTATTTGACAAGATGAGGTTCGTTTTAATCAATTGATATACGAAGTACTAGTCTTCTGGAATATGTGGGAATTTTTTCAGAGTACAGCAGAGCAAAGAGCAAATCAATCATGAAAGATACTGTATTGAAAGCACCTGTAATAGTTTGATTGAAGTACCTCTGACTCTAAGCCTGCCTATGTGCAGCTATGTGGTCTAGTGGCATGACACTCGCTTTCGGACTGGCATAGTTGAGCCCTTGGAAAAGGCTCTTTACTCACTTTCTCTCACCGTACTCAGGTGTAAAATGAGTACCTTGCCATTAACAGCGTTGTCTTTGTCCAAAAAAAATTGTAATATCGCCTAACAGGTGTCAGTCCCGTCCTACATGTTAAGTGTTGCTGTTGGCCAGGGACCCCTTGTAAAGCGCTTTGAGCACGTTTAGTAGATATTGCGCTATATAAAAGCTCTAGAAAAAAGAAAGAAGCCATGCATTAGAAGTACAGTTCACTCTGCTTATTCGCACATTGGTTAATCACACGCTCCGCTTATACGCTACACCTTCCAGAAAAATGCAATTTTTGCTATATGATCACTCCGCTTAATTGTACACCTTCTGCGCTTAATTGCTACACCTTGATTCCATCTTGACTGGAGAAAAAAATCTAAAAAGTACACAAAAAAGTAATGATTCGATTGATTAGTTACAATGGACTATAATATACCCATCAGGGGTGAACTGATATCTCAGGAGCTACTGGACTCCATTCAGCCACATAAATGTAATAATCTTGTTATTGTGGTATCTTGTTATTTGGGTTGCAGGGGTACATACAATAATGAAGCCTCTTTGTAGTTTTCTTCAAGTTACGTGTAGTTTTTAATGAGGAAGGTGTAATATAGTCGATGGAGTAAATGAGAGAGATTTGATAGGGAGGATGTATGGAGTTGTTCTGAGAGGTTTGGTGGCGAGATATTTCTTGATAATGAGGTGTAGTTTTTGTTGTTGAGAATGAGATGTGTGTAGTTGCCAGTGCCGCTATTTTGGCAGGCAGCGTGGCAGGCTTCTTGAGGCTTGGGACGAATGAAGAGGGAGTGATAGAACAAAACAAGATCTTATTTTGCGCAAGAGATATGCTGAGTTTTTTCTCTCGCGCAATGCTCAGGGTCGTGATTGGTTCTAAGGAAGGGGCGACACTGTCAAATAAAGAAACAGAAATAACACACTATTAAATCTTACTATCTAATAGTTTTATTTCAATTAGGATTGCCCCCGACGTGAGTCGGGAGGCGAATGACCAATGCATGTTATATAATGGAATAGAAAATGAAGATTGGCACTCAGCCCTCAACGTAAGTCGAGTGGCGATACGGCCAATGCATGTTATATAATGGAATAGAAAATGAAGATTGGCACTCAGCCCTCAACGTAAGTCGAGTGGCGATACGGCCAATGCATGTTATATAATGGAATAGAAAATGAAGATTGGCACTCAGCCCTCAACGTAAGTCGAGTGGCGATACGGCCAAAATTAGTAATATAATGATAATCGAATGTATCAATAAAACATGAATATTTACCAAGTGAGATAATGGCATCGAATATGCCAACATCATTAAGCATAAAAGCATAAGATATAAATCACTACCAACAATCTCAGAAGTTTGGTATAATTCTATGATGCAGGGCATCATCAGGACATTATACAGCTATAACGATTAATGACCAAGAAAGCTTGACAGACAGACCGATAACTGAGCATACAGCTAGTCAGACAATAGGTACTTATGCCTATATGTGTATCAGGTGACAGGCATATAGATAGTTGAATAGATTATTAGGTAGATTGATATGTAGCCAACTGTAATCTCATACTAAGTAATTGAAAAGGTAAATATATAAAGATGGGTACATATGTGCATAGGCAGACAGATTAGTAAGTATACAGATAGATAGGTCCGTAGGTCGGTCGGTAGATGGATGGATGGATAGATAGATAGATAGATAGATAGATAGATAGATAGTTAGATAGATAGATACAGAGAGATATAGATGGATAGATGGAAGGGATGTGACAGTGACAGGATAACTATACCAACAACATTAGAGT
This sequence comes from Berghia stephanieae, assembly GCF_034508935.2. Taxonomy (NCBI): domain Eukaryota; kingdom Metazoa; phylum Mollusca; class Gastropoda; order Nudibranchia; family Aeolidiidae; genus Berghia; species Berghia stephanieae. The sequence continues at coordinate 49,309,864 of NC_088363.1, forward strand.
AGGCCGATATTATTTACAAATCACCAGTAATAAAGATCGTGGTAAGTTTGTAATCGTGATAAACAGATTATTGCTAGCACTCATGTAATCAATTAATTAGACTAAGTATTTTCCTCATGACAGATACAAGTTATACTGGCACGTATTCGATTTACTGTCATTACACAAAGGCATTAACAATCCACGGAAATGATATGAATAAAATAAGAAATCACGATGTCAATAATTAAAACAATAAATGCAACAGCAACAACAACAACAACAATAATAATAATAATAATAATAATAATAATAATAATAATAATAATAATAATAATAATAATAATAATAATAATAATAATAATAATAATAATGACAATGTTAATAATAAAAGTTCAACATACCTGTCAAATAAAGAAACAGAAATAACACACTATTAAATCTTACTATCTAATAGTTTTATTTCAATTAGGATTGCCCCCGACGTGAGTCGGGAGGCGAATGACGTTGAAGCGAGGTGCGCCACTGGTTTTATCCTTTCTCCCCACTTAAGTGCGACGGCGCGCAGCATACCGCAAGACGAATAGAAGGAGACCATAACAGAAAGTGCTATTTAAAAAAATACAAGAAGTATGAAACCATCATACTACATACTTCCCCCTCAAGACAAAAAATCGTCCCCGATTTTCTTAATAAACTATAAGCAACTAATCCCAGATAAAGAGGAAAATATACATAAAAGATAATAATATAATAGCAATTAATAAAATAGCAATTATCGTAATGCCCATGCAATCATGTATGAGCGCTCAACATGTCCGCTCCACCTTCAGCAGTAATGGGAGGTGGCACTTTGCCTGACACCTGTGCCACCAAGGCCTGAAGCCTAACAGCCCACGCTGTGACTGCTTCATTCTCTACCTGCGACGCGATGGCAATCTTTTGCAAGAGATCGGAAGAAGGCAAAATATTACCATAAAGTCGATCAAGACTTTGAATGATCGCGTCGCAGGTCACTTCCTCCCCCATCTGAAGAATGAGGTCGGCCGGTAGCCCTTTTAGAGAGCGTCTCATGGCCGCCACAAGGATGCGTTCCGAGAACATATGAGAGCACTGGAGGTCTTTAACCTCCAGTTTCCACTGCAAAAAGGAACAATGAGAAGGGGACCCGTCATCCCCGGAAAAGGTGGAAAGTCGTGGAGCGTCAGCTCTAACGGCTGAGACATTGACAGGTTGCTCCGTTTTCTTTGTTTCCTGCACTGCATTGAGCAATTCCATTCTTTATTGCTCATTCGACAGAGCAGCGATGCCGTCGATCAAATTCTGAATCGACTCAGCCATTTTACTAGAGCGTTGGAGATAGATAGATAGATAGATAGATAGATAGATAGATAGAGAGAGAGAGAGAGAGAGAGAGAGAGATAGAGAGAGAGAGAGGGGGGGGGGGGAACAGGTAGTGAGACAGAGAGAGAGAAGGGGGAGGGGGGGGGGCGGTGGAGTTGTAAGGACTGCAAAAGTGATTAACAATAAGTGATGAGTGAGTGACGGGGAAGAGGGAGTGGAGGGAGGTAGGAGGTGGATGAGGGGCGCGTAGAATGGTGAATGTCAGTACAAAGTAAAATAAAATTAAGAACTGAACAGCCAAAAGGGGAGAAAATTGGAATGCGGGAATTCCAACTAAGCCCCCAAACAAAGAAATGCATTTTCAAAAGTCACACTTCGTCTCTAACAAAAGAACAACTAAGTCCACTAAGTCCTGTCTGAAATTGATAGCAGGCAGGAGAAAAGGGGAGACAGAAGGGCTTGTTTCCGGATTTACTTGGAATCCAATACTTGAGATATCTGATAAAAGCAAAAAGAGGAGTTGTTGAATGTCTGACACCTAACCCAGTCAGCGAGTCTTAGTGTGCGCAATCAACCAGAAAGTATGACCTAACATTAACAACTGTCTTCCAAAAGAAGGAAAGATGGAAACGTATTATTATTTCCATTTACTTGGAGGTTACGTTCTACTGATCATAACATACAAAATGATAAGTGTTCTGAGCACTCATGCTGTGAGTGAAGTGCTTGACACACGCAAACATATGTTATAAATTTCATGATACTGCCCACAGACCAGAAAGGTACAAGTCAAAATAAACATAAACAAAATCACTATAAAATTTGCGTGCATGGACAAAGTGTCAAGAACAAATAAATGGAGCTGTTATAAAATGAGCATAGTGAAAACATGTAACGGAAGAGAGAAAAAATACAAATTAAAAATTCATAATAATAAAAGCAAACAAACGAGGTAAATATTCACGTGGAGAGGGGACGAGGAGGTACTCGAGGTGGTGGGGGGGGGGGGGGGATGGAAATATAAGTAAATAATTTACACCAAATATGTCTCACCACTCGGTTGATCAGACCGGGCAGCGAAACAAAAGGCAAAAGAAATGAAATACAATGACACGTTAAAACACACAACAAAAAATGAAAGGAAATATAAAATAAAATTATCAGGCCTGATGTAAAGAATGTTTCTAAAAATAATATTTTCACTGTTAAGAGAAAATACGATTAACACCGCACATCAGATCATTCACTTCATTTCTTTGTCTCAGCGTGGGTTGTCATCACTGTTATCTAGGGTTGTCATCGGATGCCCTCTCTTGGTTGCTATGCAGCCAACATCGCTATCATCTATTGCACAGTCAAAGCGGTCCTTATTTTCACAGTGTCGGGCCTTCCCATACGCTGGGCGCCAATGTAATAATCTTGTTATTGTGGTATCTTGTTATTTGGGTTGCAGGGGTACATACAATAATGAAGCCTCTTTGTAGTTTTCTTCAAGTTACGTGTAGTTTTTAATGAGGAAGGTGTAATATAGTCGATGGAGTAAATGAGAGAGATTTGATAGCGAGGATGTATGGAGTTGTTCTGAGAGGTTTGGTGGCGAGATATTTCTTGATAATGAGGTGTAGTTTTTGTTGTTGAGAATGAGATGTGTGTAGTTGCCAGTGCCGCTATTTTGGCAGGCAGCGTGGCAGGCTTCTTGAGGCTTGGGACGAATGAAGAGGGAGTGATAGAACAAAACAAGATCTTATTTTGCGCAAGAGATATGCTGAGTTTTTTCTCTCGCGCAATGCTCAGGGTCGTGATTGGTTCTAAGGAAGGGGCGACACTGTCAAATAAAGAAACAGAAATAACACACTATTAAATCTTACTATCTAATAGTTTTATTTCAATTAGGATTGCCCCCGACGTGAGTCGGGAGGCGAATGACCAATGCATGTTATATAATGGAATAGAAAATGAAGATTGGCACTCAGCCCTCAACGTAAGTCGAGTGGCGATACGGCCAATGCATGTTATATAATGGAATAGAAAATGAAGATTGGCACTCAGCCCTCAACGTAAGTCGAGTGGCGATACGGCCAATGCATGTTATATAATGGAATAGAAAATGAAGATTGGCACTCAGCCCTCAACGTAAGTCGAGTGGCGATACGGCCAAAATTAGTAATATAATGATAATCGAATGTATCAATAAAACATGAATATTTACCAAGTGAGATAATGGCATCGAATATGCCAACATCATTAAGCATAAAAGCATAAGATATAAATCACTACCAACAATCTCAGAAGTTTGGTATAATTCTATGATGCAGGGCATCATCAGGACATTATACAGCTATAACGATTAATGACCAAGAAAGCTTGACAGACAGACCGATAACTGAGCATACAGCTAGTCAGACAATAGGTACTTATGCCTATATGTGTATCAGGTGACAGGCATATAGATAGTTGAATAGATTATTAGGTAGATTGATATGTAGCCAACTGTAATCTCATACTAAGTAATTGAAAAGGTAAATATATAAAGATGGGTACATATGTGCATAGGCAGACAGATTAGTAAGTATACAGATAGATAGGTCCGTAGGTCGGTCGGTAGATGGATGGATGGATAGATAGATAGATAGATAGATAGATAGATAGATAGATAGATAGATAGATAGATAGATAGATAGATAGATAGATAGATACAGAGAGATATAGATGGATAGATGGAAGGGATGTGACAGTGACAGGATAACTATACCAACAACATTAGAGTAGGCCGATATTATTTACAAATCACCAGTAATAAAGATCGTGGTAAGTTTGTAATCGTGATAAACAGATTATTGCTAGCACTCATGTAATCAATTAATTAGACTAAGTATTTTCCTCATGACAGATACAAGTTATACTGGCACGTATTCGATTTACTGTCATTACACAAAGGCATTAACAATCCACGGAAATGATATGAATAAAATAAGAAATCACGATGTCAATAATTAAAACAATAAATGCAACAGCAACAATAATAATAATAATAATAATAATAATAATAATAATAATAATAATAATAATAATAATAATAATAATAATAATAATAATAATAATAATAATGACAATGTTAATAATAAAAGTTCAACATACCTGTCAAATAAAGAAACAGAAATAACACACTATTAAATCTTACTATCTAATAGTTTTATTTCAATTAGGATTGCCCCCGACGTGAGTCGGGAGGCGAATGACGTTGAAGCGAGGTGCGCCACTGGTTTTATCCTTTCTCCCCACTTAAGTGCGACGGCGCGCAGCATACCGCAAGACGAATAGAAGGAGACCATAACAGAAAGTGCTATTTAAAAAAATACAAGAAGTATGAAACCATCATACTACATAAATAACAAAGCCTGGATAATGAAGATGAGGATGAGTCATCAGAGTGTGACACACCACCCCTGACAAACACTGAAAAACTAGACATGCTGGACAACCTACGCTACTTTATCCAAGAAGAATGCTTGACAGATGATCTCCCAACATTGGCGATATTGGAGACAAGGGCTTATAAACCAGGTTAACAGAATAGAAAGCAATCAACGCTTCACGATTACTATTCTTACAAACAATAAAGTCACATTTTGTTGTCGATAAAACATGAAAAAGAAAAGAAAAAACGGGAAAAAAAAACAACACCCCCCCCCCCCCCTAAAAAAACTTCTTATGAGGCCATATCTTGAACATGAAGGTCCCAAGCCCGTAGTAAGCTCAGAGAAGAATGTCCTACATAAATGGCACATACTAGCTGGTGCTTAGATGTTTTTTTAGCTTCTCTGCTTAATTGCACACTTCGCTTAATGGACACACAACCCCAAAATCTTGAGGGTGTGAAGTCAACTGTCTGCATAGTTTAGAAGAACTTTGTCTTCTAATCAATTTGTTACAAGAAATGCATTTTCATTGATAAAACCTATTGGGCATTATATCAATTTTGAAAATGTGCCATTGAAGTGTTATCTATTATTATTATTTGTATTTCATAATCACAGTTTTTATTCCTTTCCCTCAGATTCAAAGATACTGCGATTGTGACATTAGAGATTTTGACTTTGACAACTTTCCAACCCACGTGAGACAAATCTCAAACTATGCTTGGCGTCCCATCGTACTTCAGCTTCTTCTGGAAGAGTACGGGTCTGTCATGTACATCGAACCACAAGCACGATTCAAGAATCCTTCTTCTGCAAAGTACCTACGAATGAGAGGTTCAAAAGATTACTTTCTGTGGGATCCGATGGTATTCACATCAGTAATTGCCTATACTGATTACGGTTTATTTCATTACTTGAATGAGAGCAGGTGTGCTTTCAGGGACAGCAGTCTTCTTAGCTCCGAAGCAATTGTACTTTATAGGACTAAAGCAACTTGGTTTGAAGTGATGAAGCCGTGGTTGAAATGTGTTTTTAACGCTGAGTGTATTTCTCCCAAAAATGCCAGATATTCGGGTTGTATAGAAATCCGCAAACCAAAAACAACAGGTTGTCATCGTTATGATATGTCAGTTCTAAGTATAATACTGAACCGGGGACGACAGTACACAATTGATAGGGAGAAGATGGTTTCCTTCAGACTCACGCACTCAGTTCAAGAAACAAATGCATTTTTCCCTGAGCAACCCTGGACTTATAATGAAATACTGTTTGTTTGTTTAATCCCTGTATTTGTTGTTATAGCATATAAATTTTTGTGTAAACGAAGGAGATGGAGATAGATAGTGACTTATTTCATTTTTTGTCATTTTGCCAAATTAGTTATTTAATGTAAATTTTAATCAATCTTTCTTGTCATCTGTAACTCATTGCCTTTATATTATATCAGAGTGAAGTAAACACAGAAAATTGAATTTGGACTTCAAATATAACATTCGAGTTAAATTTGTGTTTTTACTGGAAACTACTATATCATTATTGAACTCCTGAGATTCAAATTTCCAACATGTCCCAATGCCACTGTGTGACCAGGAGTGTGCATTGGAAATGAATTGGAAATTTAAAACGCAAGAGTTCATAAAACTTTTTATTATACACCCTCCAATGACCACACCTATATTATTTCTTCTCAAAATGTATTCTTTTTTACAATGCTTCGTTCTCGAGTGAAACCATTTTGCATTAAAAATCAATTTATTGCACGTAAAAATCTATTTTTAGTAAAAGCTTATGTGTGCCAGAGAAAAAAGTTCTTGAGTTGCAATGGGTTTTTTTACAAGGGATAATAGGGACGCCGTGTAAGTAAGTTACAGCTAATAACCCAAATTAATAATTTTTTATCATTTCATTTCACCTCGAAGTCAAATTTATGGCATTTGCTTCACGGCGATATAATTCTAGAAATGGCCAAAATTAATTTAGTTATTTTATAATAGACGTTAGTATCTCTTGATTGTCATGTGAAGTAATCAGTTTGAAAGGTGTGCGATTGGCGTGCACATAGATGCAGGTCTGATAACCGAATGCAATTATAAGATCTTGATTTAACACTGTTGTAATAGAAAATATTTTGTGTTGATTTGAGAGTATATCTCCATTACATAAATGAGACCATGACAATGTGGGTTATCAGATCTGCAAATAAGTACTCGCCAAGTGAAATGAAATGTATGAAGTAGAAGATTGGACGTTTTGTATCAGAATTAGAAAGTTGCAATATACTTTATTCCTCAAATCATAGTGCTACTGATTGAACTCTTGAATCAATTGATATTTTGTAGTTAAATATAATTCAACTCTAATTTTTTTGTTCAATGCAATATAACTTTATAGTTTTGGATTAATACAGGGCAGCTTGTTTTCTTAAATTGAATATAATGTAACCATTTTTCTTAGTTGAATACAGTGCAAGTATTTTTAAGTTGAATGCTGTACAATTTATCTTTTTTTTTTTTTTTTTTAATTGAATATAATGCAACTCGTATATATATATATATATTTTTTTAATGAGTACGGTGCAATTTAGTTTATTTTAGAATTTGAATACTGTGCAAACCACTTTTATTTGTTTGATATGTTAGGGTTTGTTTTTAAAAAATTATTTTTGTTAGTTCATTTTTTTTTTTTAATTTTACGCAGTGCAGCTCACTGTTATTATTTTTTGTAGTCTACAATACAACCGATTTATAACATCATTGCTTGGACTATGATAATGTTTATAAAACAAGGGTGATGGATGAAGGGTTGGAGTATATGCGGGCATCAAGGAAATTTGTTTTTGGTCGAATACATGGGATTTTTCCTACATCTGATGTTCACACTGATGAATGACTTGAAATACTTTGAGTTTCTTTTGTAGGCACAGTGCTAAACAAACTTATTGTCTTTATCAAATGCCATAAATTTCAAAAAGCAACAATCTCCTTGACGTGTTTGTGATCATTGCTGTCTGATAAAAATAATATATAAGCTTAATTCATCCACAAGGAACTTGGGTTTACAAACTCTTATTACAAGAATGATTAAATACGCATTATAAACTATATTTACATATTTTATAAAGCAATATGTATATTAGATATCAAAAACTTTGGACAACATGGGTGATTCCTGTTGACATTAGACATCCTGTTTGATAGATTATCTATATTCATTCATTGAATGCATAGGATTAACGTGGCAGAAGGGCGTAATTTTTATTTTTGATTAATTGAGTGAATTAAAATAAAAGCAATGGTAAAAGTACATCTATAGTATCAATATTAATTCAGCTTAGACAAGAATTGATGTCAGTGTGACGTCTTCATCAGACTCGCGCCATGGTTTGAAATTATTGAGAAGAGATGAGCATACCTGTCTACTTGAACATTTCAAAATCAGTAGCCAACACAAAATTCATCAGTAATAAATGGTACAATTTTAGTAATACTCCACCAATTAGCAACAACAACAACAACAACAAAAAATGTTTTAAATACTGTGTAAAATAAATGTTGTTGATCTCCACCATTACGAGCTGGCATTACTAAGCTATCATGGGCGTGAACTGAGCAGTAGACTTTATAACTTTAAGGGAACATTTTTTTTTCTTTTTTTGATAACTGAGGGAACTTAATAAATTAAAAGAAAAAAATAATTTTTTTCTCCAACACTAAGACCAAATTGCTGTGAAATCAATTTTAGTAATACTCCACCAATTAGCAACAACAACAACAACAACAAAAAATGTTTTAAATACTGTGTAAAATAAATGTTGTTGATCTCCACCATTACGAGCTGGCATTACTAAGCTATCATGGGCGTGAACTGAGCAGTAGACTTTATAACTTTAAGGGAACATTTTTTTTTCTTTTTTGATAACTGAGGGAACTTAATAAATTAAAAGAAAAAAATAATTTTTTTCTCCAACACTAAGACCAAATTGCTGTGAAATCAAAATCCGTAATATTTCTTCCATTCCCGTATGTCCGAAATTGTTACCTAATTTCCGTAAGAAAAATGGACGATCCGTAAAAGTAGGCAGGTTTGGATGAGACTACATATAACACTGATGTATTTTAGTAATGCTGCTGTTCCTTTGTATTTAATACTATTTTCATTTAAATCTGCATTTTAGTTGAAACATGTTCAAAACCTTTTTTAAAACCTCAATTCTGGATGCTTTTCATCTTTGATTTAGACGTGTGTAGTAGATAAGATTTTTTATTCTTTTATTATGCTCATTATTTTCAAAATTTCATCTTGGTTTGTTTGTATGTTACCACTTTTTCTTTATTATTATTTTTAAAAAAATAATTTTTCACTCCATTAACAAATAAATGATCTTTCTATTTAAATTGTAAATTCTTTACTTAAATGATACGTGTATGTATTGGCGTGTGATAAACATAAATACGCACCATCACCACTTAAAATCCAGGCAGAAGGTCGTCTAAAGTTTTTACTATTTTTGTTGTAGGCTGTAACAGGGTTTTGAGCCCGAAACATTCAGTGCTTGGTATTTTGTTCTTCTTCGAAGTTGTTTTTTAAAAACTTTTGTACATTGCTTTTTTTCCAGCAAAACAGCTAGACTTCCTCACTTCACATAGCATTGCATCCATAATTTTATCAATTCCTGAGATATTAAAAAAAAAAAAACATTAACTCATGCAGACCTTTGTATAACCCAAAAAAGAGATCTTTTGTTGCTTGATTATCGAAAATTCAACCAATGGAAAGGAAGGAAATGATCTAGATATTGTTGAATGATTCATTTAATGGCCTGAAAAAAAAATGTTCTCAATACTCATTGCTGTGTAATCAATTCATTGTAAATATTGGCTTCTCTTCTTCTCACTTGTTTTGCTTATAAGCTACAGGGTTGTTCCAAGGAATGTTCAAAATGATTCATCAAAGTTCAGGGCCAAAACTCTGTAAGCAATAAAGATGCACACCTGAAGTACATATCAAATTAGAGGTAATCTTAATAAGATTTAAGTCACATAAGATTTCATTCATAATATCAATCAGGTAATTTTAACAATACCTCATATATTGACAACCATACTTTTTACAAGTGTTCAAAAAGACTTCCTTTTGTAATTTGAACTTTGACTAATCTTTTGTTGAAGTCAAGTCACGCTTTCATGGTCCTTTAATTTAGTTGACATCAGTTGGAATAGGTGGTACTTATACAACATCTTGTTTGTAACCCCATAAAAATATACACATGTCCATCCATCAAAAAGCAATCAAGCTGTGAGAGTACTTTGCACTAGACGTGTTCTATCAAAAGGGTTGTAAGCAATTGCTATTTTCCGTATAATGTTATAGAAACCATGATAAACTCTGGCTCCACAAGCCCAATGACCCTGAAGGACTTAAAATAAATAAGAGGTTAGTTTTGATGAATCATTTTGAGAAACCTTGTATTATTAAAAGACTAACAAATTTAAGAAGAAGATTTCTAAAAAATTGAAGTTTGAAAGGGAGTGCGCATACGTTTATTCATTAGATTCCGTAAATAGTCAAATATCATTATAGCATAACTACACATGGCTTCATGGTCTAGTGGTATGGCATTTGCCTTTGGACCGGTAGGTCCAGGTTTTGAGTGGCGCAAAGTTGAGTCCTTGGAAAAGACTCATTACTCACATTCTCTCTCTCTCTCACTGCACTCTGGTGTAAAATGAGTACTGGCCTAAACATAAACAGTGGCATGTCTGTCAAAAAGAAATTGTAATATCGGCTTACAAGGGTTAGGTTTCGTCCTACATGTTAAGTGTTGCTGTTTGCTAGAGATCCATTGTAAAGTGCTTTAGCATGTTTAGTGGATATTGCGCTGTACAAATTAAGCTCTGGTTTTTGTAATATCTTATTTTTGACTCATTCATATTCCAATTTTCTCTCAAAATTCAACATATTTTCCCACACATTTTTACATTGTACAAACCTATTATTATAATCATGTTATGTGGTAGTTTCTACTTTAGGTCATCTATACAATGACCCATTCCCCCCCCCCCCCCCCCACCCCAAAAAAAAAAAAAAATAACAAAAAAAAAAAAAATTACTATTAATTTTTCTGGCGATGACATTGTATTTTTCCATTTTATATTTGTCATATTTTATGATTCAATTGTGTTTTTCTTTTCTTTCATTATTTTAGTCATAATCAGAGGCATAATGATCTGGAACGCGGGCTGTCATGAACCTTTATGTCCGTGTGGTAATGTTTAAAAATTACTTTTTTTCTTAAGGTGTATAATATAAATTTCGAATAATTATAACAATGGTTATCAGTCAAACCATGTGAGACTCGATTTATTTCGAGATAATTTTATCTCTTATTATTATTAGGGAATTCGAATAAAGTCAAAACTCTTTTAAAGTCAACTTCTGCGTAAAGTCAACAACTCTTATTGATCCCAAATTTTCTGGGGTTTTATTTTGGTTTTTAAAAATTTATTTTTTATTATCATCTAAGTGTGTTTCCTTGAGAATGGATAAAAGTCAACCTTGCTTAAAGTAGTTAACCAATCGTTCTGGCCCGTAGATGTTGGCTTTATCAAGATTCCACTGTATTTGGATTTAACAGCCGACTGATTTCACAGAACGATGAACAATTGTTACACATTGGGCTTCTGGATGCTTCAATAAAGTATAAGTTGTATGACAAATTGTAAACCAAGACTTTATTGACGCATAGAGAAGGCCAATAACCATTGCAGTTACTGCTCTCTTGGTGACAACAAACATGATGTCTGGTTTAAAAGTTTTGTACTCTTATTTATTTTGGATTGTGTGTGTGTAGTTGAGTGAGTAATGTGCAAGGTTGATGGAATGAAGAAACGTTTGGTTTACTCTATACAAAATTGCATCACAACTTTACATTGACATCAAACTGCGCACTGAGTTCATTTCAATAAAAATCAAATTGATATATAATCCAGCTTTCTATTTTTCATGTTAGATAAGACTGTTCTTTTCCAAATTGATATATTGATATCTTGATACCCGTGTGTAAAGCATTTTGAGCACTTCCTCGTGATATGGTGAGCGTTCAACAATCACAATCTATTATTATAATCATCATTATAATTATAATAATGATAATAATAATAATGATGATAATACTTATTTTTATTATTTAATATCCCACCATGCTCAAAAGACCCCACCGAGTGCCCAGTCCCAAAGTCTTACAAAGACAATAGCATAGGGTATTTGGCAAATGGTGACAGCGCCAAGTCATAAACAAATACTGACCATTTTAAACGTCTGTAACATGGCACAGCACTTGTCACCAGCAAGATTGGGATGGCTACTCTGATTAGGACACGCTCTAACTAGAAATCTACTTGCCATGTGCCTTGGCTTGAGGCTGCAGTATTCTACTGGCATCACAACAGAATACATAGTTTTAGTTTCAATGGGGTACCGATTCAACGACAAGAGGCATGTTAGGCGATAATATTTTAGTAGAAGATTTCGACAGAAACAACACAGCACACATTTTCCACCCGAATACAGTGAGAATATGTGAGTAAAGAGTTCCAAGGACCCTCCTATGCGCAGCTCAGAGTGGGATTTGAACCCAGGACCTTCCGGTTTGAAGGCGTGTGTCATACCACAAGACCACAAAGCTGCACACAAAAAAACTTGATCATTTACATAGCACAAGATCCACTGTGCTTAAACCGCTTAACAAGGGTTCCTTAGCCAACAGCAATAATGTTTTTGTTTTTGTTTTTAAGTGTTTTACGGCACTTGCAACACATTAAGGTCATATCAGCGCCAGTAAAAAGGAAGAAAATGGGATAGTTTTTGTTTTTAAGGGTTTTACGGCGCTTGCAACACATTTAGGTTATATCAGCGCCAGTAAAAGGGAAGAAAATAGGATGGTAAAAAGTTCTAGAATTACAATTAAAGCACCCAAGAAAAAGTAAGACAAAGGGGAACTGAGAACAAATAGGGATCAGATGTAGATTCCAAGAGCATACCACCAATGTACTTAGTTTGAAATCACCTACAAGTCTCATCCAGACACAAGCACAAAATCCAACAAAGAGGAACACACTCAAATGCTTACATTATACATTCAAAATAAAAATAATAATACATAACAGAGAGATGATTTACAAGGAAAAAAATATCATCTCCCAAAACAATAACTATGCATTTGACTGTTTCCCTCCCAGCTAGGACTCCGGCCAGAGCCAGGACAAAACCAAGTAATCTCATTCCGAGACAAAGACAGAAAGCATGTTGGAAAACAGATATAAGGGGATAGAAGACACAGTATGTACCTCCCTGCCCGCTATGGGAGGTCAGGATCCCCACCCAGAAAAAATGGGATAGTAAAAAAGTTCTAGAATTACACTTAAAGCACCCAAGAAATGGTAAGAAAGGGGAATTGGTTCAAATAAGAAACGTGTCGATTCCAAGAGCACACTATCAAAGTACTTAGTTTGAGTTCACAAAAAGTCTCATCCAGACACAAGCGCTGGTCCCCACTAAGAGGAAGACATTCAAATGTTTTACAAATCATATATAATATATATATAGGACAGAATGGCAAAGACTTGTGGCTCATGTTGGGCGCCTCAAGGGACGGCCTAAGTAAGTAAGTATATAATATAAAGAAAACAATGCAGTGCATAACAGAGAAGTGGTTTACAAGAAATAAAATATCTCCCAAAATTAACTATAGATTTGACTGTTTCCCTCTCGGTCAGGACCAGGACAAAGCCAAGTAATCTCGTTCCAAGACAAAGACAGAAAGTAAGTTGGAAAAGAGATATAGGGGGATAGAAGATGCAGTAAGTACCTCCCTGCCCACTATGGGAGATCAGGAACCACATCCAAAACTCAAATGTTTACAAATGTTCAAAACAAAAATACAACTATCAATATATGACAGAGATGATTTCAAATTAAAAAAATATCACCTCCCAAAACTAACACAATGCATTTGACTGTTTCCCTCTCAGCCAAGGACTCCGGCAAGGGCCAGGATAAAACCAAGTAATCATATTCAAAGACAAAACTACTGAGAAAACATAAGGGAATAGACGATGCAGCAATTGACCTTCTGCCTACCTGGGAGGTCAACAGACTCTACACAGCAAGCCGAATGCCGTACCAAAACACCACAAAGCAAAACCAATGGTCTCATTTCAGAAAAAAATTGTTTAAGTTCTTTATTTTCTGGCCTTTTGTTTGGGAAAACACAGAATAAGTAACATGAGGAGTTTGGTTGGTTTTAAGGTTTTAAGGGTTTTACGGTGCTTGCAACACATTAAGGTGATATCAGCGCCAGTAAAAGAAAGAAAATTGGATAGTAAAAAGTTCTAGAATTACAATTAAAGCACACAAGAAAAGGTAAGACAAAGGGGAATTGGTTCAAATAGGAAACAGATGTAGATTCCAAGAGCACACTATCAAAGTATTTAGTTTGAGATCAGCTAAAAGTCTCATCCAGACACAAGCACAGGTCCCAACTAAGAGGAATACACTCAAATGTTTACAAATCGTATATAATATGTAAACAAGACAAAATACAGTGCAAAACAGAGGACAAAAATACAATCTCTCAAAACTATACATTTGACCTTTTCCCTCCCAGCTAGAGTATCCGGCCAGGGCCTGGACAAAACCAAGTAATCTCATTCCAAGACAAAGACAGAAAGCAAGTTGGAAACGCATATAGGGGGAAAGTAAGTATTTCCCTGTCCACTATGGGAGTTCAGGAACCCTACCCAGAGCATGAGAAGAGCAAAAATCAAAAAGGTGAATGTGTGTGTATGTCAATATACTAAAAGAAAGGGTGTCATTGAATAATAAGCATCCACTAAATTAATAAAGTACTTTTGATATCTTATCTTAATGTAATCCTATGTTTTGTTTTGTTTTGTTTTTAAGGGTTTTACGGCGCTTGCAACACATTAAGGTCATATCAGCGCCAGTAAAAAGGGGAAAAATGGGATAGTAAAAAGTTCTAGAATTACAATTACAGCACAAAAGAAAAGGTGAGACAAAGGGGAATTGGTTCAAATAGGAAACGGATGTAGATTCCAAGAGCACACTATCAGTGTACTTAAATTGAGATCACCTAAAAGTCTCATCCAGACACAAGCACAGGTCCCCACTAAGAGGAATACACTCAAATGTTTACAAATAATATATAATACATAAATAAAACATAATAGAGTGCATAACGGAGAGATGATTTACAAGGAAAAAAATATCATCTCCCAAGACTATAACTATACATTCGACTGTTTCCCTCCCAGCCAAGGAACTCCGGCAAGGGTCAGGACAAAACTAAGTAATCTCATTCCAAGACAATGACAGGAAACAATTGGAAAACGGGTATGGGGGGATAGAAGACAGCATGTACCTCCCTGCCCACTATGGGAGGTCGTTTGTTTTTGTTTTTATTTTTAAGGATTTTACGGCGCTTGCAACACATTAAGGTCATATCAGCGCCAGTAAAAAGGAAAAAAATGGGATAGCAAAAAGTTCTAGAATTACAATTACAGCACAAAAGAAAAGGTGAGACAAAGGGGAATTGGTTCAAATAGGAAACGGATGTAGATTCCAAGAGCACATTATCAAAGTACTTAGTTTGAGATCACCTAAAAGTCTCATCCAGACACAAGCACAGGTCCCAACCAAGAGGAATACACTCAAATGTTTACAAATCAAATAATTTAATATGTAAACTAAACATAATACAATGCATAATAGAGAGATGATTTACAAGGAAAAAAATATCTCCCAAAACTCTAACTATACATTCGACTGTTTCCCTCCTAGCCAAGGAACTCCGGCCAGGGTCCGGACAAAACTAAGTAATCTCATTCCAAGACAACGACAGGAAACAATTGGAAAACGGGTAGAGGGGGATAGAAGACACAGCATGTACCTCCCCGCCCACTATGGGAGGTCAGGATCCCCACCCAGCTATGGGAGGTCAGGATCCCCACCCAGAATGTAATCCTAATTCTAACTAATTTTTTTAAAGGGTTCTTCGGTACTTACACCACATTTAAGTAATTTCAGCACCAGGAAAAAGACAAAGGATAAATTTATTAAAGTTTTATGGTTTTCAAAATGTTATAGTTAAATTGAGATCCCGCCTATATCCAAAAATCAGTTTAATATCGGTGGCCAAATTTACCTCGTACCAGATATTGTCCTTTATTTTGCAGGCCGTTTATTTGGACACAGAACAAGTATTTTTTTGTTTGTTGCTTTAGGTCTCTTCCAACACAATTGAGGTTATATGAGAGACCGCTGAAACAAAAAAAAACAAGCAATCTAACAAAAATAGTACAAATGTAAATCAAAATCATAAAAAAAATATCCCCTGTCAAAAATACAATCACAAACCAAAGAAGCAGGATAGGCTAGTAAAGACAAGAAGAAACGACATCACTATCGGATCGTACACCCATGCGAACATCATAGGTATATGATTCAAGGGTGATGCTCCCATCCAACCACCCGCACAGAACAAGTATAACAAGTAACAAAGAACGAGGTGTATGTATTTGTCTGTGAACTAATGTGGGGGTGTCTGCAATATTTATTTATCTAACTAACCCTAACAATTTCAACTAGTGTGTTTGTTATTTTTAACTAACTAAATTTCTATCTGGTGATGTCCTCGCCTCTCGGTAGCTCCGTCTGGCTGAAGAAATCCCTGGTGAGTCCGGCCGACGCTTCGATCGCAGCGAGTCTCATCTGGCGCCGAAATCCGCTCCACGTCCACGCGGGGATCCCCAGTCTCCTTGGGATGGTGTCGTTCTGGGGATCCCATGCGCCCAGTGCGCCAATGACGAGAGGGAAAACTTCTCCGTATGTTGAATACTTCTCCCTCTTCCGGGCGTGGACGCGAGCAAAGTCCTCGACGTCGTCAAAGGTAATCGCTGCGTCGATGATGACAGTTGAGTCGTCACCGCATCTCACCAGGAGGTCGGGCCTGAGTCAGCCTCCCCAGGTCTGTCGATTCCTCTCCACCTCCTCCACATTTCCACCGTGCAGGAGAACGCGTTCCATCAGATCCAGGATGGCGTCGTGGCGACGTGTGTAGTGTAGACAGGACTGTTGACATCCTGAGAGGACGTGTCCTGTCGTTTCCTGGTAGTTGCACATCCTGTCCTCGCTCGGCGGCCCGGGGAAGGGTGCTTGGACTGGTAGACAGTTCAGTCGTCCTTTGTGCCACCAGTTCCAAGCGGTGAAGGAGAGCTGTGTTGACAGAGGTTTGCCGGTTGGCAAACCTATCTCCTTCAGTTGGTTGCAGAGCTCTCGCTGCCCTTCCTTGGTGTCGGGCTTCCAGTAGCTTCTGGGTCCAACGTTGCCGAATCACGAGTCGGAGAGACTTCACTGCCTTCGCAGAAACTGAGGAGACGTCATCGGCGACGATGAGGGGTGAATTGTCGCCGGATACATCGATCCTGCAGTTTAAGCGGGAGGCAGCGTGACGAGCCCGGGTCCACAGGTTGGACTTGCTACTGTCGTGTCGAAAGGCAAAGAGGCCATGCTCCTGACTCCCGGAGAGGAAGTCAGAAGCAGTGGCTGTGGACCCGGGTAGGGCCTCCTCGATGATGTTGATTTTCGAGAAGGCCGAGTCTCTCAGGGCAGCGTCATTGGAGTCCAGAAACTGGCATGCCGTCGCAACAGTCCAGATGTCAGCCTCGACCACCAGTGGGGTGAATCCGAGGCCTCCAACCTTCCTGTCGGCATGGAAGAAGGCCGTGCAAAACCTGTCCGGCACTCTGACTGTCTGGAGAGGTGCGTGCCGGAGCTTGGTGTCCAGGTCTCGCAGAGCAGCCTTCTCCACTCATCCTGAAGCAAGGTGATGGGTCATGGCAGGGAGGACGTTCGCCCGCAGAACTTCCAGTTTCTACCAGGGGGCGAGGAGGGAGTCCAAGACCCTGTCCATGGCTGTTGAGGTCTGGTCGGGGGGACGGAAGAGCAGCTTTGCTCCGACGGGGATGCCCAAGTATGTCTCTGGTTCGTCGATCTCCAGGCATCTCAGGGGCTGGTCGTACATACTTGGGCCTGGGGTGGTTGAGTCGGTCTTCCCGCCGGAGATGTAGAGGGAGCTGCACTTTCTTGGGTTGAACCTCAGTCCTAAAGGCCCTGCAGCAGTTGTCATGTGGTCGAGGGTGCTCTGGCAGTCAGGGACGGAGTCGGCGATGATGGTGCCGTCGTCTGCGTAGAATGTCGACCTGACTGGATTGGCGGGGGAGTGGCTGATGCTGTATCCACGGTGATCCAGAGCGGCCCTGACCACGGGCTCCAGGGCAAGGTTGAAAATGATAGGACTGAGGCCATCTCCTTGTCTAACTCCTCAGTGACAAGGTGAGGAGTAGTCTCCCTCAGTCGTGCTGAATTGTTGTTCCGTCCCAGTGTAGATCCTCCTCAGCACGGTTCTTGTAGATTCTGGAATTGGTAGGGTGCTGAAGAGGATTTCCAGGACCTCATGCGGGATGCTCCCGAAGGCGTTCTCAAGGTCCAGCCAAGCGACGACAACGTCCCTCTTGCTCAGGCGCGCGTCGTCCGTCACGCTCTGAAGCAAGTATGTGTGTTCCTGGATCCCTCGGACTGCTGGCAGGAATCCCTTCTGGGAGGGGGAGATCCAATTACATCTCCTGGCAGCGTCGGTTATCTGGGATGTGAGGGATCCGGAAAACACCTTATAGAGGGACGAGAGCATGGAGATGGGGCGGAAGTTGGAAGGCTCCTCGGTGTCCCCTTTCTTGTGAATGAGGACCGTCCGACTCGTCTTCCAGCATTCCGGTATTCCATGGGTCCAGACTTTCTCAAACAGGAGTTCAAGCAGTTGACCTGATGGGTCGGCAGCCCGGAGGTGACGGTATTCCACCCCGTCGAGTCCTGGGGTGGTGTTGCATGCTCTCCTCAAGCGCTGTACGATGTCCTTCTTCTTGGGGGGGCTTCCAAGCTTTTCCATGACATCTGGTGAGGGGGCTTGGAAGCAACAGCGCTCGAAGAGAGTCCTGGCCTCATGTAGGGTGGCGGGATCTGGTGTGTCCGGGTTGCCGATGGTCCGGTCAGTGAACTCCTTCAGAGCCCGCAAAGTTCCGGAGTAGCGCGGGCTCTTCTCCTCGAGGATTGATCTCACGGCCCGTCGAGGGAAGCGGTTGTAGAGGCGCTGAAGGTGGCTGGCTTCCCTGGGGTCGTGATGGCGTTCCCGTCGGACGCGTTGTTGCTGCCTCGTCTGATTTCGCTGCTGGAGCTGTGTTGATGTGCCGGGCTGGGGTTGGGACCCGGAGGAGCGTCTCATCTGTTTCCCTCCTGCCCGGCTGTTGAGGTGGTCCCGGTTGGTTCGGAGGCCCGGAGGGTCGTCTCTCCTCCCGGCGTCGACCATCGGGACCGGCTCCGGCTGTGGTGAGGATGTCCCTGGATAGCTCCTCGACGAGTTGGTTGGGGGATTCCCGGGTTGCTGCTCTCAGCAGGGGTCTCCATTTGGTCCAGAGAGCGGCAACTGCCTTGCGGTTGGTAGGTGGTGGCGAGGCTGGTGTTTGGGAATCCCCCTGTCGAGGGCTCGTTGACGGGGACATCTTGTTGGGCAGCTGTGAGTTGTCCTGACGGGAGTCCTCGAGGGCCCAGTCGACGACCGCTGGGGGCCTGTTGGCGTCGAAAGGGGTCTCCTGGTCGTCGTCGACTGGGGTAGAAAGTCCGGTTGTAGTCGTCGTGGCTGGTGGTGGTGGTGGTGTCAAAGTTGAGGTGGAGTTGAGGTGGAGAGGTGAGGTGTCCATGGTCAGTCTATGTGTAAAGTGCCGTCTGTCGCTGTCGATGGCTGTTGAGGTCTGGTCGGGGGGACGGAAGAGTAACTTTGCTCCGACGGGGATGCCTAAGTATATCTCCGGTTCGTTGATCTCAAGTCGTCGGAGGGGTTGATCGTACATACTTAGGCCTTGGGATGTAGAGTCTGTCTTCCCGCCGGAGATGTAGAGGGAGCTACATTTTCTGGGGTTGAACCTCAGTCCAAAAGTCATTTGGTCGAGGGCGCTCTGGCAGTCAGGGACGGAGTCGGCGATGATAGTTCGGTCGTCTGCGTAGAATGTTGACCTGACTGGATTGGCGGGGGAGTGGCTGATGCCGTATCCATGGTGATCCAGAGCGGCCCTGACCACGGGCTCCAGGGCAAGGTTGAAAGTGATAGGACTGAGGCCATCTCCTTGTCTAACTCCTCGGTGACAAGGGGAGGAGTAGTCTCCCTCAGTCGTAGTGAACTGTTGTTCCGTCCCGGTGTAAATCCTCCTCAGCACAGTTCTTGTGGATTCTGGAATTGGTAGGGTGCTGAAGAGGATTTCCAAGACCTCATGCAGGATGCTCCCGAAGGTGTTCTCGAGGTCGAGCCAAGCGACCACGACGTCCCTCTTGCTCAGGCGGGCGTCATCCGTCACGCTCTGAAGCAAGTAGGTGTGTTCCTGGATCCCTCGGACTGCTGGCAGGAATCCCTTCTGGGAGGGGGAGATCCAGTTGCATCTCCTGGCAGCATCGGTGATCTTGGATGCGAGGGATCCAGAAAACACCTTGTATGGGGACGAGAGCATGGAGATGGGGCGGAAGTTGGAAGGCTCCTCGGTGTCCCCTTTCTTGTGGATGAGGACAGTCCAACTCGTCTTCCAGCATTCCGGTATTCCATGGGTCCAGACTTTCTCAAACAGGAGTTCTAGCAGTTGACCTGATGGGTCGGCAGACCGGAGGTGATGGTATTCCACCCCGTCGAGTCCTGGGGAGGTGTTGCATGCTCTCCACAAACGCTGTACGATGTCCTCCTTTGGAGGGCTTCCAAGCTTTTCCATGACATCTGGTGAGGGGGCTTGGAAGCTACAGCGCTCGAATAGAGTCCTGGCCTTGTGTAGGGTGGCGGGATCTGATGTCCGTGTTGCCGATGGTCCGGTCAGTGAACTCCTTCAGAGCCCGCAAAGTTCCAGAGTAGTGCGGGCTCTTCTCCTCGAGGATCGATCTCACGGCCCGTCGAGGGAAGCGGTTATACAGTCGCTGAAGGTGGCTGGCTTCCCTGGGGTCGTGATGGCATTCCCGTCGAACGCGTTTCTGCTGCCTCGTCTGGTTTCCCTGCCGGAGCTGTCTTGAGGGGCCAGGCTGGGGTTGGGACCCGGAGGAGCGTCTCATCTCCGTTTCCCTCCTGCCAGGCTGTTGAGGTGGTCCTGGTTGGTTCGAAGGCCCGGGGGGTCGTCTCTCCTCCCGGCGTCCACCATCGGGACCAGCTCCGGCAGTGGTGAGGATGTCCCCGGATCGCTCCTCGACGATTGATTGAGGGATTCCCGGGTTGCCGCTCTTAGCAGAGGTCTCCACTTGTTCCAAAGAGCGGTAACTGCCTCGCGGTTGGTAGGTGGTGCCAAGGCTGGTGTTTGGAAATCCCCCTGTCGAGAGCTCGTTGGCGGGGACATCCTGTTGGGCAGCCTGTGTTGTCCTGACGGGAGTCCTCGAGGGTCCAGTCGATGACGACTGGAGTTCGCTGGTAGTCCAGGGACATCAGCCGCCGTGGTGATGACAGGTCCATGCCTCGAGCGTCCCAGTGTATCATCCGGCATTGGTCAGACGTTCCAACTTGGGAGTCCCTGGATACATCATCGTCTGGGCGGGCTAACAGGTGTCACTCCAGCGGGCTTCCATCATCCCCTGGGCATAGGGGAAGACTTCCATCAAAGGGCGGCGGGCTTACATCCTCCTCTTGACAAAATGGAAGACTTCCATCTGGCGGGGGCTGACATTGGAGGAGGAGAGCCAGTTATCAGCAGGGCTGGAAGTCACATCGTCACAGGCCACTGCCCATTGACTGGTTTGAGATAGGGAAGACGACGGGCTGGTCAAGGGTTTCCCACCAAGGGAGCTGACCAAGCTTTCAGCACCACGTGTCCCAAGTCGTCTGGTTCAAGATGGGAGACGATGTATCCAGGGACTCCCAAGCTGACTTCCGCTTCCGTACCCATTTAATGGCGTATGCGAGCCTGCAGACCAGTCAGTCTAACAAGACTCAGCACACTGCCAACTGTTCTCAGTAATAATAAGTGGGACAAGTGGCTGGTACTTCTTTCTGCCTTGGATCTGACTGTAGGAAGTCATTCTGTTCAGTGAGCTGACGGGGTACAATTCACAGCCCCACTTCTGGAAAACGGACCTTCCACTAATGGGCGATGGACAAGCTCTTGATGAATTCTGGAGGGGAAAAAAAGTAAATTTCTGTACCTCAACAATCTAAAGACTGATTTTCTTTATAACGTTGTGGATTCTTCTATAAGTTATCAGTTCCTAATTGCAGGCAGTTATTAGGGATACAAAGCTGATGACCCGAGGCTGTTATGATAGAGAAAACTGCCTTTATTCATCCTAAAGGTGAAATTTTGGTCCAGGAACTATCCCAAGAGGAGACTGGTATAACCCAGGCATTAGCCGCGGTGCAGCGCTACACATTGAGTTTTGACTAAGTGACTTGCTCAAGGCAAGAGATACAAACTAGGGTACCATAATTTGTGTAAGAAGCTTGAACCATACCGGCGTGCCACATGGCCCCATTAACCAATTACAATTATGCAATACATGTCTACATTGCAAGCAGGTGTTTATCACGGTTTGATTTGAGTTATACGACAGCAAAAATTGATTGCTACCACTTTGACAGCATGCTAGTCTATTACTATTACCAAGTACTTTCGGACCGATCAAACGGGCGCAGCTATAAAATCAATACTTGGAGGAAAGGGCTGACTTATTCCGGTACCGATAATGGGTCTCATCGACTGTGAGACGAGTGCTCTACCAGTTATGCTATCAGGACACCTTTATTGATGCTATGCGCTTAGTTAAATTCTCACAACATCCACAAGCCAGATATAATATACCAACACACAAAACTGAGTGTAACCTTAAACGGTTTTAGTCTGATGCAATTTAGTATTAAAATGGCTGGCTAAAAGCAAATATAAAGAGCTGAGTGACGTCAATTTGTTTGTTTTTAATTCTTTTAATGGTTTTACGGCACTTGCGGCACGTTTAGGTCATTTCAGCACCGGTAAAAAGGAAGAAAATGGAATAGTTAAATATTATAGATTTACACTTAAAGCGCCAAAGAAAAGGTATGACAAAGGGAAAGGGAACAAATAGGGAATGGCTGTAGATTCTAAGAGCATACTGTCATTGTACATAATTTGAGATCACATAAAAGTCTCATCCAGAGACAAGCACAGGATCCCACGAAGTGGAAAACATTGAAATACGTACACGACACATTCAAAACAACATATATAACAATACACAACAGAGAGATGATTTACGAGGGAAAAAAATATCATCTCTCAAAACTATAACTAGACATTTGACTGTTTCCCTGACAGCAAAGGGTTCCGGCCAGGGCTAAGACAAAACCAAGTAACCCCATTCCAAGACAAGACACAAAGCAACTCGCAAAACAGATCTAAGGAGATAGAAGACACAGCGTGACTTCCTGCCTACCATGGGAGGTCAAAGGTCCCACCCAGGACGTCAATTTCGTTCCTTCTATAGACCCCTCAATTTTAGCTGATGGTATGTCGCGAGTAGATCACACCAAAATCAACATTCTCATCTTGGCAAAAACTCTCAAACCTGGGACTCAAACCCACCATTTCTATCTGATTCTAAAAGCATACATAAATTTTAATCATGTTAAACAAACAATGTGAGAATTTATATTGCACGACATTTACTAACCGTGCTCAAATCGCATTACAAGCAGTCCCCGGCCACAGCAACACTTCATGGCAGCTTTTATGCGGTATATTACCATTTTATGGTGATCTGGTAAAAATCCGTCGGATGTCTGAAATATTATAATCAAATACTTCATATGTCAATTGAGGCATTGTTTCTGGACAAAATGGAGCTTGAATTTTGTAGTTGTTATCTTAATTAGGGGCGAAGTTATTTACATTTGAAGGGAGGGTGGTCACAAATTGTAAAACATTAGAAAATCGCATTTAAAGACAAGACATACATATAATTTTTAGAACGTGTTTTTAAAATACATTTAGTAGGAGGTCCCGATAGCTCAGCTGGTAGAGCAATCGCTTCACAATAAAGGGAACGAGATCGATCCCGGGTGCAGTCGAGATTTTTTCTCTCCCCCCCCCCCTGTCTACCCACCTGTGATTGGGTAGCTGGGACTATTAGTTCTGGTGGAAAGTACTTTGAGATAGACTAGCGTCCTATCAAAAGGGTAGCAAGTAATTGCTATTGTCCGTTTAACGCTATAAAAACCCGAATAAACTCCGGCCCCGTGGGCCTAGTGGTTCTGAAGGACTACTTTTTAAAATATGGTTAAATTATTATCACAACAGTACTTGCAAACCACATTCATACTCAAAAATAAAATTAAAGTCCTCCTGTAATACAAACACAATGTTTTGACTTTATTTCCTTCTTGACTTTGTGACGTAATACTTTATGAGGAAAAGGAGGAGGAGGAGGAGGAGGAGGAGGAGGAGCAGTGGCGGTTCTAGCCTATTTATAGTGGTGGGGCAAAGATGATTCGGTCATTATATATATATATATATATATATATATATATATATATATATATATATATATATATATATATATATATATATATATATATATATATATATATATATATTTTTTTTTTTTTTTTTTATTATTATTATTTTTTTTTTTAATTTATTTGTTTATTAATATTTTTTTTTCACCTAAAAAAATTTACAATATTTCAACCACAAATAATCACATTCACAATGAAATGACAATACCAGTAGATTTTAATTATTCCAAACGTAATCAAAAATGAATAACGAAAGAGAACACAACTAAAAAATAAAGCGACGAGACATAATGTGACAATACCTTGACAATACAGGTCCATTTCGTTCACTCGAAAAATTAAAGTGATGCTTTAATCCCTCAACGGCGAGATTAATATTTCTGTTACATTACTGGTTTTCAGTAGTACGTAATAACTTTAAAGTTTTCACCGAGAAGCAACAACAGCGATATGACTCGAGTTTCATTCAGAGCTCAAATTGCATCATTTTTACTGCTCTCTTGGTGGTTAGAATGATTGTTCCGGTGGTGGTAGTGGTTGGAATAGTGGTAGCGGTGGTGGTGGTGGAGGAGGAGGAAGAGGAGGCGGTGAGGGAGGGATGTAATTATGGTAGTGGTTTTGGTGGTGCTGTTGGTTAGAATGATAGTTGTGGAGACGATGACGGAAATTATATGATGATGTTGATATTAATTTGTTAAAAAGACAAAACAAAGAGAAAAAAAAACAAAACAAAAAAAAAAAAACAACAAATAAGAAAGCAATATAAATAAATGAGTTTAGAGAAGCACTAAAGAAAACGAGAGAAAAAAAAAGAAATAATTTAAATGGATAAACAAATATATAAAAACAACACAAGTTAATACTAACTTGATATAATAATAAATTAACAAATTTAATTCAATACTGGAACCTTCCCAAAGTCATTACATCAATGGTACCAGCACAAGTAAGGCAATAAATAAGAAAAAGTTCGTTTGCCAAAATCTCTATTTAGTGTTCACTGGTTTATAAGGTGGGCTCATTTGAATTAGCCCGACCTAGAACTAGAGAGGCCAGACAGCAAACTCGGGAGTTCACCGTAGTCAGGCGACGTGACGATGAGATGACGATGTTGGCGGAGTGGAGTGGTTGGGGGGGGGGGGGGGGTCGATAAAAAAGAACAGGAGCGTATCCTGGTTTATGCATTACGGGGTGCATGATGATTCTCAATCTATCAAAAATACACACAAATTGATTTCAGTACGAAGTATCAAGTTATCTAATTTAAATTAGATTAGTTCGGACCTGGTAATACAGCATATAACTTGAAAAAACAGGCTGGTATTTGCCCACCCTGCCCATTATTACCAGCCGTCCCTGAGGAGGAGGAGTAGTTCATGTGCGGCTTCATCCTCCTTTGCTCTCTCAGTATTCTTAGGATGTTCGTTTCTTTAGATTGAAACTGACTTCCATACATTTTATCTTTGTAAATTATGATACAAAATAAAAATAAAATGCGACAGTCGCATGATATTATTGATGACAAAATATTTCACAGAGGAAAGTAAATGGAATGTTGGGACTTACTGTGTTATCGATTGATGGTTCGAGCGTTACTAACCATTAACCAATTAGAATAATATTCCCTGCTATTTAGCCTGTTCCGACCCCTTGACTATAGGGAACAAAAGTGTGATGTCAAAACACCGGTTCCAATCTCATAGGAAATATAAAGCCATTCTTTCGGAGGACTTGTGTAAAATTGATCTGGTTTACTTGTGTAAAATTGATCTGGTTTCTGGTCTAAATAAACATATGCTGGTCAAGAAAGATCACCCATCCGCATTCTATAGATGCTATGCTAAAGATAAAATACTCACAACATCTGCCAGCCAAATTAAACTTACCAACACACAAAACAGTGTGCAACCTGTAACATTTATAGTCTGATTGATATAATTTACTGAGATGATGCTGAGATCTAACGACTAACAGGCTGTCTAAAAATCATAACGAAGAGCTGAGTGACGCCAACTTTGTTCCCTCTATACACCCTGCTTCTAAAACAGTTATGCCACCTTATGATTTAATATGTAACCTATTCATTATTAGTCCTCCGAAGGCCTGGTTACATCTTAGTTTTTTGAGCCGGAAAAGTATGAGTGATGTCACGACTTTTCTGCCCTATTTATTTCCAACAAAAAGGCCGGGTAAACATTCCTCAACCCCATAGCTGCTTTAGTACTTGTTAAACTAAGAAATATGTTAGTCCCTCAGTTACTGAGTATCTATTACTAATTACAATATTTTGACACACTGATGAAGAAATTGAATCGCAACACCTGACGATCCTATGCATGTTTTTTTTTTTCCAATCGCCTGAGTTAAAACTGACTGATGCCGAGGATCTGTGGATCTGATTGCGTTAGGGGATTCGGTCGACGACAGGGTTTTAAAAAATCCTGTTTTAAATAAAAATTTTGAGTAAAAATAGAACCATTGAAACGTTCATTTGGATACACGTAGTTCTAATATCATGTACAAATTGACACGTAATTTTTAAAAGCGTAAGCAATATTTGCTCTTTGAATAACCCGGGACTATTAACAATGACATAGGCTAATAGTAATAAAAGAGGTCACGGAGGAACCATCAATTTTTGTTCAATACTTTTTACAGTTTATAGCTTCTAGCAACTTAGTATTGATGCTATGAGTTTAGGTAAAATACTCACAACATCCACAAGCCAGATCAAACACACCAACACATAAAACGATGTGTAACCTTTAACGTTTATAATCTGACTGATATAATTTCATGAGAACTAATCACTAACAACTGTAAAGGCTAACCCACATCGGAGACTGACTCCGACGACCAGGCACTGCCGTCCTCTGGATAAAGACGTCAGGCACGGACAAAATACTGAGAATAAAGAGAAGAGCCGCTACACCTACCCATACCTAGCTCGAAAAAAAAAAAAAAAAACGGTAGAGGACGTCGGTGCTTGGTATGAGTAGGTCTAGCGGCTCTTCTCTTTATTCTTAGTACGTATTTTGTCCGTGCCCGACGTCTTTATCCGCATCGTCGGAGTCAGTCTCAGGTATGGGTTAGCCCTAAATTAAATAACAGATCTAAATGACCACTGTTTCTTTCATTCATTTTAAACTTTCATAAGTTGACGTCTGACTACCCTTTCTTATTGTTTAAGACCTCCAGTTGGGTTATTACTTACTATCAAGCGTCGTCCTCAATGACGTTCTATGCCCGAAATCTCCGATGACAAATTAAATGTTTGCACAATCCTCACGTCTGTTGACGGCATTGTAAAGCTCTCTGCCAATTCAAGGATATATGGCACACATATGTAGACCTTGAACTTCCTCTTCCTCGTATGCCCTCCATTTTTTCCATGTCCAGCGTATTTCATTAGGGTGCCAGTCCAGCAACAATGATACACAACATGAAAAAAAAGTCTATATCAATACTGAAGAATGGTTGGGGTATTAATCATCACCAAATGCTCTCAACCAGACATTGAACATCTCATATGACACACAATTCTGTGTGTTGGTTCGATTCAACTGGCGTCTAGAATTATGATATGGATTTAGGTAAAATACAACATTCGCCAGCCAGATCAAACATACCATCACACAAAATCGTGTGTAACCTTGAGCGTATTGATGCTATGCGTTTATTCAAACAAACAAACAACAAAAAACTCATAACATCCGCCAGCCGAAAATAACGTAACATACAAAATTATGTCTTACCTTGAACGTTTATAGTCTAATAAATAGAATTTAGTGAGAACTACTCATAAAAATGGCTGGCTAAAAACTGTACTCCAGCACGGTTTCCTCGAACTCATTCGAATGTCCAGACTTTTTCCTTGTTATTCTTTGTTATCATTCCATTCCTTCCTCATACTAATTTTTACCTTTAACACGATTTCCACGAACTAATTTAACCCAGCCAACGTTAGAAAAAATAGTTAAGTGTTTGTTTTTTTATGCGCCCGGTGATTTCGACCATTGATGACTTACTGTGACATTGACGGTAAGGTATGTGTGTATCTGTCTACATTGCATGGGTGTGTATGTAGTATGATACACAAGCAGACACTCACAGCCACTCATACACTCCAATGCCATAATATGTGAAATCGATGACCAATCCCATACTTAAATATTTTTCATTTTTATGCAAGTTTTTCAAGAGTTTCAAGAGTTTATTTTAGGCCATCATTGGCCAATAACCATGACATCTCTGAACAAAGTATTCTTACATTTACAGTAAAAAGAATAACATTCTTGAAGGAATCATTAAAAAAGCAATGATGATGATGACGATGATGATGATAATGATAATGATAATGATGATGATAATGATGATAATAATAATAATAATAATAATAATAATAACGACGACGACGACGACGACGACGACGACGACGACAACAACAACAACAACAACAACAACAACAACAACAACAATAATAATAATAATCATGCAGACCCAACTCCCGCCAATGACCCACAGGTCAACCAATTATAGACAATGAGAAAATCTTCAATTCTAAGAATTGGATATGGCTGTTGGGATCGATGGTACTAAATTGGTGTCACTCAGCAGTTTGTAATTGTTTTTAGACAGCCATTTTATTAAGTTCTCACTAAATTCTATCAATCAAGACTATAAACGTTTAAGGATACAAAGTAGTTTTGTGTTTTGGGTACGTCATATTCGTTGGTGGATGTTGTGAGTATATTAGCTAAACGCATAACATCAATAATTCAGAAAGGTGAGCAAAGAAGAAATCTATAGATAGAACGAAGTTGTTTTTTTTTTTTTTTTTTTTTTTGCCATCCAATCGGTAGTAACCAGACTATAAACGTTGAATGTTACAGTTTTGTGTGTTGTCCGTTATACTTCCGGGTGGCAATGTTTTGAGTTCCTTAGCCAAGCGCACACTATAAATTTTTGAGAAGGGTCGTTCTATAGAAGGGCTAACGGAAGGGGAAGAGGTGGTGGGTGGTGTTCCCCTTTCAAAGTATCATGATGAACCGGGTCTAAACCAGGCGTGAGCTGAGTAATGAGTATACAATTTTGCAGGCCTGATAAACAGCATTGATGTGGGCCCATTGTAATTGTTGTAATGGAAACACTCTTAATGCAAAATATTGTACACTGTAATGCTGAAACAAGCTCGTAAAATTGTCTTTGTCTATCACAATGCAAATTATGTGCACGTAACTTTATTGGATTAGAATGTGTTATTTTGTATAAAAATGAAGGGAGGCCTTCCGTGCTATACTCAATGTGACTATGTGATCTAGTGGTATGACACTCGCTTTCGGATCGGAAGGTCCTGGGTTCGAGCCTCGCTCGGCGCATGGTTGAGTCCTTGGAGAAGGCTCTTTACTCGCATTCTCTCACCGTACGCGTGTGTAAAATGAGTACCTGACCGGTATCAGCGTTGTCTCTGTCTGTCCGAAAAAAAATGTAACATCGCCTAACAGGCGCCATGTCCCGTCCTAAATGTTTAATGTTGCTGTTGGCCAGGGACCCCTTGTAAAACACTTTGAGCACATTTAGTGGATATTGCGCTATATAAAAGCTTAATTATAATGAAAAGCAACTGCTGCAAAACACAACCGTACTAACCTTAATAGAAACAAAATCCAGTTTATGGAGGTCTTCCTTACGTTCCACGAGGTAAAGGAGCTGCCTCATAATGGGGGGGGGGGGGGGGGGGGGGGGGGGGGCTTCCTTACGGTCCTTGAGGTTAAGGTTAAGGAACTGCTTCAAAACACTACTAACCTTAATAGAAAAAAATAAACTCCCCTTTTCTATCACTGTACGTTTATCAGTATTTTGAGACCAAGTTCTATGCGGAGTTGTTTTTTTTATTTTTTTTTTTCTATTAGGGTCAGTTGCATTTTGAGGCAGTTGCTTTAGGTAGACCGTTAGGAAGAACCAAAATGAAAAATCTTTCATGTCTAAAATCGTATCATTTTATCAAAATAAATGCCACGTATAAATTATATAATCAAACAATTCACCACAATGTCCACACTTACCAAAAATCTCCGTATCTGTAGTCTGTCCCATGAAATGTGTAAATGCCAGCAATAATGGATATGTGCAGAATTGGAGTGGTACTAATAATAAAGTGTTATTCTATAGCACTAAATGCCGAAGCCTCAAAGCCACAATGACTTGGCTCGTGCTAAATCAAACACACAACTGAACTGAGAGGAGCTGATTTCTCTACCAAGACCAACAAGGTCTAAATTTGTGACTGAAGAAGAGGGTGACTATGCCCAATCGGACACTATGGGAGCGTATTCCCTAAGCAAACCGTCGAGCACGGGACGACAACCCTGCTTTCGTTTTAGCAAACCAATCAAAATGCGGTATATGTAAAAAAAGCAAAAAAACCAACAACACAAAAGTAATAAAATCACCATATTATTGATTAGCTGTGACGAGCTCGTGGTAGATGGCTTACGGAACACCCCTTGAGATAATCTCATACTCATAAGCACCACTTTCACGTGAACCTAAGACAAGCAACGAAACAACTCAGTGAAGAGAAAAGTTTCAAAACAAGAACAAGTCAATAGATAAAACGAAGTTAACGTCACTCAGGTCTTTGTTATTGTTTCTTTTTTTTTTGTATTTTTTTTTTTGCTTTTTTTTTTTCCCATCCATGTTTATGAGTAATTCTCACTAAACTGTATTAACCAGACTATAGATAGTATGGAGATGACGTCACTCAGGCCTTTGTTATTGTTTTTGCCATCCGCGTGAGTTGTTCTCACCAAACTGTATTAACCAGACTATAAAAGTTCATGGTTACACAGAGTATGTGTGTTGGTCCGTTATACTTCCGGATGGCAATGTTGTGAACTCCTTGGCCAAGCGCATTCTATCTATAGGTAGTATGCGGGCTAAGAAGCTCATAACATTGCCATCCGGAAGTATAACGGAACAACACACAAAACTGTGTGTATCCATGAACGTTTATAGTCAGGTTAATACAGTTCAGTGAGCATAACTCATAAACGCGGATGGCAAAAAACAATAACTAAGACCTTCGAACTATCTATAAGATCTGAAAAAATGGGTCGGATCTAGGTTACGACAGGAGAAATGAAGGATGTACGAGTTTATATTCGCGAATGTGAATAAATGGCATGAAGTTGACGTCACTTGGCCATTGTTATTGTTTTGTTTTTTTGTTTTGTATTTTTGGCATCCACTTTTTTGTGAAATTCTCACTTAACTGTTTTATCCAGACTATAAAAGTTCATGGTTACACAGAGTTTTGTGTGTTGGTCCGTTATACTTCCGGATGGCAATGTTGTGAGCTTCTTAGCCAAGCGCATACTATCTATAGATGTCAAGAAATTGACGTTACTCAGCTCTTTTTATTTTATATGGCCAGATGACTGATTAGCTCTCACTAAATTATATCAATCATTAAACGTTAAAGGTTCCACACAATTTTGTGTGTTTGTACATTTTATGCGGCAGGCGGGTATTGTGAGTAATTTACCTAACGAAATTGAAGTAACTCAGCACTTTGTGATTGATTTTAGACAGCTATTTTTATGGTTAGTTCTCACTATTGATGCTGTGCGCTTAGCCAAAAAACTCACAACATTCGCTAGCCTGATATAACGTACCAACACTCAACCTGTGTGTGTAACCTTAAACGTTTACAGTCTGATTGATACAATTTAGTGAGAACTTCTCATAAAAATGGTTGGCTAAAAACAAAAACACGTTCCATCTATCTTAGCCCAAATAACTATAAACGCTTAAGGTTACACAGTTTTGTGTGTTTGGTATGTTTAATCCGACTGGCTGATGTTGTGAGTATTTTACCTGAACGCATAGCATCAATACACCATCAGTGCCCACAAGGTAAACTTCAGTTACCTTATCATGATTGGATTCAATAGTCTGATGACACGTCCGCCCAACAAAGAAAATAGGTACTTTTTATTCTTCATGGTGGCGAGAACTTTTTCACATGTCAAGCGATCAAAATGTATAAAAGTCAAAACATGATCAGATTTATGTTTTTCTCCTCTGGATATATGTTTATGCTCGTCGGAGAAGTATTTCATCAGGGACCCCTTGTAAAGCGCATTGAGCACATTTTTTATTTAAAAGCTCAATTTTAAGCACAATTTTTTTCATAAGGGCGTCCGCCATTGTTCCGATAATTTAGAACCAGTTACTATGCGTCATTACGAGGGAGGGACGTGACGTCACGACTGTTGAAGCCTATTGTCTAGTACAAACACTTTTATTTCTTTTCTCATTCGTAATGTATCAGACAGAACCTGTAGCCAGTGGTGAGAATATTTTGACATTTCCATCAATGCACTTTGATATGGATGGTCAAACTGTGATGGCACACTGTGATACTGAGGTTGTGTCCTTGGGTAAGACACTACACACACGCGCACACACACATACACATACACACACACACACACACATAAACACAAACA
>NC_088363.1:49347751-49350251 GCF_034508935.2 Berghia stephanieae
ACTTCACTGCCTTCGCAGAAACTGAGGAGACGTCATCGGCGACGATGAGGGGTGAGTTGTCGCCGGATACATCGATCCTGCAGTTTAAGCGAGAGGCAGCGTGACGAGCCCGGGTCCACAGTTAGACTTGTTGCTATGGTGCCGGAAGGCGAAGAGGCCATGCTCCTGACTCCCGGAGAGGAAGTCAGAAGCAGTGGCCGTGGACCCGGGTAAGGCCTCCTCCATGATGTTGTTGATTTTGGAGAAGGCCGAGTCTCTCAGGGCAACGTCGTTGGAATCCAGAAGCTGGCATGCCGTCGCGACAGTCCAGATGTCAGCCTCGGCCACCAGCGGGGTGAATCCGAGGCCTCCAACCTTCCTGTCGGCGTGGAAGAAGGCCGTGCAAGACCTGTCCGGCACTCTGGTCGTCTGGCGGAGTGCGTGCCGGAGCTTGGTGTCCAGGTCTCGCAGGGCAGCCTTCTCCACGCGTCCTGAGGCGAGGTGATGGGCCAAGGCAGGGAGGACGTTCGCCCGCAGAACTTCCAGTTTCTGCCAGGGGGCGAGAAGGGAGTCCAAGACCCTGTCCATGGCTGTTGAGGTCTGGTCGGGGGGACGGAAGAGAGCAGCTTTGCTCCGACGGGGATGCCTAAGTATGTCTCCGGTTGGTCCATCTCGAGTCGTCGGAGGGGTTGGTCGTACATACTTAGGCCTTGGGATGTGGAGTCGGTCTTCCCGCCGGAGATGTAGAGGGAGCTGCACTTTCTGGGGTTGAACCTCAGTCCTAAAGGCCCTGCAGTAGTTGTCATGCGGTCGAGGGCGCTCTGGCAGTCAGGGACGGAGTCGGCGATGATGGTTCCGTCGTCGGCGTAGAACGTCGACCTGACTGGATTGGCGGGGGAGTGGCTGATACTGTATCCTCGGTGGTCCAGAGCGGCCCTGACCACGGGCTCCAGGGCGAGGTTGAAGATGATAGGACTGAGGCCATCTCCTTGTCGGACTCCTCGGTGACAAGGGGAGGAGTAGTCTCCCTCAGTTGTAGTGAACTGTTGTTCCGTCCCGGTGTAGATCCTCCTCAGCACAGTTCTGGTGGATTCTGGGATTGGAAGGGTGCTGAAGAGGATTTCCAAGACCTCGTGCGGGATGCTCCCGAAGGCGTTCTCTAGGTCGAGCCAAGCGACGACAACGTCCCTCTTGCTCAGGCGCGCGTCGTCCGTCACGCTCTGAAGCAAGTAGGTGTGTTCTTGGATCCCTCGGACTGCTGGCAGGAATCCCTTCTGGGAGGGGGAGATCCAGTTGCATCTCCTGGCAGCGTCTGTAATCTTGGATGCGAGGGATCCGGAAAACACCTTGTATAGGGACGAGAGCATGGAGATGGGGCGGAAGTTGGAAGGCTCCTCGGTGTCCCCTTTCTTGTGGATGAGGACAGTCCGACTCGTCTTCCAGCATTCCGGGATTCCATGCGTCCAGACTTTCTCGAAGAGGAGTTCCAGAAGTTGACCAGATGGGTCGGCAGCCGGAGGTGACGGTATTCCACCCGTCGAGTCCTGGGGTGGTGTTGCATGCTCTCCTCAAGCGCTGTACGATGTCCTTCTTCTTGGGAGGGCTTCCAAGCTTTTCCATGATGTCTGGTGAGGGGGCTTGGAAGCTACAGCGCTCGAAGAGAGTCCTGGCCTCGTGTAGGGTGGCGGCATCTGGTGTTTCCGGGTTGCCGATGGTCCGGTCGGTGAACTCCTTCAGAGCCCGCAAAGTTCCGGCGTAGCGCGGGCTCTTCTCCTCGAGGATTGATCTCACGGCCCGTCGAGGGAAGCGGTTGTAGAGTCGCTGAAGGTGGCTGGCTTCCCTGGGGTCGTGGTGGCGTTCCCGTCGGACTCGTTGCTGCTGCCTGGTTTGATTCCTCTGCCGGAGCTGTCTTGAGGGGCCGGGCTGGGGTTGGGACCCGGAGGAACGTCTCATCTCCGTTTCCCTCCTGCCCGGTGTTGAGGTGGTCCCGGTTGGTTCGGAGGCCCGGAGGGTCGTCTCTCCTCCCGGCGTCGACCATCGGGACCGGCTCCGGCTGTGGTGAGGATGTCCCCGGATAGCTCCTCGACGAGTTGGTTGAGGGATTCCGGGTCGCCGCTCTCAGCAGGGGTCTCCATTTGGTCCAGAGAGCGGCAACTGCCTCGCGGTTGGTAGGTGGTGGCGAGGCTGGTGATTGGGAACCCCCTGTCGAGGGCTCGTTGACGGGGACATCCTGTTGGGCAGCTGTGCGTTGTCCTGACGGGAGTCCTCGAGGGCCCAGTCGACGACCGCTGGGGGGTCGAAAGGGGTCTCCTGGTCGTCGTCGACTGGGGCAGAAAGTCCGGTTGTAGTCGTCGTGGCTGGTGGTGGTGTCGATGTTGTGGTGGAGATGAGGTGGAGAGGTGAGGTGTCCATATCCAGTCTGTGTGTAAAGTGCCGTCTATCGCTGTCGTCCTCCGCAGGGACGGATTCCGTAGTTGTCCAGCGCTGTGCTGGAGGGAAACGGGATCCGTCCCTATCGTCC
>NC_088363.1:49355251-49364093 GCF_034508935.2 Berghia stephanieae
GGATGGCGTCGTGGCGACGGGTGTAGTGGAGACAGGACTGTTGACATCCAGAGAGGACGTGTCCTGTCGTTTCCTGGTAATTGCACCCGTGCCTGCACATCCTGTCCTCGCTCGGCGGCCCGGGGAAGGGTGCTCGGACTGGTAGGCAGTTCAGGCGTCCTTTGTGCCACCAGTTCCAAGCGTTGAAGGAGAGCTCTGTGTTGACAGAGGTTTGCCGGGCGGCAAACCTATCTCCCTCAGTTGGTTGCAGAGCTCTCGCTGCCCTTCCTTGGTGTCGGGCTTCCAGTAGCTTCTGGGTCCAGCGTTGTCGGATCACTAGTCGGAGAGACTTCACTGCCTTCGCAGAAACGAGGAGACGTCATCGGCGACGATGAGGGGTGAGTTGTCGCCGGATACATCGATCCTGCAGTTTAAGCGAGAGGCAGCGTGACGAGCCCGGGTCCACAAGTTAGACTTGTTGCTATGGATGCCGGAAGGCGAAGAGGCCATGCTCCTGACTCCCGGAGAGGAAGTCAGAAGCAGTGGCCGTGGACCCGGGTAAGGCCTCCTCCATGATGTTGTTGATTTTGGAGAAGGCCGAGTCTCTCAGGGCAACGTCGTTGGAATCCAGAAGCTGGCATGCCGTCGCGACAGTCCAGATGTCAGCCTCGGCCACCAGCGGGGTGAATCCGAGGCCTCCAACCTTCCTGTCGGCGTGGAAGAAGGCCGTGCAAGACCTGTCCGGCACTCTGGTCGTCTGGCGGAGTGCGTGCCGGAGCTTGGTGTCCAGGTCTCGCAGGGCAGCCTTCTCCACGCGTCCTGAGGCGAGGTGATGGGCCAAGGCAGGGAGGACGTTCGCCCGCAGAACTTCCAGTTTCTGCCAGGGGGCGAGAAGGGAGTCCAAGACCTGTCCATGGCTGTTGAGGTCTGGTCGGGGGGACGGAAAGAGCAGCTTTGCTCCGACGGGGATGCCTAAGTATGTCTCCGGTTGGTCCATCTCGAGTCGTCGGAGGGGTTGGTCGTACATACTTAGGCCTTGGGATGTGGAGTCGGTCTTCCGCCGGAGATGTAGAGGGAGCTGCACTTTCTGGGGTTGAACCTCAGTCCTAAAGGCCCTGCAGTAGTTGTCATGCGGTCGAGGGCGCTCTGGCAGTCAGGGACGGAGTCGGCGATGATGGTTCCGTCGTCGGCGTAGAACGTCGACCTGACTGGATTGGCGGGGGAGTGGCTGATACTGTATCCTCGGTGGTCCAGAGCGGCCCTGACCACGGGCTCCAGGGCGAGGTTGAAGATGATAGGACTGAGGCCATCTCCTTGTCGGACTCCTCGGTGACAAGGGGAGGAGTAGTCTCCCTCAGTTGTAGTGAACTGTTGTTCCGTCCCGGTGTAGATCCTCCTCAGCACAGTTCTGGTGGATTCTGGGATTGGAAGGGTGCTGAAGAGGATTTCCAAGACCTCGTGCGGGATGCTCCCGAAGGCGTTCTCTAGGTCGAGCCAAGCGACGACAACGTCCCTCTTGCTCAGGCGCGCGTCGTCCGTCACGCTCTGAAGCAAGTAGGTGTGTTCTTGGATCCTCGGACTGCTGGCAGGAATCCCTTCTGGGAGGGGGAGATCCAGTTGCATCTCCTGGCAGCGTCTGTAATCTTGGATGCGAGGGATCCGGAAAACACCTTGTATAGGGACGAGAGCATGGAGATGGGGCGGAAGTTGGAAGGCTCCTCGGTGTCCCCTTTCTTGTGGATGAGGACAGTCCGACTCGTCTTCCAGCATTCCGGGATTCCATGCGTCCAGACTTTCTCGAAGAGGAGTTCCAGAAGTTGACCAGATGGGTCGGCAGCCCGGAGGTGACGGTATTCCACCCGTCGAGTCCTGGGGTGGTGTTGCATGCTCTCCTCAAGCGCTGTACGATGTCCTTCTTCTTGGGAGGGCTTCCAAGCTTTTCCATGATGTCTGGTGAGGGGGCTTGGAAGCTACAGCGCTCGAAGAGAGTCCTGGCCTCGTGTAGGGTGGCGGCATCTGGTGTTTCCGGGTTGCCGATGGTCCGGTCGGTGAACTCCTTCAGAGCCCGCAAAGTTCCGGCGTAGCGCGGGCTCTTCTCCTCGAGGATTGATCTCACGGCCCGTCGAGGGAAGCGGTTGTAGAGTCGCTGAAGGTGGCTGGCTTCCCTGGGGTCGTGGTGGCGTTCCCGTCGGACTCGTTGCTGCTGCCTGGTTTGATTCCTCTGCCGGAGCTGTCTTGAGGGGCCGGGCTGGGGTTGGGACCCGGAGGAACGTCTCATCTCCGTTTCCCTCCTGCCCGGCTGTTGAGGTGGTCCGGTTGGTTCGGAGGCCCGGAGGGTCGTCTCTCCTCCCGGCGTCGACCATCGGGACCGGCTCCGGCTGTGGTGAGGATGTCCCCGGATAGCTCCTCGACGAGTTGGTTGAGGGATTCCCGGGTCGCCGCTCTCAGCAGGGGTCTCCATTTGGTCCAGAGAGCGGCAACTGCCTCGCGGTTGGTAGGTGGTGGCGAGGCTGGTGATTGGGAACCCCCCTGTCGAGGGCTCGTTGACGGGGACATCCTGTTGGGCAGCTGTGCGTTGTCCTGACGGGAGTCCTCGAGGGCCCAGTCGACGACCGCTGGGGGGTCGAAAGGGGTCTCCTGGTCGTCGTCGACTGGGGCAGAAAGTCCGGTTGTAGTCGTCGTGGCTGGTGGTGGTGTCGATGTTGTGGTGGAGATGAGGTGGAGAGGTGAGGTGTCATATCCAGTCTGTGTGTAAAGTGCCGTCTATCGCTGTCGTCCTCCGCAGGGACGGATTCCGTAGTTGTCCAGCGCTGTGCTGGAGGGAAACGGGATCCGTCCCTATCGTCCTCCGCAGGGATGGCTTCCGCAGACGTCCAGCGCTGTGATGGGAGTAAACGGGGACCGTCCCCCGAAAATCCCGGTGCATCGTCCTCGAGGGTGAGGCGCTCCAACTGTGTAGCGGGTGGCTGGGCGTGGCTGTCGTCCAGGCTGGCACCGGGGGAAGGGTCGGGAGGAGCGGTCCTCGCTCGTCTCAGCGGGCTGGCGTCTGGGCTGTCCTCCGATGGCAGGAAGACCTCGTCGTCCAAGGGGCAGGCAGGGTCCGGCGCATCGACCAGCTCCTGGGAAGCGGAGCTGGTCCTTCCACTGGTGGGGGGTGCGTCGGCAGGAACCTGGGCTGGCGTGTCGTCCATCGGCCCTGGACAGGAGGGCGGTCTTCCATCGGAGGGCGGCGGTCGTCCATCATCCCTGGACAGAGGGGCGCGGGCTGTCCTCTGGTGGTCGGAAGTCGTCTTCGTCCAAGGGCGGGTGGCAGGCTCCAACACATCGACCAGCTCCTGGAAAACGGAGCTGGTCCTTCCAGTGGTGGGTGCAGGACTGGGCGGCTGGCGTGACATCCATCGGCCCTGGACAGGAGGGCGGGCTTCCAACAGAGGACAGCGTGCTTCCATCGTCCCTGGGCAGAGGGGCTGACTTCCATCAGGGAGGAGGAGGCAACGGAGGAGGACAACGGTCATCAGGGCAGGGCTCATCATCACGGATCACAGCCGTCGTCTGGTTCGAGATGGGGCAGACGGCGGGTGGGCCTCCGGGTCTCTCGACGTCTGGTTCGAGATGGGGCAGACGACGTAGAGGCCTGGGAAGCTCGGGAGAGGAACCGCAACGGTGAGTGCGAGCCTGGAGACCGGTCAGTCGGACGAGGCAAGCTGCACACCGCCATCCGCGCTCAGCGACGATGCCGTGATTGCGGAAAAGGTGGTGGCCCATGCTCGTCGCGACGGCGACAGATCTCGCGTAGGACGCGAAGTGGCACAAGTGGCACTTTGTCGGGCGGGGGGGATACAGTAGAACTGCAACCCGTCCAACAATTCCATGACCGGTACTTCCGGCGGGTCTCGCTCGCAGGCTACCGCATGGCGGTTGCCGCTGGCGAGGGCACGGAACTTCCGGTCACAG
Organism: Berghia stephanieae; assembly: GCF_034508935.2. Lineage (NCBI taxonomy): Eukaryota > Metazoa > Mollusca > Gastropoda > Nudibranchia > Aeolidiidae > Berghia > Berghia stephanieae. The sequence continues at coordinate 49,359,185 of NC_088363.1, forward strand.
GTACCACACACAAAGACTGGTTCACAGGCTACGGCGTGTTTGCTCAGCATGTGGCGTACCGCGTCCTGCGCTCGCCCCCTGTTCCTCCATCCTGCGTTGGTGCAGAGGCTGCACCTGATGCAGGGGGGAAGGGGCACTGGCATGGACAGGGAACCATCGGGTGATGGTGCCACTGAGCAGACGTTCGTGCCGTCCTGTTGGATCACCTCCTCCCCATTACTTTCACTTTCAGTTTGCGAAAGTACTGGGGCGAGAGGCCGACCAGTGGCGAGAGCAGAGCGGGCTCTGGGCATCTCGCCTATGTCCAATAGTGGGCCGGAGAAAGACGGAGCCCTAAAGCTCGGTGTCTTCCTCAGGCCCATCGGACCAAAAATTGGCCTTTGATCTTAGCCAAAAGGCCGAGAAGCGATAAATAAAACATACGCAAAATCGTTAGAATCGCAAAAAATAACGATTCCAAAATTTCCAGCCCGAAAAAAATTCAAAATATCCGGAAAAAAATGGGTTTTTTTCCGAATTATAAGCGTTAGAAAGTACCTATAAAACAAAATTTTTTGATTAATCATGACTAAAAAAATTTACCAGGAACAAAATAATACATGGGACAATCCTCAACCCTGAGGGAGCAAAGGGGAAAGACACTCACCCAAGACCTGAAGTAAATCCTGAGTCTCTGGACTAATTAGCGACAAAATGGAACCATTTGTTGATTCCATTCGGTGACTCCTATATTTTGAAGAGAAAATAAGTAATTAGACCAATGAAAGAATAATTGAACAAACAAGAAAGAAAAAAAAAAAAAGAAAAAATAAAGAAGAGAAAGAAAGAAGAGAGAAGAGAAAGAGAGAGAAAGAAAGAAGAGAAAGAGAGAGGAGAGAGAAGAGAGAGAGAGAGAGAGAGAGAGAGAGAGAGAGAGAGAGAGAGAGAGGAGAGAGAGGAGAGAGAGAGAGAGAGAGAGAGAGAGAGAGAGAGAGAGAGAGAGAGAGAAGAGAGAGAGGAGAGAGAGAGGAGGAGAGAGAGGGAGAGAGAGGAGAGAGAGAGAGAGAGAGAGAGGAGAGAGAGAGAGAGAGAGATCTATTATTTTCTGTCTTTTTTTTTTTTCAATATCAATATCCCTATACCGTTTATTGTCGTATTTAAAAGATGGAGATGAATCTAAACTGGCAAAGTGACGACAAGCATTGGGTGTCATTGGTTCAAACCGAAAAAAAAAAAAAAAAGTTCTTGAATTTTGCCCTTTTCTTGCTCTTACTAACATAAAATGACAAATTTTAAATAATATATTATGAAATATCCAATAGAATTATTTAATCAAACATAAAGTATGTTGTGTAGGTTTGTTTTCAACCTGTTCTTGTTTTTTGACCTTTTCTTGCTCTTTCTAACAAAATGACTAGATAATTTTCTAACATAAAATGAATAAATTTTCCTTTTTTTTTTTTTCTTCACTTTTATTTATTCTACAAATGAAATATCCCGTGGAATTATTAAGCAAAACGTAAAATATGTTAGTGTGTTTGTTTTCAACCAATCATGACATTTTGAATTAAGGTTTGAGCCATTCCGGAAGTACTGCAATACCAGGCCGACCCGTGGCGAGAGCAGAGCAAGCCCTGGGCATCCCGCCTATGTCCAAAAATCAGTTTAATATCGAAGTGGCCAAATTGACCACGTACCAGATATTAAGCTGATAAGAACAGAGGGCCTTTATGTCATAGGCCGTTTATTGGGAAACAGAACAATTACAACAAAGAACAATGAACAAGGTGTGTGTATTTGTTTGTCTGTGAACTAATGTGGGGGTGTCTGCAATATTTATTTATCTATCTAAGCCTAACAATAGCAACTAGTGTCTGTGTTATTATTAACTAAATTAACTATCTGGTTGTGTCCTCGCTTCTCGGGAGCTCCTCATGGCTGAAGAAATCCCTGGTGAGTCCGGCCGACGCCTCGATCGCAGCGAGCCTCATCTGGCGCCGAAATCCGCTCCACGTCCACGCGGGGATCCCCAGTCTCCTTGGGATGGTGTCGTTCTGGGGATCCCAGGCGCCCAGTGCGCCGATGACGAGAGGGAGAACTTCTCCATAAGTCGAATACTTCTCCCTCTTTCGGGCGTGGACGCGAGCAAAGTCCTCGACGTCGTCAAAGGTGATCGCTGCGTCGATGATTACAGTTGAGTCGTCGCCGCATCTCACCAGGAGGTCCGGCCTGAGTCGGCCTCCCCAGGTCTGTCTGTTCCTCTCCACCTCCTCCACATTTCCACCGTGTAAGAGAACGCGATCCATCAAATCCAGGATGGTGTCGTGGCGACGGGTGTAATGGAGACAGGACTGTTGACATCCAGAGAGGACGTGTCCTGTCGTTTCCTGGTAATTGCACCCGTGCCTGCACATCCTGTCCTCGCTCGGCGGCCCGGGGAAGGGTGCTCGGACTGGTAGGCAGTTCAGGCGTCCTTTGTGCCACCAGTTCCAAGCGTTGAAGGAGAGCTCTGTGTTGACAGAGGTTTGCCGGGCGGCAAACCTATCTCCCTCAGTTGGTTGCAGAGCTCTCGCTGCCCTTCCTTGGTGTCGGGCTTCCAGTAGCTTCTGGGTCCAGCGTTGTCGGATCACTAGTCGGAGAGACTTCACTGCCTTCGCAGAAACTGAGGAGACGTCATCGGCGACGATGAGGGGTGAGTTGTCGCCGGATACATCGATCCTGCAGTTTAAGCGAGAGGCAGCGTGACGAGCCCGGGTCCACAAGTTAGACTTGTTGCTATGGTGCCGGAAGGCGAAGAGGCCGTGCTCCTGACTCCCGGAGAGGAAGTCAGAAGCAGTGGCCGTGGACCCGGGTAAGGCCTCCTCCATGATGTTGTTGATTTTGGAGAAGGCCGAGTCTCTCAGGGCAACGTCGTTGGAATCCAGAAGCTGGCATGCCGTCGCGACAGTCCAGATGTCAGCCTCGGCCACCAGCGGGGTGAATCCGAGGCCTCCAACCTTCCTGTCGGCGTGGAAGAAGGCCGTGCAAGACCTGTCCGGCACTCTGGTCGTCTGGCGGAGTGCGTGCCGGAGCTTGGTGTCCAGGTCTCGCAGGGCAGCCTTCTCCACGCGTCCTGAGGCGAGGTGATGGGCCAAGGCAGGGAGGACGTTCGCCCGCAGAACTTCCAGTTTCTGCCAGGGGGCGAGAAGGGAGTCCAAGACCCTGTCCATGGCTGTTGAGGTCTGGTCGGGGGGACGGAAGAGCAGCTTTGCTCCGACGGGGATGCCTAAGTATGTCTCCGGTTGGTCCATCTCGAGTCGTCGGAGGGGTTGGTCGTACATACTTAGGCCTTGGGATGTGGAGTCGGTCTTCCCGCCGGAGATGTAGAGGGAGCTGCACTTTCTGGGGTTGAACCTCAGTCCTAAAGGCCCTGCAGTAGTTGTCATGCGGTCGAGGGCGCTCTGGCAGTCAGGGACGGAGTCGGCGATGATGGTTCCGTCGTCGGCGTAGAACGTCGACCTGACTGGATTGGCGGGGGAGTGGCTGATACTGTATCCTCGGTGGTCCAGAGCGGCCCTGACCACGGGCTCCAGGGCGAGGTTGAAGATGATAGGACTGAGGCCATCTCCTTGTCGGACTCCTCGGTGACAAGGGGAGGAGTAGTCTCCCTCAGTTGTAGTGAACTGTTGTTCCGTCCCGGTGTAGATCCTCCTCAGCACAGTTCTGGTGGATTCTGGGATTGGAAGGGTGCTGAAGAGGATTTCCAAGACCTCGTGCGGGATGCTCCCGAAGGCGTTCTCTAGGTCGAGCCAAGCGACGACAACGTCCCTCTTGCTCAGGCGCGCGTCGTCCGTCACGCTCTGAAGCAAGTAGGTGTGTTCTTGGATCCCTCGGACTGCTGGCAGGAATCCCTTCTGGGAGGGGGAGATCCAGTTGCATCTCCTGGCAGCGTCTGTAATCTTGGATGCGAGGGATCCGGAAAACACCTTGTATAGGGACGAGAGCATGGAGATGGGGCGGAAGTTGGAAGGCTCCTCGGTGTCCCCTTTCTTGTGGATGAGGACAGTCCGACTCGTCTTCCAGCATTCCGGGATTTCATGCGTCCAGACTTTCTCGAAGAGGAGTTCCAGAAGTTGACCAGATGGGTCGGCAGCCCGGAGGTGACGGTATTCCACCCCGTCGAGTCCTGGGGTGGTGTTGCATGCTCTCCTCAAGCGCTGTACGATGTCCTTCTTCTTGGGAGGGCTTCCAAGCTTTTCCATGATGTCTGGTGAGGGGGCTTGGAAGCTACAGCGCTCGAAGAGAGTCCTGGCCTCGTGTAGGGTGGCGGCATCTGGTGTTTCCGGGTTGCCGATGGTCCGGTCGGTGAACTCCTTCAGAGCCCGCAAAGTTCCGGCGTAGCGCGGGCTCTTCTCCTCGAGGATTGATCTCACGGCCCGTCGAGGGAAGCGGTTGTAGAGTCGCTGAAGGTGGCTGGCTTCCCTGGGGTCGTGGTGGCGTTCCCGTCGGACTCGTTGCTGCTGCCTGGTTTGATTCCTCTGCCGGAGCTGTCTTGAGGGGCCGGGCTGGGGTTGGGACCCGGAGGAACGTCTCATCTCCGTTTCCCTCCTGCCCGGCTGTTGAGGTGGTCCCGGTTGGTTCGGAGGCCCGGAGGGTCGTCTCTCCTCCCGGCGTCGACCATCGGGACCGGCTCCGGCTGTGGTGAGGATGTCCCCGGATAGCTCCTCGACGAGTTGGTTGAGGGATTCCCGGGTCGCCGCTCTCAGCAGGGGTCTCCATTTGGTCCAGAGAGCGGCAACTGCCTCGCGGTTGGTAGGTGGTGGCGAGGCTGGTGATTGGGAACCCCCCTGTCGAGGGCTCGTTGGGCAGCTGTGCGTTGTCCTGACGGGAGTCCTCGAGGGCCCAGTCGACGACCGCTGGGGGGTCGAAAGGGGTCTCCTGGTCGTCGTCG
>NC_088363.1:49364192-49411692 GCF_034508935.2 Berghia stephanieae
GACTGGGGCAGAAAGTCCGGTTGTAGTCGTCGTGGCTGGTGGTGGTGTCGATGTTGTGGTGGAGATGAGGTGGAGAGGTGAGGTGTCCATATCCAGTCTGTGTGTAAAGTGCCGTCTATCGCTGTCGTCCTCCGCAGGGACGGATTCCGTAGTTGTCCAGCGCTGTGCTGGAGGGAAACGGGATCCGTCCCTATCGTCCTCCGCAGGGATGGCTTCCGCAGACGTCCAGCGCTGTGATGGGAGTAAACGGGGACCGTCCCCCGAAAATCCCGGTGCATCGTCCTCGAGGGTGAGGCGCTCCAACTGTGTAGCGGGTGGCTGGGCGTGGCTGTCGTCCAGGCTGGCACCGGGGGAAGGGTCGGGAGGGGCGGTCCCCGCTCGTTTCAGCGGGCTGGCGTCTGGGCTGTCCTCCGATGGCAGGAAGACCTCGTCGTCCAAGGGGCATAGGGTCCGGCGCATCGACCAGCTCCTGGGAAGCGGAGCTGGTCCTTCCACTGGTGGGGGGTGCGTCGGCAGGAACCTGCGCTGGCGTGTCGTCCATCGGCCCCTGGACAGGAGGGCGGTCTTCCATCGGAGGGCGGCGGTCGTCCATCATCCCCTGGATAGAGGGGCGCGGGCTGTCCTCTGGTGGTCGGAAGTCGTCTTCGTCCAAGGGCGGGCTGGCAGGCTCCAACACATCGACCAGCTCCTGGAAAACGGAGCTGGTACTTCCACTGGTGGGCGCAGGAACCTGGGCGGCTGGCGTGACATCCATCGGCCCCTGGACAGGAGGGCGGGCTTCCAACAGAGGACAGCGTGCTTCCATCGTCCCCTGGGCAGAGGGGCTGACTTCCATCAGGGAGGCAACGGAGGAGGACAACCGGTCATCAGGGCAGGGCTCATCATCACGGGTCACAGCCCGTCGTCTGGTTCGAGATGGGGCAGACGGCGGGTGGGCCTCCTGGGTCTCTCGACGTCTGGTTCGAGATGGGGCAGACGACGTAGAGGCCTGGGAAGCCTCGGGAGAGGAACCGCAACGGTGAGTGCGAGCCTGGAGACCGGTCAGTCGGACGAGGCAAGCTGCACACCGCCATCCGCGCTCAGCGACGATGCCGTGATTGCGGAAAAGGTGGTGGCCCATGCTCGTCGCGACGGCGACAGATCTCGCGTAGGACGCGAAGTGGCACAAGTGGCACTTTGTCGGGCGGGGGGGATACAGTAGAACTGCAACCCCGTCCAGCAATTCCATGACCGGTACTTCCGGCGGGTCTCGCTCGCAGGCTACCGCATGGCGGTTGCCGCTGGCGAGGGCACGGAACTTCCGGTCACAGGTACCACACACAAAGACTGGTTCACAGGCAACGGCGTGTTTGCTCAGCATGCGGAAACCATTTGTTGATTCCATTCGTTGACTCCTATATTTTGAAAATAAAACAAAAAGTTAATAAGGGAGCAAAGGGGAAAGACACTCACCCCAAGACCTGAAGTAAATCCTGAGTCTCTGGACTAATAAGCAACAAAATGGAAACCATTTGTTGATTCCATTCGGTGACTCCTATATTTGGAAAAAAAAAAAAAAAAGTAAATAAGTAATTAGACCAATGAATAAATAAATGAACAAACAAATAAGAAGGAAAGAAAGAAAAAAAAGAAAGAAAGAAAGAAATGGAAAAAAAAAAGAAAAAAAAAAAAAGAGAGAGAGAGAGAGAGAGAGAGAGAGAGAGAGAGAGAGAGAGAGAGAGAGAGAGAGAGAGAGAGAGAGAGAGAGAGAGAGAGAGAGAGAGAGAGAGAGAAAATAATATTAAAATAGTCATTTTATGTCAGAGCAAGAAAAGGCCAACAAACAAGAACTGTGAAAATAACTCGTAAAACGAATTTTACAAGCCTACAGGTGTTAGCAATTGTTTAATTGATATTATTAGATTCTTAGGGCACAGCCCTCTCTCTCTTGTTTATTTATTTATTCATTGGTCTAATAATTTAATGGAATCAAACGGTTTCAGTTTTGTTGATTATCCATCCAGAGATTCAAGATTTACTTCAGGTCTTTGGATTAGTGTGCCTTCCCTTTGCTTTCTCAAGGTTGAGGGTCGTCCCGTGTACTATTTTGTTACTGGTTAATATTTTTCATTCTGCAGAAATCAAAGAATAGCGTTTCATTAGTATTTTCTAACGTTTATAATTCGGGGGGAAAATATTTATTTACCGATATTTTGAATTTTTTTTGGGCGGGAAATTTTGGAATCGTTAATGTTTGCGATTCTAAAGATGTTGCATATCATTTATTTATCTCTTCTCTTCTATTGGTTAAAAAAAAAAAGGCCAATTTTTGGGTCCAATGGGGCCCGAGAAAGACATCGAGCTTTGGTGCTCCGTCTTTCTCAGACCCATAGTTGGATATAGGCGAGATGCCCAGAGCTTGCTCTGCTCTCGCCACTGGTTGGCCTCTACCCCCCAGTACTTTCAGAAACTCTGGGAAAGTAACGGGGAGAGGGTGAGGTAGACAAAGAGCTTTAGGGCTCCGTCTTTCTCATAACCGATCTGGACAAAGGCGAGATGCGCAGAGCTTGCTCTGATCTCGCCAGTCCGCCTCTTCCCCCAGTACCTACTTTCTGAAGGTAGGTAAAGGAACGGGGAGGAGGTCTCAACAAGTCATGGCGCCCGCCCCCGGTGCGTGCAGGCTAAATGGCTTGCCAGTTCCCCTTTTCACCACCATGAAGGAACAGGGGGGCGAGCAGGTTCGCCAAAGGCATTGCATTGCCGTTTCCTGTAGTGGTGGCCATGTTGTTGATGCCCTCGTAAATATTTCATCCTCATGTACGTCAAAATTTATAAGAACAATTTCAGACTCAGGCTTGATGTCTGGCTTTGTTTGGGGTTTATTTGCTTTTTTTTTTTCGAGAAAACGAAATCACAAATCACAATTCATGCGAACAGGCCTCTAACCCTTAGATGACAGTCCTTAAAATTAGTTTGCCACCAATCAATGGACTGAATTACGCAATAAAATGCATTCACTCATATGAGGTGACCAAGGGAACAAAAACAAATAAAGCAGATTGGAGAACATCAAATCACAGGCCTTTCTGAGAGTAAAAAGTTTAAAATTTCAATCAAAACCTTAAGACAAAGGGAGACAAATGTTTTGTTTGTTTTTACGGCGTTTGCGATACATTTAGGTTATACCAGCACTAGTAAAAAGGAAGAATATTGGATAGCAAAAACATTCCAGATTTACAATTAAAAGGACATAAGAAAATGTAAGACAAAGGGCTCCCTGGTCAACAGCAACATTTAACATGTAAGACGGGACATGATGCCTGTTAGGCGATATTACAATTTTTCCGACAAAGACAATGCTGTTAACTGCCACTGCCAGGTACTCATTTTACACCTGAGCACGGTGAGAGAATGTGAGTAAAGAGCCTTTTCCAAGGACTCAACTATGCGCCAAGTGTGAGGTTCGAACCCAGGATCTTCCGATCCGAAAGCGAGTGTCATACCACTAGACCACATAGCCACATCTTGTAGATTCCAAGAGCACACTATCAGTGTACTTTGAGATCGCCAGACACAAGCACAAGAACCTACTGAGGAATATGCGACACATTTAGGTCATTTCAGCGCCAGTAAAAAGGAATAAAATAGGATAGCCAAAAAAGTAGTTTTACAATTGAGAAAAAGTAAGACAAATGGGAAGGGTTCAAATAGGGAACATGCAGTTTCCAAGAATATACTATCAGTATCAGTGTACTTAGTCTGAGGTCACCTAAAAGTCTCATCCAGACACAAGCACAGGTCATTACTAAGAGGAATACGCTCAAATGTTTACAAACCAAATTATATCCAAAACCCAAAAGAAATTTTTTTAATGCAACAGTAAAACACGGGGAAAAAAAAATCATCTCCCAAAACTATAATTATACATTTGAATGTTTCACTCCCAGTCAAGGACTCCGGCTAGGGCTAGGACAAAATATGTAAATCCTATTCCAAGACAAAGAAAGAAAGCAACTCGGAAAACAAGATACAGACGATAGAAGACGACGTGACCTCCTGCCCACCATGGGAGGTTAAAGACCCCACCGAAAAACGAAGACAAGTTCACACAGATCAGACAAATATCCAAGAGTAAAATTAAATATCTTTGTAAATAACATCAAAGCATCTAAACGTTCCACATAACACCGCTATAGGATGCACTGAGATGATTACAAAATAAGCATAACATGTGGAAAAATAATACCAAGGACATAATCACTATCAATGGACTTGTGGAAGACAAAAGGATATATCCATCCAAATGTTTTCCTCTCTAAAAAAAAAAAAAAATAGACACAAAGCTTCCCGGAAAGGACAAACAATGCAGGGGCATAGAAGAGCAGAGCTGCCAACCCAAACTGAAGGAAAAGGTGTAATTGTTCATAACAAAGGCATTACAGTGCAACCTCGATATAACGACATCGTCAGGACCGGGAAAACGTGTCGTTATAGAGGGATGTCGTTACAGAGAGGTTTCCTATGTGTGTATATTAGGAGGTGTTTTTGGTCTTGTGTAGTGAATGTATACTTTTTCATTTTCCCTCTGTAGTTTATCCGGGCTTGGGACCGGCATGTATTGTATTCATCATACGCATACATGGCCAAATAAAAAAAATTTTTTGTTTTTTTTGTTTGTCTTTTTTCATTTTTTTTTGTTTTTGATTACATAGAATGGAAGATACCACTTGTAATAGTTACGAACAATTTCATGGTAGACAAACACCAAGGTTTGTCGGACCAGAAATGTCGTTATACAGGGGTTTTGCTGAAATGTATGTCGCTATAGAGGGGTTTTTATTACTAATGATATATAGTAAAATAAAATGGGACCTGAGTACCTTGTCGTTATACAGGGAATGTCGCTATAACGGATGTCGTTACATCGGGGTTGCACTGTATTAATAAACATAACCACAATCATCTGCAATCGCTATTGGAAGATTCCTCTTCACAAAACATTTGGTAAAGACTACTACTGCCAAAATAAAGATTATGGTTTAGGCTTCAGAAAACAAGATAAGTGGATGATGAACATGCAGCTTTCTTCCGTTTTCAATGAGACAAGATTCTTGACGAAGTAAAATTTGCTTAATTCACCAAGTAAGACAAAGGGGAGTGGTACAAATAGAGAACGGATGTAGATTCCAAGAGAACACTATCGTTTGTGCAGTTTGAGATCACCTAAAAGTCTCATCCAGCCACTTGATTATACATTCAAAACAACAAATATAATACATTACAGAGAGATAATTTACAATGAAAAAAATGTCATCCCCCAAAACTATAACTATACATTTGACTGTTTCCCTCTGAGCCAAGGAATCCGACAAGGGAAAGGACAAAACCCAAGTAATCTCATTCAAAGACGAAGACAGAAAGCGAGTTGGAAAAGTTATATGGGATAGAAAACACAGCATGTGACCTCTTGCCCAGCCAGCAAGCAATTTAAGACAATGAGAGATCAGAAAGCAGTTTGGAAGAGGAAAACAAATATAGGGTGACGGGGGAAAGACAGCATGAGTCGAACTTTCCAGCTCACAATAAAAGTTTAAGGGTCTCAAACCTGAAAATATGTATTAGATGATAGATTAGGATATAGACTCCCCAGATATACATATCCACAATACAGGTGATAGCACTAATTGTAATGAGTAAACAAAGCACATCAATGAGAAAACTGAAAATAGTTTATTCATAAAACAAGACTTTTTTATTTTTGTATTTTAAAGGGTTTTACAGCACTTGTGTCATATTTGTTTTGTTATTGTCTTTAAGGGTTTAACGGCGCTTGCAACACAAAGACATCATATCAGCGCCGGTAAAAAGGAAGAAAATGGGAAAGTAAAAAGTTCTAGAATTACAATTAAAGCACCCAAGAAAATGTAAGACAAAGGTGAATTAGCTAAAATAGGTAACAGATGAATATTCAAAGAGCACACTATCAATGTCTTTAGTTTGAGATCACCTAAATGTCTCATCCTGACTCAAGCACAGGTCCCTGCTAAGAAGAATACACTCAAATGTTTACAAATTATATATATGTAAAACAAAAAGTAATACAATGCATTACAGAGAGATGATTTACAAGAAAATAAATATCACCTCCCAAAATCCTAACTATACATTTGACTGTTTCCCTCCCAGCAAGGGCATCCAACCAGGGTCAGAACAAAACCAAGTAATCTCATTCCAAGACAAAGACAGAAAGCATGTTGGAAAACATATAAGGGAGATTGAAGACACAATAAGTGCCTCCCTGCCCTGGGAAGTTAGGAACCCCACCCAATGCGTCACTTTAAGGTCATTTCAGTGCCGGTAAAAAGGAAGAAAATAGAATAGTAATAAGTAATCTAATTAAAAGCACACAGGAAAAGACAAGGGTGAATTTGTTCAAATAGGGAATAGATGTAGATTCCAAGGGTATACTATCAATGTATTTAGTTTGGTATCACCTAAAAGTCTCATCCAGACACAAGCACATGATCTAAGAGTAAAAAACTCACACTCAAAACAACGGATATAGCAATACATAATGGTGAGATGATTTACAATGAAAAAATATCATCTCCCAAAACAATAACTATAAGTTTGACCAGAGACGACTACTGATGATCAATTCAGGCCGGCACAAGTGAGAAAACTCAACTCAGATTTTTTTTAACCCCCCCAGGCAATGATAGGGTACTGGGCCTGTTTGGCCCGTGGAAAAAGCTTTGTTGTAGACCATCGTTCTGTTCAAATCAATATCACTGTTATTTAACATTACAGAACTCAAGACAAAATCTGGGTCAAAGTTGATAAAATACAAGTAACTGAGCTACTGACGCTTATTTTTGTAATGGTGTATGTGTGAATGCTTGGGTGAGCGCATGTGTTTGTTTTTAAGGGTTTTAAGGTGCTTGCAACACATTTAGGTTATACCAGCGCCAGTAAAAAGGAAGAAATGGGATAGTAAAAAGTTCTAGAATTACAAGTAAAGCACCCAAGAAAAAGAAAGACATAGGGGAACTGGGAACAAATAGGTATCAGATTCAGATTCCAAGAGCAGAGTGCATGTATCTGTGGGCATATAATAATAAGTAATATATAGCGAATTACCACGTATTCACCATGCTCAATGCGCTTCATATTCTTCATTTATAACAAAAGTAAAAAAGGTTCACTCACACATCTATTCTGATTGACACAATTCATCAATCACATCCCACCTCCCCCCTTTCAAAATGAACACAACATATCTAACCAATGTTATCAATATCAATGGATTGCATGTAATAAATATATTCTTCACAACATCTCTTAAACAAATAACACTAAGAAATATTTTTTTAAAAGAAGCTACAAATATTCCATGACCATCACTGCGTCATTAATTACTTCCCAACAAAGATTTAAAAGCTATTTATAGATGTGTTTCTGTGTATGTGCGTCTGTGTTTGAATTTATGTGTGTGTGTGTGTGTGTGTGTGTGTGTGTGTGTGTGTGTGTGTGTTTGTGTCTGCATGTGTGTGTGCCTGCCTATGAATATGTCAATAAAATTTGAAGAGATGTAATCACAGAAAATTAAATTTAAAGGCTCTGGTCAGGGAGAATAAGTCTACTTTTATTTTTAGACTTTACGTTATTTAAGCAATAAATCATTAGTTAAGCCTATTACTTATTAATTTGATCTTCGTTTTAGTGTTTAATTGCATTGAGCAGCATCCTGTTATGATATTAACAATTAAACTATTTAGTTATCAATTCTCTCCTATGCAAGGCCCTCAGTTTGTTCCATCTCCGATGAGCTGCCCTGACCAAATTATTTTATTAATGAAAAATAGTAGATATTCAAGGTCAAAGTCGATACAACTACCTGCTTTGACTGTCTTTCTCTATTGCATTGTAAAAACCAAGGTAGCACATGGCTTTTGTGCTCATCTCTCACTTGCATTGTATCAGCCACGAGACACAGGTGACCCGAGAGAGATGTGTGTTGCGAGCATAGTGATGGTTGGAATAAGAATCAACCGGGGAGGAAGTGATATAATAACAAAGCACACAGCTGTTGTCGAAAAGCATTAAGTACCTACTAAAATAGTTTTTAAAAAGAAGTTTGTAGGATGTCAAATTCTTGGAAAAATATATGGCGTTGCTAAGCAACTTTGCATTGTTAATATTATTATTATTATTATTATTATTATTATTATTCCCCAATTTGCTCACTTGGACAACATGTGATTCCTGTTGACATCAGACATCTTGTTTGATGAATTATCTATATTCCTTCGTGGAATGCCTAGGCGATAATATCTTATGATGTCGTGCCGGAAGTATTATTAATTGCATCTTGGCCTTTTGGCTGAGTCTCAGGGCCAGATTTTGGGTCCTGTAGGTCCCAGAGGAAGACACTGAGCTGAAGTGCTCCCATCTCTCTCAGTCCCAGATCTGGACATAGGCAATATGCCCAGAACTTGCTCTGCTCTCGCCACTAGTCAGCCCCTATCCCCAGTACTTTCAGAAGCGGTTGTTACAAGTGAAAGTAATGGACAAGAGATGTCCAGGCAGGACACAGTGAGAGGTGTTTAATCAGTGGCACCATCTGCCGAAGGTACCCTGTCCTTGCCAGTGCCCCTTCCCCATGCATCACGTGTGCTCTCTGCACCAAAACAGGATGGAAGAATAGGGGCGAGCGCAGGACGCAGTTTCCAAAGGTTCCGGATACCTAGCTAGTCAAGGCTGGTGAACAAGATCTCCCAAAAACTGCTCATGGAATCAGTGAACGGGTTGCAGTCCTACTGTATCTCTCTTCCCCCCCCCCCCCCCCTCATTCGACTAAGTGCCACATGCGCCATTCTTTGTCCCATGTGAGATCTGTCGCTGTCCTGATGAGCATAGGCCACCACCAATTCCACAATCATGGCATTGTCTATGAGTGTAGATGGTGGTGTGCCAATTGTCTTGTTAGACTGACTGGTCTCCAGGATCACGCACACCACCACGGTACGCTAGCTGAGGTCAGCTCCCGCTATCAGGAGTGCCTGGCCTCTTCTTCCTCGTCCGCCCCATCTCCAACCAGATGGCGAGGACCACAGGATGCCATGATCAGCTCCAGGGGTAGAAAATCCCTGACTAGCTCGTCGTCTGCCCCATCTCGAACCAGACAACGTGGAGTGACCCGTGATGGTGTGACTAGCCCTGATGACCAGACATCCTCTCCTGCTGCCAGCCCCCAAGTTTCTGCTTCCCTGCATGGGGCCTTATCTTAGAAAAAGTGATGTTATCAAGATTAACAGTTCTCAAATTTGGATAGAAAGTTATGGGAGACTCAAAAAGATATGAATGTGAAACGATGTTAAAAACCTTGTGTAATTAGGATGAAAGTCAAAATGATCTGATGCCTTCTATGGCACTAAACACTATCTACTTCATGATACACTGTTACTCTTATGTTGTATTATCACCTACCCTGGTAAATAACTTATTTTTTACCTCGAGCCATGTAAAACACAATGTAATTTCCTGTGAAGAATTAATAAAATTTATCTTATTATGGAAACCCGCTGCTCTCTGATGGAAGACTGCCCTCTGTCCAGGGACTGATGGCTGCCACCCCAGCCACCCAGGTTCTGAGTGATGCTAGCCAGCCTGCCAGCCAGTGGAGGGACCAGCTCCTGTTTCCGTTGACACCTTGGACCCTGCCAGCCCCTTGGACAATGGAAATTTTGGAATCGTTATTTTTTGCGATTCTAACGATTTTGCGTATGTTTTATTTATCCCTTCTCGGCCTTTTGGCTAAGATCAAAGTCCAATTTTTGGATCCAATGGGGCCTGAGGAAGACACCGAGTTTTAGGGCTCCGTCTTTCTCCGCCCCATTATTGGACATAGGCGAGATGCCCGCTCTGCTCTCGCCACTGGTCGGCCTCTCGCCCCAGTTCTTTTGCGCAGTTCAAGTGAAAGTAATGGGGAGGAGGTAATCCAAGAGGACGGCACGAACGTTTGCTCAGTGGCACCAACACCCGATGGTTCCCTGTCCATGCCAGTGCCCCTTCCCCCCTGCATCAGGTGCAGCCTCTGCACCAATGCAGGATGGAGGAACAGTGGGCGAGCGCAGGACGCGGTACGCCATATGCTGAGCAAGCACGCCGTTGCCTGTGAACCAGTCTTTGTGCGTGTACCTGTGACGGAAGTTCCGTGCGCTCGACAGCGGCAACCGCCTGCGAGCGAGACCCGCCGGAAGTACCGGTCATGGAGCTGTTGGACGGGATTGCAGTTTTACCACCCGTCGTCTGCCCCATCTCGAACAAGACGACGGGCTGTGATCCGTGACGATGAAACCTGCCCTGATGACCGATTGTCCTCCTCCGCTGCCTCCTCCTCCCTGATGGAAGCCAGCCCCTTTGTCCAGGGGATGATGGAAGACCGCTGTCTTCTGTTGGAAGCCCGCCCTCCTGTCCAATGGCCGATGGATGTTACGCCAGCTGCCCAGGTTCTTGCACCCACCAGTGGAAGGACCAGCTCCGTTTCCCAGGAGTTGGTCGATGTGTTGGAGCCCGACAGCCTGCCCTTGGACGATGACGACTTCCCACCAGCAGAGGACAGCCCACGACCCTCTGTCCAGGGGATGATGGATGACCGCCGCCCTCCGATGGAAGACCGCCCTCCTGTCCAGGGGCCGATGGACGACACGCCAGCCTGGGTTCCCACCGACGCACCCCCCACCAGTGGAAGGACCAGCTCCGCTTCCCAGGAGTTGGTCGATGCGCCGGACCCTGCTTGCCCCCTTGGACGACGAGGTCTTCCTGTCATCGGAGGTCAGTCCAGACGCCAGCCCGCTGAGACGAGCGAGGACTGCCCCTCCCGACCCTTCCCCAGGTGCCAGCTTGGACGACAGCCATGCCCAGCCACCCGCCACGCAGTTGGAGCGCCTCACCATCGAGGACGATGCACCGGGATTTTCGGGGGACGGTCCCCGTTTACCTCCATCACAGCGCTGGACGTCTGCAGAAGCCATTCCTGCAGAGGACGATAGGGACGGATCCCGTTTCCCTCCAGCATAGCGCTGGACAACTACGGTATCCGTCCCTGCGGAGGACGACAGCGACAGACGGCACGCAACACAAAGACTAACTATGGACACCTCACCTCTCCACCTCAACTACGACACCACCACCACCACCACCAGCCACGACGACCATTACCGGACTTCCATCCCAGCCGACGACGACCAGGAGGCCCCTCTCGACGCCAACAGGTCCCCAGCCGTCGCCGACTGGGCCCTGGAGGACTCCCGTCAAGACAACTCACCGCTGCCCAACAGGATGTCCCCGTCATCGAGCCCTCGACAGGGGTATTCCCAGACACCAGCCTCGCCACCACCTACCAATTTTAAATTTTTTTTAAAAAAAAATAAATCAAGAACTTAAAAATAACCTGTGAAACGCAATTGACATGCGATTGACTTGTGAATTGTTGAATGTTGATATTTTATCAGTTTTTAAAAATTTCAAAAAACTCCTCCTCTCTATCTCTCCCTTTCTCTCTCTCTCTCTCTCTCTCTCTCTCTCTCTCTCTCTCTCTCTCTCTCTCTCTCTTTTTCTTTTTTTCTTTCTCTCTTTTTCTTCTTCTTTCTTTCTTTCTTATTTGTTTGTTCATTTATTCTTTCAAAATATATGAGTCACCGAATGGAATCAACAAATGGTTTCCATTTTGTTGCTTATTAGTCCAGAGACAGGATTTACTTCAGGTCTTGGGGTGAGTGTATTTCCACTTTGCACCCTCAGGGTTGAGGATTGTCCCATGTATTATTTTGCTCCTGGTAAATTTTTTTTAGTCATGATTAATCAAAGAATATTGTTTTATAGGTACTCTCTAACGTTTACGATTCGGAAAAAAAAACATTTTCTCTACGGAAGCCATCCCTGCGGAGGACGATAGGGACGGATCCCGTTTCCCTCCAGCACAGCGCTGGACAACTACGGAATCCGTCCCTGCGGAGGACGACAGCGACAGACGGCACACGACACATAGACTGGATTTGGACACCTCACCTCTCCACCTCAACTCCACCTCAACATCAACACCACCACCACCACCAGCCACGACGACAACCGGACTTTCTGCCCCAGTCGACGAGGACCAGGAGACCCCTTTCGACCCCCCAGCGGTCGTCGACTGGGCCCTCGAGGACTCCCGTCAGGACAACACACAGCTGCCCAACAGGATGTCCCCGTCAACGAGCCCTCGACAGGGGGATTCCCAACCACCAGCCTCGCCACCACCCACCAACCGCGAGGCAGTTGCCGCTCTCTGGACCAAATGGAGACCCCTGCTGAGAGCGGCGACCCGGGAATCCCTCAACCAACTCGTCGAGGAGCTATCCGGGGACATCCTCACCACAGCCGGAGCCGGTCCCGATGGTCGACGCCGGGAGGAGAGACGACCCTCCGGGCCTCCGAACCAACCGGGACCACCTCAACAGCCGGGCAGGAGGGAAACGGAGATGAGACGCTCCTCCGGGTCCCAACTCCAGCCCGGCCCCTCAAGACAGCTCCGGCAGAGGAACCAAACCAGGCAGCAGCAACGAGTCCGACGGGAACGCCATCACGACCCCAGGGAAGCCAGCCACCTTCAGCGACTCTACAACCGCTTCCCTCGACGGGCCCTGAGATCAATCCTCGAGGAGAAGAGTCCGCGCTACGCCGGAACTTTGCGGGCTCTGAAGGAGTTCACCGACCGGACCATCGGCAACCCGGAAACACCAGATCCCGCCACCCTACACGAGGCCAGGACTCTCTTCGAGCGCTGTAGCTTCCAAGCCCCCTCACCAGACATCATGGAAAAGCTTGGAAGCCCTCCCAAGAAGAAGGACATCGTACAGCGCTTGAGGAGAGCATGTAACACCACCCCAGGACTCGACGGGGTGGAGTACCGCCACCTCCGGGCTGCCGACCCATCTGGTCAACTTCTGGAACTCCTCTTCGAGAAAGTCTGGACGCATGGAATTCCGGAATGCTGGAAGACGAGTCGGACTGTCCTCATCCACAAGAAAGGGGACACCGAGGAGCCTTCCAACTTCCACCCCATCTCCATGCTCTCGTCCCTATATAAGGTGTTTTCCGGATCCCTCGCATCCAAGATCACAGACGCTGCCAGGAGATGCAACTGGATCTCCCCCTCCCAGAAGGGATTCCTGCCAGCAGTCCGAGGGATCCAGGAACACACCTACTTGCTTCAGAGCGTGACGGACGACGCGCGCCTGAGCAAGAGGGACGTTGTCGTCGCTTGGCTGGACTTGGAGAACGCCTTCGGGAGCATCCCGCATGAGGTCCTGGAAATCCTCTTCAGCACCCTACCAATCCCAGAATCTACAAGAACCGTGCTGAGGAGGATCTACACTGGGACGGAACAACAATTCAGCACGACTGAGGGAGACTACTCCTCCCCTTGTCACAGAGGAGTCAGACAAGGAGATGGCCTCAGTCCAATCATCTTCAACCTCGCCCTGGAGCCCGTGGTCAGGGCCGCTCTGGACCACCGAGGATATAGTATCAGCCACTCCCCCGCCAATCCAGTCAGGTCGACGTTCTACGCTGACGACGGCACTATCATCGCCGACTCCGTCCCTGACTGCCAGAGCGCCCTCGACCGCATGACAACTACTGCAGGGCCTTTAGGACTGAGGTTCAACCCCAGAAAATGCAGCTCCCTCTACATCTCCGGCGGGAAGACCGACTCCACATCCCAAGGCCTAAGTATGTACGATCAACCCCTCCGACGATTGAGATCGACCAACCGGAGACATACTTAGGCATCCCCGTTGGAGCAAAGCTGCTCTTCCGTCCCCCCGACCAGACCTCAACAGCCATGGACAGGGTCTTGGACTCCCTTCTCACCCCCTGGCAGAAACTGGAAGTTCTGCGGGCGAACGTCCTCCCTGCCTTGGCCCATCACCTCGCCTCAGGACGCGTGGAGAAGGCTGCCCTGCGAGACCTGGACACCAAGCTCCGCACGCACTCCGCCAGACTACCAGAGTGCCGGACAGGTCTTGCACGGCCTTCTTCCACGCCGACAGGAAGGTTGGAGGCCTCGGATTCACCCCGCTGGTGGCCGAGGCTGACATCTGGACTGTCGCGACGGCATGCCAGCTTCTGGACTCTAACGACGTTGCCCTGAGAGACTCAGCCTTCTCCAAAATCAACAACATCATGGAGGAGGCCTTACCCGGGTCCACGGCCACTGCTTCTGACTTCCTCTCCGGGAGTCAGGAGCATGGCCTCTTCGCTTTTAGACATCACAGCAGCAGGTCCAACCTGTGGACCCGGGCTCGTCACGCTGCCTCTCGCTTAAACTGCAGGATCGATGTATCCGGCGACAACTCACCCCTCATCGTCGCCGATGACGTCTCCTCACACAGCCGTTTAAATAGGGCCCAAACTTTCAGTTTAGTTACTTCTTCCCTCACTGGCTACCGTCAAGTAATGTAAACAATCCACCGTCAACCAGTGATAACAGCTGTCAAGACGGGGTGCACTGGCAATAAATTATGTCTGCAGGTAAATCTCATCGCTTTGAATTTCTCTCAGGCAGAGAGTAGTAGAAATTTCATCAAAATGCTCAATTTTCTCAGCCTATTGTAGACGCAGCATCTTTTTCATAATTTTCAAACATATATGGATTCAAAGACCAGCTTTTCCTCTACAAGACGCAATTATTTTTGTTTACATCATTAAATGATAAGTTTGTGTTTTGCTCTTTTGAATAATCAGAGTTTTTTATGAAATAAATATTAAAATTATAAGTTTAGGAAATATTTAAAAATTCAAAATACCAAACCAACACTTTATACCATCAAGGGTGAGGGATCAGAGAAAAGTAGATAAAATTATCTTTCATATGATATATACTTTATTATGTAGATTCAGGGATTTAAGAATAGAGGGTGTGGAAAGGAATCTCAATAATTATTTTTGTTACCAACAAAGAGGAGAATATTTCATGATATTTTAGAAATCCAATAATAAAACTAGATAGTGATGATAAGAGACATTTATTTAGTTTGATTTCATTGAATTTAAGCGGAAATTTTAGATATTTCTTAAATTTACTTATTTAAGTTCTGTTCAGGTTATGGAGAGACACACTGAAGACGGTCATCACACCAGTACAAATGAAATATGTCGAATTTGTTGTGAAAGAGTACAGAGCCGTGCTGAGAGGATTAAAACACTCTAGACGTTATCAACAATTGACTATAAATATAAATGTGAAATTCTGACATATTTAAATATTTCAATTTGTGAGAAATGTATCTCACTGGTACATAATTTAGAGAAATGCGATGCATTGGTTCAATGAGAAAACTCTGAACAAGAAACAATACTTAATGAGGTGAATATGATCCTAATCTTTCACCAGTGATGTGCTATATGCAGTCTATATGGCACACAAATTAAAAGAGGTGCAAGTCAAGTAGATAAAAAAAAGTAATGGACATGGATATCTCAAAAATAAGGTTATGAAAATTATAAGAACTCTTTAAGATTTTCTTAGTGGTTTTGATTGTCTTTAAATGAATGTCCTTATATTACAATTTTTAATGGAATTCTTATAAATCGTTGATTCTGGGATAAATAAAAGTGAATCACATTTGACTATGTTTCTGGTTTATTAAAAAAAATGTCTATTAAGACAATGCTGTGATTGGATTTCAGTTTTACCTTACTCAAAATCCTTACTTTTACGTACAGGTGAATTGATATCTCAAAAACGCCTCAATCTACTAGTATAAAATTTATATGTCTACATTCTACAGATATTCAACATCATTTCCATTACTTTTGTTTTAAAATCTTAAGTGTTGAACATGTTAAAATATTCTCTTAAAAATTTTAATTCACTTAAATTTATGTATCAATTTCATGGGTTATTCCTCTTGCTTTTTAACAACATCATAATAATGATTAAATAATCAATGAAAACTCTGTTAATAAACTGTTTGGTAGTATAAAAATATTTTCGATACACTTAATAACGGCAACACTACATTAGTTTGAAATTCAGAAAAAATCGATCAAAACTGCGAAAAAAATTGTTTCCCTCTCTCAGTGTAAAGCTATGACTCATCATCACTAGACTGGCTAGATTTACCTGGCGAACTAAACTGAAAGCAATAAACGCCTGTGCTCAGTTTCTGCGAAGGCAGTGAAGTCTCTCCGACTCGTGATTCGGCAACGCTGGACCCAGAAACTACTGGAAGCCCGACACCAAGGAAGGGCAGCGAGAGCTCTGCAACCAACTGAGGGAGATAGGTTTGCCGCCCCGGCAAACCTTGGTCAACACAGAGCTCTCCTTCAACGCTTGGAACTGGTGGCACAAAGGACGCCTGAACTGTCTACCAGTCCGAGCACCCTTCCCCGGGCCGCCGAGCGAGGACAGGATGTGCAGGCACGGGTGCAATTACCAGGAAACGACAGGACACGTCCACTCGGGATGTCAACAGTCCTGTCTCCACTACACCCGTCGCCACGACGCCATCCTGGATCTGATGGAACGCGTTCTCTTGCACGGTGGAAATGTGGAGGAGGTGGAGAGGAACAGACAGACCTGGGGAGGCCGACTCAGGCCGGACCTCCTGGTGAGATGCGGCGACGACTCAACTGTCATCATCGACGCAGCGATCACCTTTGACGACGTCGAGGACTTTGCTCGCGTCCACGCCCGGAAGAGGGAGAAATATTCGACTTATGGAGAAGTTCTCCCTCTCGTCATCGGCGCACTGGGCGCCTGGGATCCCCAGAACGACACCATCCCAAGGAGACTGGGGATCCCCGCGTGGACGTGGAGCGGATTTTGGCGCCAGATGAGGCTCACTGCGATCGAGGCGTCGGCCGGACTCACCAGGGATTTCTTCAGCCATGAGGAGCTCCCGAGAAGCGAGGACATCACAAGATAGTTAGTTTAGTTAAAAATAACACAGACACTAGTTGCAATTGTTAGGCTTAGTTAGATAAATAAATATTGCAGACACCCCCACATTAGTTCACAGACAAACAAATACATATACCTCGTTCTTGTTTTTCTGTTACATGTTCTGTTTAACAATAAACGGCCTATGACATAATTATTGGACATAGGCGAGATGCCCAGAGCCCGCTCTGCACTCGCCACTGGTCAGCCTCTGGCCCCAGTACTTTCGCGCAGTTCAAGTGAAAGTTATGGGGAGGAGGTGATCCAACAGGACGGCACGAAAGTTTGCTCAGTGGCACCATCACCCGATGGTTCCCTGTCCATGCCAGTGCCCCTTCCCCCCTGCATCAGGTGCAGCCTCTGCACCAATGCAGGATGGAGGAACAGGGGGCGAGCGCAGGACGCGGTATGCCATATGCTGAGCAATCACGCCGTTGCCTGTGAACCAGTCTTTGTGCGTGGTACCTGTGACCGGAAGTTCCGTGCTCTCGCAAGTGGCAACCGCCATGCGGTAGCCTGTGAGCGAGACCCGCCGGAAGTACCGGTCATGGAGCTGTTGGACGGGATTGCAGTTTTACTGTATCCCCCCGTCCGACTGAGTGCCACTTGTGCCACTTCGTGTCCTACGCGAGATCTGTCGCCATCGCGATGAGCATGGGCCACCACCTATTCCGCAATCACGGCATCGTCGCTGAGCGCGGATGGCGGTGTGCAGCTTGTCTCGTCCGACTGACCGGTCTCCATTGCGGTTCCGTTCCCGAGGCTTCCCAGGCCTCTACGTCGTCTGCCCCACCCCGAACCAGACGGCAAGAGACCCAGGAGGCCCACCCGTGGTCTGCCCCATCTCTAACCAGACGACGGGCTGTGATCCGTGACGATGAAACCTGCCCTGATGACCGATTGTCCTCCTCCTCCCTGATGGAAGCCAGCCCTCTGTCCAGGGGACGATGGAAGACCGCTGTCCTCTGTTGGAAGCCCGCCCTCCTGTCCAGGGGTCGACGGATGTTACACCAGCTGCCCAGGTTCCTGCACCCACCAGTGGAAGGACCAGCTCAGTTTCCCAGGAGCTGGTCGATGTGTTGGAGCCTGTCAGCCTGCCCTTGGACGATGACGACTTCCCACCAGCAGAGGACAGCCCGCGCCCCTCTGTCCAAGGGATGATGGATGACAGCCACCCTCTGATGGAAGACCGCCCTCCTGTCCAGAGGCCGATGGACGGCACGCCAGCCCGGGTTCCTTCCGACGCACCCCCCACCAGTGGAAGGACCAGCTCTGCTTCCCAGGAGTTGGTCGATGCGCCGGACCCTGCCTGCCCCCTTGGACGACGAGGTCTTCCTGCCATCGGAGGTCAGCCCAGACGCCAGCCCGCTGAGACGAGCGAGGACCGCCCCTCCCGACCCTTCCCCCGGTGCCAGCCTGGATGACAGCGATGCCCAGCCACCCGCCACGCAGTTGGAGCGCCTCACCATCGAGGACAATGCACCGGGATTCGAGCCCTCGACAGGGGGATTCCCAAACACCAGCCTCGCCACCACCTACCAATTTTTAAATTATTTTTTTAAAAAAATAAATCAAGAACTTAAAAATAACCTGTGAAACGCAATTGACATGCAATTGACTTGTGAATTGTTGAATGTTGATATTTTTTCAGTTTTTCAAAATTTCAAAAAACTCCTCCTCTCTCTCTCTCTCTCTCTTTTTCTTTCTTTCTTTCTTATTTGTTTGTTCATTTATTCTTCCATTGGTCTAATTGCTTATTTACTTTTTTTTCTCTTCAAAATATAGGAGTAACCGAATGGAATCAACAAATGGTTTCCGTTTTGTTGCTTATTAGTCCAGAGACTCAGGATTAACTTCAGGTCTTGGGGTGAGTTTATTTCCCCTTGGCTCCCTCAGGGTTGAGGATTGTCCCATGTATTATTTTGCTCCTGGTAAATATTTTCTCGTCATGATTAATCAAAGAATATCGTTTTATAGGTACTTTCTAACGTTTACGATTCGGAACAAAACCCATTTTTTCCGGATATTTTGAAATTTTTTGGGGCTGGAATTTTGGAATCGTTATTTTTTGCGATTCTAGCGATTTTGCGTATGTTTTATTTATCGCTTCTCGACCCTGCCTGCCCCTTGGACGTCGAGGTCTTCCTACCATCGGAGGACAGCCCAGACGCCAGCCCGCTGAGACGAGCGAGGACCGCCCCTCACGACCCTTCCCCCGGTGCCAGTCTGGATGACAGCTATGCCCAGCCATCCGCCACGCAGTTGGAGCACCTCACCCTCGAGGACTCCCATCAGGACGATTCACAGCTGCCCAACAGGATGTCCCCGACAACGAGCCCTCGACAGGGGGATTCCCAATCACCAGCCTCGCCACCACCTACCAACCGCGAGGCAGTTGCCGCTCTCTGGACCAAATGGAGACCCCTGCTGAGAGCGGCGACCCGGGAATCCCTCAACCAACTCGTCGAGGAGCTATCCAGGGACATCCTCACCACAGCCAGAGCCGGTCCCGATGGTCGACGCCGGGAGGAGAGACGACCCTCCGGGCCTCCGAACCAACCGGGACCACCTCAACAGCCGGGCAGGAGGGAAACGGAGATGAGACGCTCCTCCGGGTCCCAACCCCAGCCCGGCCCATCAACACAGCTCCGGCAGAGAAACCAGACGAGGCAGCAACAACGAGTCTGACGGGAACGCCATCACGACCCCAGGGAAGCCAGCCACCTTCAGCGCCTATACAACCGCTTCCCTCGACGGGCCCTGAGATCAATCCTCGAGGAGAAGAGCCCGCGCTACGCCGGAACTTTGCGGGCTCTAAAGGAGTTTACTGACCGGACCATCGGCAACCCGGAAACACCAGATCCCACCACCCTACACGAGGCCAGGACTCTCTTCGAGCGCTGTAGCTTCCAAGCCCCCTCACCAGACATCATGGAAAAGCTTGGAAGCCCTCCCAAGAAGAAGGACATCGTACAGCGCTTGAGGAGAGCATGTAACACCACCCCAGGACTCGACGGGGTGGAATACCGTCACCTCCGGGCTGCCGACCCATCAGGTCAACTACTGGAACTCCTCTTCGAGAAAGTCTGGACGCATGGAATCCCGGAATGCTGGAAGACGAGTCGGACTGTCCTCATCCACAAGAAAGGGGACACCGAGGAGCCTTCCAACTTCCGCCCCATCTCCATGCTCTCGTCCCTATATAAGGTGTTTTCCGGATCCCTCGCATCCAAGATAACAGACGCTGCCAGGAGATGCAACTGGATCTCCCCCTCCCAGAAGGGATTCCTGCCAGCAGTCCGAGGGATCCAGGAACATACCTACTTGCTTCAGAGCGCGACGGACGAAGCGCGCCTGAGCAAGAGGGACGTTGTCGTCGCTTGGCTCGACCTCGAGAACGCCTTCGGGAGCATCCGGCACGAGGTCTTGGAAATCCTTTTCAGCACCCTACCAATTCCAGAATCCACAAGAACAGTGCTGAGGAAGATCTACACTGGGACGGAACAACAGTTCTCCACGACTGAGGGAGACTACTCCTCACCTTGTCACCGAGGAGTCAGACAAGGAGATGGCCTCAGTCCTATCATCTTCAACCTCGCCCTGGAGCCCGTGGTCAGGGCCGCTCTGGACCACCGTGGATACAGCATTAGCCACTCCCCCGCCAATCCAGTCAGGTCGACGTTCTACGCGGACAACGGCACCATCATCGCCGACTCCGTCCCTGACTGCCAGAGCGCCCTCGACCGAATGACAACTGCTGCAGGGCCTTTAGGACTGAGGTTCAACCCGAGGAAATGCAGCTCCCTCTACATCTCCGGCGGGAAGACCAATTCTACCATCCCAGGCCCAAGTATGTACGACCAGCCCCTGAGATGCCTGGAAATCGACCAACCGGAGACATACTTGGGCATCCCCGTCGGAGCAAAGCTGCTCTTCCGTCCCCCCGACCAGACCTCAACAGCCATGGACAGGGTCTTGGACTCCCTTCTCGCCCCCCTGGCAGAAACTGGAAGTTCTGCGGGCGAACGTCCTCCCTGCCTTGGCCCATCACCTCGCTTCAGGACGCGTGGAGAAGGCTGCCCTGCGAGACCTGGACACCAAGCTCCGGCACGCACTCCGCCAAACAACCAGAGTGCCGGACAGGTCTTGCACGGCCTTCTTCCACGCCGACAGGAAGGTTGGAGGCCTCGGATTCACCCCGCTGGTGGCCGAGGCTGACATCTGGACTGTCGCGACGGCATGCCAGCTTCTGGATTCCAACGACGCATCATGGAGGAGGCCTTACGCGGGTCCACGGCCACTGCTTCTGACTTCCTCTCCGGGAGTCAGGAGCATGGCCTCTTCGCCTTTCGACACCACAGCAGCAAGTCCAACTTGTGGACCCGGGCTCGTCACCCTGCCTCTCGCTTGAACTGTAGGATCGATGTATCCGGCGACAATTCACCCCACATCGTCGCTGATGACGTCTCCTCAGTTTCTGCGAAGGCAGTGAAGTCTCTCCGACTCGTGATTCGGCAACAATGGACCCAGAAGCTACTGGAAGCCCGACACCAAGGAAGGGCAGCGAGAGCTCTGCAACCAACTGAAGGAGATAGGTTTGCCGCCTCGGTCAACACAGAGCTCTCCAACGCTTGGAACTGGTGGCACAAAGGACGCCTGAACTGCCTACCAGTCCGAGCACCCTTCCCCGGGCCGCCGAGCGAGGACAGGATGTGCAGGCACGGGTGCAACTACCAGGAAACGACAGGACACGTCCTTTCAGGATGTCAACAGTCCTGTCTCCACTACACCCGTCGCCACGACGCCATCCTGGATCTGATGGAACGCGTTCTCTTGCACGGTGGAAATGTGGAGGAGGTGGAGAGGAATCGACAGACCTGGGGAGGCCGACTCAGGCCAGACCTCCTGGTGAGATGCGGCGACGCCTCAACAGTGATTATCGACGCAGCGATTACCTTTGACGACGTCGAGGACTTTGCTCGCGTCCACGCCCGGAAGAGGGAGAAGTATTCAACCTATGGAGAAGTTCTCCCTCTCGTCATCGGCGCACTGGGCGCCTGGGATCCCCAGAATGACACCATCCCAAGGAGACTGGGGATCCCTGCGTGGACGTGGAGCGGATTTCGGCGCCAGATGAGACTCGCTGCGATCGAAGCGTCGGCCGGACTCACCAGGGATTTCTTCAGCCAGACGGAGCTACCGAGAGGCGAGGACATCACCAGATAGAAATTTAGTTAGTTAAAAATAACAAACACACTAGTTGAAATTGTCAGGGTTAGTTAGATTAATAAATATTGCAAACACCCCCACATTAGTTCACAGACAAACAAATACATACACCTCGTTCTTGTTTTTTCATTACATGTTCTGTTTTCGAATAAACGGCCTATAAAATGAAGGCCATCTGTTCTTATCAGCTTAATATCTGGTCCGTGGTCAATTTGGCCACTTCGATATTAAACTGATTTTTGGACATAGGCGGGATGCCCAGGGCTTGCTCTGCTCTCGCCACAGGTCGGCCTGGTATTGCAGTACTATCGAGGAGAGGAGCCCGCGCTACTCAGGAAATTTGCGGCCCCTGAAGGAGTTCACAGATAAAACAATGGGCAACCTGGACACGACAGGGCCCACATCATCAAGGAGGCCCTACCCGGGTCCACGGCCATGGCTTCTGACATCCTCTCCGGGAGTCAGGTACGTGGCCTCTTCGCCTTCCGCCACCACAGCCATAAATTGAATCTCTGGACCCAGGACATCATGCTGCCTCTTGACTGAATTGCAGGATTGATGTATCCAGCGACATCAACCCTACACACTCATCGTCGCCGATGATGTCTTCAGTGCAATCCAAGAGATTTTTTATCACCATGCTGTTTGGACTTTCTGATTTGAAACAAAACAACTGCAGACAATACAAAACCATGCTGCTAGACTGTTTTTTTTTAAATCGAAAAAGAGAAACTGCCCTTACCCTTTTGAAAGAGATGCATTAGCTAACTGAATTAAATTCAAAGCTGCTGTACCTTTTTATTGCTGCCTTGAAGGATCAGCCCAGCCAACTTTTCTAGCCAACTTTTCTAGCCAACTTTTCTGAGTTACTCCATGGCTATAGACAGCCAAGAATGTTGAGACCCTCACCAGATTCCTCTTGGCTACTTGCACCACACAAAAAAAAAAAAAAAAAAAATTGATGAGAGAGCATTCTCTTTTTGTCCACAAACTTGGAACACTCTCCCATGCAAGCTGAGGGATATTCAAAACTATGTACTTTAGGAAACATTTTTTATAGCTTTAAAGTGTTGTATGTGTCTGTATCTGCGTGTGTGTGTTTGCGTTTCTATTTTTTTATTGTTCTTGTAAAGCACTTAATCATCATCATCATCACCATTATTACTACTATTATTATTATCATTTTATTATTATTATTATCATTATTATAATAATCATTATTTATTATTATTATTATCATCATTATTATCATTATTATGATGATGATGATTATTATTATCATCAATATTATTACTATTATTATTTTTATCGTTAGTATCATTATTATGATGATGATGATTATTATTATCATCATCAATATTATTACTATTATTACCATAATTATAATTAACTGTACATACGAATAGAAAAAACTATAATTCTAATACAATAAAAGATAAAATGTAAGAATTATGGCAAATCTAAAGTAGCTGTAGGGTAATGGGAGAAAAATATATCAAAATAATATGAAGAAAATAGATAAAGTATCTGACAGAATGTTGTTTTTGTTTTTAAGTATTTTACTGTGCTTGCAACACATTTAGGTCATATCAGCGCCAGTAAAAAGGAAGAAAATGAGATAGTATAAAAGTTCTATAATTACAATTAAAGCATCCTAGAAAAGAGGGGAATGGTACAAATAGGCAAGAGATGTAGATTCCAAGCGCACACTATCAGTGTACTTTGAGATTATCTGAAAGATTCATCCAGACACGAGCACAGGATCCCACTAAGAGGAATACACTCAAATGCTTATATTATAAATTCAAAACAGCAAATATAATAATAGCATAACAGAGTGATGATTTACAAGGAAAAAAATATCATCTTCAAATACAATAACTATACATTTGACTGTTGCCCTCCCAGCCCAGGACTCCGGCCAGGGTCAGGTTCAAAACCAAGTAATCTCATTCCAAGACAAGACCATGCAAATTGGAAAACAGCTATAGAGGGATAGAAGACACAGTAAGTGCCTCCCTGCCCACTATGGGAGTTTTCAGAATGAGAAATTCACTAAGTTGTTTTCATAAAACACTTAAAGACACATGAACTATTAAGGTGACAGACTCAACCTTTCATGCTACAGCAGATGTATAAAACGAATATATAACTTATAGGAATCCTTTCCACTGGAGGTTTCACAGACTTGCAGACTGTCAATTTATGTATATTTGGGAAATCATCCACGATACAGGCTGCTGTTTGCAATGTTGAACAACGAGTCCCTGAAATTTTAAACAAAAGGTAAAAATAAGGTTTTATGTGAATTACTATTTTATAATATATTCTGAATAAAATGGCACAAATTACTTATAATAATAAATTACTTAGTGACTTCCATCTGGTTATCAGGATATAAGAAAACCAAGCATTCTTGTTTAAAGAGGTCCTTGTGAAAAATAGAAAAAAAGCAAAGGATTTAAAAAAGAAAAAAAATCCTAAAAATAAAGGCATCTGCCTTTGTTTACTGGTTATTTGATGTGTACTATGTACTAATCAAAATCTTTAATTCATTATCATCGCTTTTCGTTTAAATCCATTAACAATAACAGGCTAATACTGAACATTGGATGGCTCTAGTAGTCAAAGGCAATAAATCAGTCGAGTTACGTGCATGTGGTAAAATGGGTTAACCCGGGGTCAGCACATCAACCCACAGAAGCAAGAATGTATGTAATGTACGATAGAATTTAGCATTTGGCACGAATTCCCAAGCAAGGCAGTACACGCTTTGTCACTATGCTGCATCAAGAGCAAATATCAAAATTAATCGTAACTGTAATACTGCACAAGTTATTTCCGACAACCAGGAATTCAGAAGGCACGCATTCTTGTGTAAATCACGGTATTAATAAAAGAATGGATTATTCATTAACTGGAGCTAAAGTATATTCCGGTTTTGTAATGTTAAAGGACAATTTCTTTCTGCCCTTTGGATAGGATGCGTCTTATCACGAAGTACTTTCCATTGGGTGGACAGGGGGATCAGAAAAAAATCTGTGTCCTGGGATCGGTCTCTATGAACTGTGCTATAAGGACCCCAAACATTCATAAGTAGTAGTTCTTCAGAGCCATGAGGTCGTAGAGCCTGAGTTTATCCCAGCCTCAATAGCATGAAACAGACAATGGCAATTGCTATCCTTTGGATAGGACGCTAGTCTATTGCAAGGTACTTTCCGCCAGCTCTGACAGAAACAGCTACCCAATCACTTCTGGGTAGACGGGGGTCAGAAAAAAATCTCAACTGCAACCAGGATTAATCTTAGTCCCTCAACGAGTGAGGTGAGAGCTCTATTAAGTGAGCAGTCGGGACCCCCAGACACTAATAAGGACACAAAGGAATCATTTGCCTTACATAAGACAATATAGCAATAATTTTATTGGAGGGGGGAAAGGGAACAGTAAAACATATAAAAATATTTTTTTTAAAACCCAAATAACAGACGAAAATAATTTAGCACATATGTGTGACAAGTCACCCCACTAAGGGTTTGAATGCGAAATAAATCACTCAGGAGTGCCTAATACAATTAAGACAGCCTATGACTCTTTGCCAAATAAGCAAAATTATGGCTATCATTCGCTTAACAATGATCCAAATGGACTATTTTTGTATTTTAGTACATTTATAAAAGAGATATCGGTTGATAAATGCCCAAACAATTAACTCTGAATGCGGAAATGCATAGTTATCAATAATTATGAATAAAATGGCTTTATATGACAAAATCTTCCCACACAAATAGTGAACATGACTTTATATGACAAAATCTTCCCACACAAATTGTGAACAAAATCTGTCATCAAATAGCAGCTTTAAATACTGGTCATTTAAATAATAAAGACAATTATTTTAAAAACCCCAGCAATTTTAAAGATGAGACATAAACATAAGTTGTCAAGTAGATTGTAGTGATACTGTTGTACTACTTCTATTGTGTGAATCGTTTGAAATTCAGTAAAATTAGGCTACAAGCAGCTGTCCAACAAATACAATCATTATCTATGGATCTGGTAGTAAAACTTGCCAATATTTAGTGATTTCATGTCAAAATACGAATGTAAAATGCTGAAAAATTTCAGCATATTTATTTTGCTGTCTTGAATCTATTGTAAAGATCGTTATTCAGTTATATTTACACATTTTCACGAATGGATGTCCATGCCATATGACCAATTGCACTTTTTTCTCCTCAAATATGCCATGAATTCAATATTTTGAGTTTAATAGGGTTTATATAATGAGTAGTGAATATCTCATAACAAATCTTAAGAAGAAAATAAACAACAACTGGTTTATCTTTCTTGGTCACAAACTCATGACAAGACAATCCGAGAATAAGAAATATACATTCAATTCCGGTCCCCCACAGCATTTATAGAGGTGTAGAGAAAAGATGTGTTTTTCCAGTTTTGAAATCTCCGGATTCGTTTTGAGAACATATCTTTAAGAAACGTTATAGTAACTCCACAACCAGAAAACATTATATCCAAAACTCCTACCCCACAATATGTCATATCAGTGACTATGCCAAGGACGGTAACTCTACTAGTTGATAACTTTTGAATTTTAAACATGCAAATTGAAGAAAAGTAATTTTCTACAACTTTTGTTCTTACATAAGTAATGATTTACCCATAATTAGTTGGATAAATTATGTATTATTTGTTAGTTCTTTTATTACTAGCAGATAAGATTATTGTAATGCCCTTCTCCTTGGCTGTCAAAGCAGATTAATTCATCTACAAAAAATTCAAAATAGAGCGGCTAGACTTATAAAATTAACAAAAAAAAAGAGATCATATAACACTAACACCAGCTCTCCAGGAATTGCAATGGCTTCCTGTGAAGTTTAGGATAGAATTTAAATTATTGTGCTATGTTTTTAGATGTCTGGATTGATTAGCACCCGAATATTTGCAGGAACTAATTAAAAAATATGAACCCACTCGAAATTTAAGATCATCTCAGTCCTAAACTCTAAAAGTTACCACCTCAAAATCCACTTTTGGTTAAAAAACAAAACAAAAAAAGCCTTTTTATCCATCGCTCCACGCCAATGAGTAGTTCTGTAAAGCTTATTTTTTTATGAAATAGATGTTGGTTAGTTTTGTTTCTGTATTCAGGCTTATTATATAGTGTCGTGTTTAAAAAAAAAAATTTTAAGCGCTGCAGAGCACAAATAACTTGAATGTTTAGGCGCTCTATAAATTCATTATTTATTATTATTATTACTTATTATTATTATTATTATTATCAGTATTATTATTATTATTATTATTATTATTATTATTATTATTATTATTATTATTATGCCATCCAATACACTGACACATTTCTCCCATACTTATTTGGCAACAAGTCCGATAATGAATGGGTGTGGGGGTTTAATGACATTACAGCTGTTGAAAAGGACGTTGAACTAAAACTTTGAAACTTCAAAAACAAACCAACCATCAAAATGGCAGACAATTCAGATGAGTTGAACGATTGTCATCCATGTTCCTGTGAACAATTGAGTTCAGGACAGCAGCATGGTTCCAAATCTCCAAAAGGACATTTTGGTCATTAAAGTTGTGTAAGATAATATGTGAACAAAGAAGTACATCTGCAGAAAAAGGAAATAATATTAAACTACTGTTGTAAATAAAGCTATTTACAAACGAATCAAATAAGTCTCGATTCACATTAATAGTAAATTATTCAATTGATGACTATGGGAAAACTGGAAGGAAATAGAGCACCTAACCAGCAGCAAAAACATTTTTTTTTTAATTTGCGATTAATTTTAATATAAGTTCATGAAAATGAAAGGTGTGGTGGGACTGAATAATTGGAAGGGAGGAATTAACTGAACAAATTATCATATCAAAGCCAACAAGACTTAACCAAAAGAAAGTGATTAGCAAGACCCGTGGAGGGCCTCCGAATACTGTAAATCAGGAGAGTGCACGTGTAGACAAGCTTTGTTTCTATTCCCCGGTGAATATGACTTGGATTTAAATGTTCTAAGGGTCTAAGAATTTAAAACGTGTGGTTTTCTCAATAAAAAACGAACAGTAATTACGGGCAACTGACATTTAAAAGAATAAAGTAAAGGAGGCATTCAAAGTAATAAAAACATTGTTTAAGACAGTCATGATTAAATATAGCCAATGAACAGACAGTTCTGAAGCGCACTGGTCAAGATGTGGAATTTGAACAGGCTGGTCCCGAGTTCAAATATTACTTCAGTCAGATTTTTCACTGTGATTAATTCACTTTTCAGTTCTCTTATACCCTTTTTTTGGTGATTGTTTTTTCTTTACTGCTCTTTCTTTTTTTCTTTAAATTATCAACAGAATATTTCAAAAACAGGGGCCATTTCCTCTTTTGCCTATTTAATGTTTTTGATATGGCCTAAGTTATCTAACCAACAAAAATCTCAGTTCTCACTCTCACAACCACCTTCTTCTTCTTTCAGCTTATCCCGCATTTTGCAGGTCGCCATAATGAATGCCACATCTCCATGCATCTCGGTTCAGCGCATCATCTTCTTCCAGGCCCAGTTCTTTCATATCATCCTTTACCATATCCCACCATCTAGTCTTTGGGTGTCCCTTCTTCCTCTTTCCCGCTAATTGTAAGTCCAATACTTTCCTTCCCACGTACTCCCTCTCTCATCTCTTTACATGTCCGAACCATTTCAGTCTATCTTCTCTCATCTTTATTGATACATTCTTTACGTCAGTCAACCTTCGAATTCGTTCATTTCTCACTTATCTTTTCTTGTCCAGCTCAACATCCTCATTTCTGCCACCTCAACTTCTTTATCTTGTTTTTTTGTTTAGTCCATATAGCATTGCTGGTCTTAAAACTGTTGTACATATTTTCCCCTTCAGCTTTGCGGAAATTCGTTTATAACACATAACTCCACTTACCTTCCTACAATTATTCCAGCCTGCCTGTATCCTTTTCTTAACCTCCATCTCATTGCCCTCATCTCCTAATACAGTTGTTCCTAAGTATTTGAATTGGTTTGTCTCTGGCACATCCTCTTCTATCTTTATTGGTGGTTCTGCCCTCTGTTGTGCGACGCACAAATACTCTGACTTCGATCACTCACGACAATACAGTCCAATTAACAATACTTTCACAATATCAGTCAGTTGTAAGGAGTTATATTAAGCAAATTGACTTTCTTTGCTGACAACATTGTAAGGAGGTGTTAGAATCTGAAATTATTTGTTTGTTTGTTTGTTGCTTTAGGTCTCTTCCAACACAATTGAGGTTATATGAGAGACCGCTGAAACAAAAAAACAAGCAATCTAACAAAAATAGTACAAATGTAAATCAGAATCATAACCTAAAGATATCATAAGCTAAATTATAAATAACCAAGAACAAACAGGCAGAAGATTTACAGAAAAAAAAATATCCCCTGTCAAAAATACAATCACAAACCAAAGAAGCAGGATAGGCTAGTAAAGAGAAGAAGAAACGACATCACTATCGGATCGTACACCCATGCGAACATCATAGGTATATGATTCAAGGGTGATGCTCCCATCCAACCACCCGCGAATCTGAAATTAAATATTCCACATAACCTGTTGTAGTTCATATCTGGTTACCTGCATGAAGATATTTTACATGTATGGTTCATTACAAGAAGTAAAATCTCTTTTGAATACTGCACTTATCTTAAAAATATGAAAGCAATAATTACCAGTGTATCACTGCTAAAGAGGCTTCTTTAACTTTCACTCATGATGTATAATGACACCAGCAGTGATGTGGGATATGGATCTTGTCATAAAATATCTGACTATAATACCATTTGTCAGGATAAAATGCCAAAGAATGTTGATATCTTTACGATCTGAAAAAAAAAAGAGGGGGGAAGAAGGATTCAAGATAGGCCTATGTTATTCCCCATACAGACGTGTATACATCATAATATGATGTGATAATAATAAATATCATGAACCAAAAACAGTGCCCAAGGAAAAAAATTGAAGTGCCCACTGTTGGTAGTGTAATTACTATCATTTTCTTTGCAAAATGAGATATTTTTGCCAAAATAAACGAGGGTCAGAAATGTCCTGTTGACACTTGCCAGTGAACACCCTCATACGGAAGGCTCCCCTAAGTTTCACGTCTCCATCATTTTAACCTTCCCCTCCATTCTTATTCTTACTTTTTATAGAACTATAAGTGAGTAAATGGGTAACACATAAAAACATCAGTGGTTATCGATAATTTGCATAGTTTAGCATTGTGACTGTCTGAGGTTTCTCCAACAAATGATTTTTTTAACATTTTCACATACTGTTATAGAATTAAAGCTCCATGTGAGCTAAGTACAGAGGATTTAAATTTAAAATTTCGAAAATCCATCAATAATTTCAAAAGTTATGATTTTTTTATGGTCATATATATTAATTGGTATAACCCTTATAGAGGAATGTTTTTCTACAAAGTGGACCGTTTTTTGGTTGAGTTTTAATGAAATTGTGCCATAACTTTGGCATCATCAATTAAGATAAATCAATGAAACTTGGCATTCTTGTACATTTTAAAAGTCTATTTCTGTGGTCAAATATACGTTATCTTGATAAGTTTCTTGTATAGAAGGAACGAAATTGACGTCACCCAGCTCTTTGTTATTGTTTTTAGCCAATCATTTTATACTTAGTTCTCACTGAATTGTGTTAATCAGACTATAAACATTTAACATTAAAGTTTTGTGCCTTGGTATGTTATATCTGGCCGGTGGATGTTATGAGTTTTTTTAACTAAACGCATAGCAACGTTTGAAAGTAATGGTTGTTAATATTGTGAAAAATAACGACAGAGTTAGGGTGAATGTGCTGTAAATTAATATCAAGTGATAAGAGAATCATAATATTATATATATATATATATATATATATTATATATATATATATATATATATATATATATATATATATTGAGAGAAAGAAAGAAAGAGAGAGACCGGGAGAGAGAGAGTGGTGGTGGTGAGAAATGAAATAGAAAGTGGAGGAGAAAGACACAGAAAATAAATAATAATAATTATAACGACTGAGAAAGACACAGATAAAGAGAATGGGGAGAGAGAAAAAAAAAAAAGAAAAAAGGAAGCTGCTATTTTCACCGTACGGTGATATCTTGGAAGTTGATTGTCACTGTACTGTAAGGTGATAATGGTATCTTGGTAGGCTATTTTAACAAGCTATAATAATAGTCAGATAATCAATGAGTGTCTTTTAATACGGATTTTATTTTATGAGTTATATTGCAAGTTTTAACGAGCATCAATACCAGGTTTTAATATAACGAGTGAAATTTTTTAAAAACTGTACTGATAAATGATATGAATTTCTAATCTGCTTTATCCTACATCACAATCTGTTGAAAGCTAGAAATTTTAGGTGATAAATGAAGATAGACATTTTAATGTTGTCACCATTGTTGACATTCATAGCTGCTTTATGAAAAGAAAAAGAAAAAAAAAAAAATATCCGCAAAGCAATACAATTCAGCTTTCATCCCAATGATTAAATAAAAAAGGCCAACTAAAGAAAAAGTGTGTTTTGTCTTTTAAATTTAACAACAAAAATATTTAGGCAAACAAAACAAAAATAAAATAATTAGGTAAAAATAATAATAATAAAAATGATTGCCCAAATAAAGACATAACAAATAAGTATCTAAAATAATATGGGAAAAAAAAAAGTCACAACGGGGAGTCAAACCACAGATTGTAATGACGAGCGGAAGTGCAGCCCATTGAGCTAACAGGACCCATGGTAGTTGGACTTAAAATTATATTTATAAAAAAATCTGTGGGTAGTAGCTCTAACGTTAGTATTAGGGACTCAGTTGATGATAGTGATTCTGATACGGTGAAAATAGCCTCCTTTATCATTTTCACCGTACAGTGATAATACGGTGAAAATAGTCCGTCCGAAAATAGAGAGATGGAATAGTGAGTGGGCAAAATAAGAAAGAAGGAAATACAAACAATATAAAATGACGTAGGGAAACAGTGTGGGGAGGGAGAGAGGAGAACGGCTTGGGGGAGGGGGGGGGCGACTAGAAAGTGGAGATGAAAGAGACAAGAAAATACCAAAAAATTAAAACGATTTTTTTTTCTCGTAGAGTAAGACGGGGATAAAGAGGGGGGAGAGAAGAAAAAAAAAACCCAGAAAAACTGTGTGGTTGGTGACTTGAAGTTCATCACTCGTATATGAATTCACAAATCATAATTGTGTTGTAGATGAACTCATTTACTGCGACTCAACACTTGTTGACTCCATTATTATAGGTATTGTGACTCGACCCTGAATACGACTCTGAATAATTGTATAGTTATTCAGAGTCGACTCTGAATAACCGCAGCCAACTTAAAGGAGGCCTTCCGTAAGGCTCTTGGGGTAATAGG
Organism: Berghia stephanieae; assembly: GCF_034508935.2. Taxonomy (NCBI): domain Eukaryota; kingdom Metazoa; phylum Mollusca; class Gastropoda; order Nudibranchia; family Aeolidiidae; genus Berghia; species Berghia stephanieae. Next base: position 49,396,863 of record NC_088363.1, read on the forward strand.
GGACCAAAACAACCTCTGGAACTAGATAGCCTCATAACGCTGCCAACCCTGCAGTAACAGAGAGAAATTCTCTCTCCATTAGGGTCAACAGCGTTTTGGAGCAGTTCCTTTACCAAGCTGACCTGAACGGTACGGAAGGCCTCGCGACTTTGCCTTGGTTTTGCCGCCATACAAATTCGTCCACGTGCGAGCCCCACATATTAATTTGTCACTGAAATAAATGTTTTTCTTATTTACCTTGCCTTGAATTGATAATGCACTTGAATTTTAAAACGTTTTTAAAAATTGAAAATAAACTTTTAGTTTCATTGAATGCTGGACAATGACTTGATAACTTGATGATTGACAGCTACTCTGAACTCTGCTCTGGCCTCTCGTGGGCAGAAGGCAGTGTTGGGTTATTCGATTGCTTTTATACGATCTGCCTATGCTCGAGCGCCAAGCCACGAGTAATCATTCGAGCGACATGCTCTAGTAACGAGCGAAAAATCGAGTCTTTGGAATACAGGGCGCCAATGGTTGCACACTGGTTCAAGCCAGAAAATTATTCGATGGAGATGTTATTTTTTTTTAAATTCGACCCCTTTCGCACTTCAAGATTTTAGTGACGGCGTGATAAAGGGAGTGTCTGTAGAGAATTTGGTAAAATTTAGTATTTGTTATATGCGTACAAGTGTGTCTTACGCGTGTGAAAAGACTTCAAAACGATGTATAGGTACTTTGACTATCCCATTTTAACACACACACAAACACACACACACACACACACACACACACACACACACACACCAGGGATATGTATGACACACACCTGTCTATCAATCAAATCTCAACACAGTAGTAATGGGTTAGCTTTCGATAAGATAAAGGAATGTTTCGATGCCAGATTCCTGTGTATTTTTTGTTAAGTTCCTATCATCATCATCATCATCATCATCATCATCATCATCATCATCATCATCATCATCATCATCATCATCATCACCACCACCACCACCGCCGCCATCGCCACCGCCCACCACCTTCACCACCACCATCACCACTACAGTCTTCATTATAATATATTTTTTTAAAAATATGAACAGATTTTAATGTCGTGTAATGTAATAACAGAATTCACAAAATGCTCTAAGGCGCTACACATACAAACACAATAGGTAACAAAACACAAATACTATTGTTATTTAAAACCCTTCCCGACAAGGAATGTTTTGAAAAGTTTCCTAAAATCACTAAGCTCGGAGCGTTTGTGATTTCTTTATCTAGTTTGTTCCATACTTTTGGGACTCCGACAGAGAAAGAATTTTCAGCTCACGATAGTTTGCATATATGGGAATATTAATCAGTCGTTCTTTCTCTTTAGGGGCCCCAAAAGTATGGAATAAACTAGATCAAGAAAGGGAGCGTAATTCAACACCTGAAACTCAGGTGTGTTTTGTCACCAGATAATTCGACACCCCAAACTTGGGTGTTTATTGTCACCAGTTAGATAATTCGACACCCGAAAATTCGGGTATTTATTGCCACCATATAATTCAGCACCCTGAAAAGTTGAGGCTTTATTTTAGTTTGTTGTTGTTTTCTATTATTTTTGTCTATTAAAAAACACAAACTCGAAATTTTATTAATCTCGGTTTGTCTCCCACATTCACATAAACTCTCAACAGTACATGAACAACGCTCTCGCTCGCTCTCTCTCTCTCTCTCTCTCTCTCTCTCTCTCTCTCTCTCTCTCTCTCTCTCTCTCTCTCTCTCTCTCATAAAACCATATAAACGCATAGATTTATTATAACACAATCTTCATTTCTTGAAAGTTTTCATTTCTGCACACCGACCTACCCAAAACATTACCCTACGTGCACGTATTATTAGAAAGTCTGACAACCTTACATAATCAATTATGGGATTTTTAAAAGACTGTTGTAAGGGGCAATATTTTGCTTTGGACAGAAAATATTTATATTGCAACAATGAGCTCATAAAATCTGATCTGCAAATAAGTATGTAATATCACACTTTCCTCTCATCACACCAGACTTTCGTTATTCTTACAATTTTCCCGACTGAGACAACGTTGTTAACGGCCTGGTACTAATTTCACATCTGAGTAAGATTAGAGAATTTGAATAAAGTGCCTTTTTCTAAGAAATGAACTATACACTGCTCAGAGCAGGACTCGAATCCATGACCTTCCGATTAGAAGGCGAGTGTCATATCACTTGACCACATGCCCGCACAAAAATGTATGTCCTGGTTTAAACTGATGATAGTTTGAATCACGGCATTAGTGTGTCATGGTGTTTTGTTCATTACAATGGAATGTTTATTTACATTGAATGACAGTCACAGGACGTTGATTTGTCTTGCCACCACGACAGCCGGGCGTGAATTGGTCAATTCATATTGCTATTGGAGAACCCACAATATTTGCAGGGAAAAAAGGCTGCTATGAACAGGTAGTCATCTATTTTAATTGTTATATTACTGCATCGTTGAAATTAATATAGACCGAGATGAATCTTTTGAGCTATCAACGATCAAAATCGCTCCGGTAATTAAAGGCTGTAGGTGCGTGCAAACAAATCCGACAACAGAGCGGCCAGATGGCTATTCAAACATGAAACGACAGATTGTTTTGGCCAACCGATTTTTAAAATGACCATTTGAGTCAACATGTGATAGAATTACCCTTGCTTTTAAAACAAATAGATTTGCAGGTTACTCGAATATCAATCTTTAATTATTAAATTTGCCAGTATGTCTGTGCTCGCTGGCAAAAATGTATACGGAACACTTTTGATCAAGAGCCCTATTTAAAAAAAAACAAACAGAATAGATATTTGCACACAGTTGATAGAGATCTAACTAAAAACCACGCTAAGAATATGGAACTTCAATTTTAAAATGGAGGATTGTATAAATCCACTTTGATACGATAGTAACAAAAAAAAAAAAAAAAAGGTTCAAAATTCACTTAAAGTCACTGATAAAATCACTTAATAATCCAACAGAATGTTTTAAAAAGTGTCTTATAAAGTATATTATATGTAAAACTCTTTTGGCCTCCAAACCTTTTTGTTCCTGGCTGTTCCAATTCTTTAAATAGGTAATAACATTGTACAAAATCCCTTTAATACATAATTTTTAAACTATCTGTCAAACAACAATTTTATTACACCCGTTTATTAATCTTAAAAGTTTAAGTTTAAACATACATGAATGGAAAAAGAGTTTTGAGTTCCGTGTTTGGTATTTTCCTTTTTTGAAGCTGCTATATTCATGGATTGCTTTAAACCTTGTTGTGTTGTATCGCCTTTTATATTTTCTTATTGTCACTTAGATGGCCGTTAGCCTGGTATTTCGCAGTATTTTTATAGAGCTGTCACGTTATTGTTAAAATTTGCTTTAAAATTGCCTGCGCGTAGTGTTTTAGGTCATTGATTTGCTAAAATAACTCCATCGTTCCTTAATCATTCATATGTAGAATATACCCTCTTGGCTGTGTTCGGACGTTGTTTCATTTTTATTTTCTGACTATTGTTGCAAATTTTGCACAGTGGCAAAACGATTTTAGATTGGACCCTAGACTTGATTCTTAATTGGCAAATATTTTTTTTACCGGTTTGGTACCGGCTTTAAATCTGTGATTAGCCCTATTTCAGATTTCAGTCAGAATTACTGAAGCTCTACTAACTTTTAATTCCTTTTCAAATATTTATACATTTAAGCCGTGCTGTTGGAGTTTTAAATTCTTTTTCCATATTGTTCCATACAGTAGTTGTGTGTATAAAATGGGCAGAAAATGCTCTGTCCTCAATCGTAGAACAGTCTACAGAGATCATTCTGTTCATCTGAAAATAACTGTACAAATTTCCAAAATAAATTCAGAAACGTAAACAGTGGATTTCATGCTTACCAAATAAGCTTAACTTTGAGGATGTTACTGAACATTAGAGAGTTTGTGCTCTACATTGGCCTGATAACCCAAAGATGGTTCGTGTAGGACGATATTTTGTTACAGAGATGTCAGATTTCATGGAGTCTGATTAATTCCAGTATGATTCATTTTATGACAAATTTTGTTGTAAAGTTGGAAATTGTGTTGCCCTTTTCACTCTTCCGTCAGGATCAGATGATTCATATATCTTATTGAGTGGTGAGAAGAAAGTCCAATTCACAAGTTTGCAGTATATTTCAAATACAACACGGGAACTAAAAATCCCAGGGTGACGTATGAGATGTATCATTTGGTGAAACGTATTCGTCACCCATTCATCAATGAGATTAAATGTTGGAGTCAGCTTGAAGAATTTCTACGATTTGCCAAAGCAGAAACACCATTTGAAGTTACTGAGAAGAAAATCAACTTTTGTACCAGAAATCTTCAGCTGATGAATTCGTTGAAAAACACAAGGCTTTACTCTGCAGAGGACCTGTTTTTAGCGCTTTCATGGTATGAGAAAGCCCGTGCTTTGTATCTTGAACTTCGTAATTTACAATTACCATATATTTCTATCATGAAAAGGATTACAAGTGTGGCAAATAACACCTCTGATGAAAATCTCTTTACGAGTGTTTTTAATCATCTTGATGAAAGATCCAGAAATTGTATTTTGATTATTGATGAGGTTTATGTCAAGGCATCAGTTTCATACAAAGGAGGCACCATGTATGGATAAGCTACTGATTACCCTAATAAATTGGCTACAACGTTTTTATGTTTTATGGTAAAGTGCTTTTTTTTTTTGGATCAAGAACATTTCTTGTCAAACTGTTACCTTATCATGACTTAACATCTAATTTTCAGTACAGTAACAATATAAATGTCATTTCTACCATTGAAAGATGTGGAGGGAAAGTAATTGAGGTAATAAATCATAACAACCGATTAAATCAAGCTTTTAAAAAAAAAAGTTTCCAAAAAAAAAATGAACCATCTCCTTGGATTATCATGTCCACGGTTGATCTTACAAGACCCTTATTTGTGCTTTATGATACTGTTCACCTGTTGAAAAATATCCGAAACAACTGGATCACTGAGAAAACAAAATGTCTGAATTTCTACCCTTGTCATTCATCTGAACCAGTAACTGCCCAGTGGTCTGATTTGGAGGAACTTCATAATCTTGTAAAACTTTCAACTCTTTCCAAAACAGCTTTAGACCCCACAAGTATTGAAAAACAGAAAGTTCCCTTGTATTGGAATTATTTTCAGAGAAGACAAGCTCTACATTGAAATCGTCATCAAAGTCTGTCAGTTCTTGTGTCAACACTGCCTTATTTATAGATGACGTTTTGAAGCTTTGGAAAGTTTTAAACACAAAATCTCCCTTTCAAAGCATGCGTTTTCGTGATCCAGATCGATTATGTATTGAACTTTCAGAAGCTGGTAGTCATCAATAGAATATCCTGGATCAATGGGCACATCTTGTTGACCGGATGGCTGCATCAAGTCCTGTTCTAAGGGAAAAATCCTTCACAAGAGACACAGCAAATGCGTTAGCTTGGACATGCAGATGCCTTATTGACGTATCATAGTACCTCTTGACACAAAACAACTCTGTCCATCATAAATATGTTGCCATTGGTTTCTTCCAACAAGATGGCATAGAGAAGCAATTTGCTCATTTTAGGATGTCAGCTGGTTGTAATTTTTATAAAACAGCTCAAGATCTTTTGAACTATTCTCATATAGACAGGGCCAAGCATTGAATTTGAAAAGGATATTGATTTTAACTCCTCTGGACATCCCTGTGATCTGTTTGGGAAAGAACTGACAGATTCTGAACTTCTCATCGTTGACGACCTTCCTCTCACTACTAACATACTATCATCTTTTGAGAAAATGATTTTTTTTTATATATCGGAGGCTATGTGGCCTTAAAGGATGAAAAGTTGCGAGGATGAGATGGAGATGAAGAAATCCAAGTCTACACTGAGGAAGTGGACAGAGGTGGTCTAAATTATCTTTCGACCGCTACTTTTCACCTTACTATATTGTTACACTTTTTACAAACTGTCTGGGGAAATTCATTGTCGTTCAAGACTCTTAAGAATTTTTCAAGATTTTCCAGCACTGTTTCATTTGGATGTTGTTCTCAGCAAAATTTCTGCACGCAGAATTGTAAATATTTTATTGAAACGTTTCTTTCTGACAGTGACAATGAAGTCCAACAACAGAGAAGGAAAATAGCCAAACTGTCATCTTAGTAGTTGTAATGAATAATTTTACTCATTTTTGCACCCTCACAAGTCCTATTTCATGCATTATTATACTGTTGAATCTTGTAATGGGCCATGCTGAATGCATACCTTTTTATATGAGTTCAGAAACTCAGAGGGAAAGATTCTGTGTTTATTATAATGGATATATATTAAATTGTGCAATTATCAAGGTAAGACGTGTTTTATATTTTAATACTTATTTTTCTATGTTCATTCAATTTCTCTCTCTCTCTCTCTCTCTCTCTCTCTCTCTCTCTCTCTCTCTCTCTCTCTCTCTCTTTGTGTGTGTGTGTGTATGTGTGTGTGTGTGTGCGTGTGTGTGTGTGTAAGTGTGTGTGTGTGTGTTTTACTAATGTGATTTATCGAAAAAAGAGGTTTTGACTACAAAAATATATTTACTATTTGAAAAATAAAAAATAACATTAATTTTCTTTTATTATTATATAAAAACATGTAGTCAAAATTCCATTTTTTATTGCAATGCTAATATTGCTATTCCCTTGTTATTTTCAGGTGGTAGGAGGTCTAATTTGATGATTAACACACACAAAAAAAGCCCAAAATTTAATTTTTTGGGACATAGTGAGACAAAATAGTCTAAAAATAGACCAAAAAACACAAATTTCTTACAGCAATGCAGCAAAAACCAACGAATAGATCTCTTCCAAATTTACACACAATGTTTCTTACAACAAGAGCTACATCATGATGGATAGGTTTAGTAATAGTCCTGAAAATAAGATTTTAAGAAATTTTTTTCGATTTCGACTGAAAATTTGGCGCGGAATTACAGGAAAAATTCGATTTAAAAATTCATAAAACTGCTCAATTTTAGTTTACCACAAAACCCATCCATCATGATGCAAAACACATCATAAGAAAGATTCTGACCAAATTTGAAGACAATCTGATGGAATGTTAGAAAATCAGAGAATGACGCAAAATGGAATTTTGATAAAACGCAAAATTTGTCATTAATTTGATAATAAAGCTAATTTCGCAGACAAACAAAGGCCAAGATCCATAAAAATTTCAAAGTATAATCAATATGGAACAAGAAAACAGTAAAATTTTGTAAATTTATCAAATTCTGAAAAAAATTATGATCGATTCGCTAACCCATACCCCTAAGAAAAAATTTGCGGAAAAATTGAATGATATCCGTTTTTTATTTTTAAATATGCTTTATAGTTATAACATTCATCAATTAAATCTCAAGAGAGAATTTTGGTGACTCAAAAACCACTTAACCGGCCGTTGGGTTTTGAAATTCCCGTTTAGTATTACGCATTCTCTTTTACAGACTCACCCCATAAAAATTGTCCGTGTACGCACTTAAATGCTTTCCTTTTAAGATGGTATAGCGTTTTAGTTTTTATTACAAAACTATAGGTTTCGGGTGGCGAGAGAAAAAGTTCCATCTACTTGGTCTGTGTCAAAAGTTTTGATTCTCCATTAACTTTATTTTGCGTTAGTTGGATTCCCTCCGCAATACTTTTAATATCTTTATATATAGTTTAAAGCGGAATATTTGGCCTTTCAGAAAATGCATTGGATTTTATAATTCCTTTCTTGTAAAGATATTGAATGCCTTCTCTCTTTTTTCAATCCACTTTTTAGTGACATTAATCACCGTCATTGTTGTTAGGGTAAAAAAGGGCTGTCACTTACATTTGTCAAGTGTGTCAATCTAGTATCTTATTACTATGCCAAACCGTTTTGCAAAGCCTCAAAAAGTTCAGAACTTATTGGCATTTAAAGTCAAGGAAAACATTCTCGTTTTATTTGGAATTGTAGGGGAGGATGGTGAGAAGTGGGACAAAAAAAATAATTGAGATCTCACTAAAATCGTCATATTTTTAAAATTTTAATGTGTCCATTGACAAATTTGTTTATTTCGTAACAAAGTAAAACACTTCTCAAGCATTGTAAGCACTTTTAAAATCATAAGAACATTTATTTCATTACTTTAATTTTACAAGAAAAATTACATATTATAGTCAATGTCACTGGTTTTATGACATTAAAATATAAAGGTATTTTCAACCAAAATCGGACTTATGATATTATAAAACGTCCCCTCAAAAGTAAAGCTTTAAATTATTAAACAAGTCTGCTGATTAAATTAAATTATAACTTTATTTATAAAAATTAAGAAAATGTCAACATTAAAATGAATGGTTTGGCAACCAAAACGTTCCTATTCAGTAACATATATAGACAATACAATACACAGAAACAAATCTTGTCTTGTTGTCGTCTCGGGTTTGCTCCTCTGTAATCTTGTTGCTCTGACTTTTCGTGAAGATGTGTAGTGTGGACACTTCTTCACTCTGTACCGGTCACGGCCCAACAAATATTGAGAACAACCGTGCCACTCAAATTTGTTATACGTACACGACTTAGCAATATCCTTTTGGATCTGGATAAAGATTTGACCGACTCAGTTTTTAACGGGCACCATTTTTATTACCACACTCTTTAATTGAGATGTGATATTACGACAAACGTCGCTTTTTAATTCGTCACGGACCGACCAGCCTTTATATTTTTATAACACAGTTTTTGGTCTCTTGTGTTATTTAGTTTGTTCTGAACCGGCCAGTATATCACAGTTTCGACCTTCTCTGTGCTATACTTTATTGGGACATATCATAGTTGTTATGGACTTATACATATAGGCCAGGAAAGAGTTGCTCCCCTTTGTTATTAGCAAATTGATATTAGTTACAGCCTAATTAGTTATTATTCATTAAGTCCATTGTTTAAAATATTATTTGTACTAAAAAATATCAGAGTGGCATGCCCTATAGAAGGATGCACTCTTTGTTCCTTACTTTCCATAGTTGAGTTATTTATACTATTTTTCCTTCTTAAAATGTTGTTGCGATATATTTGTATAGACTCTAACTTATACACAGTGATAAAACTATTTTCTCACATATCACTTCCTAGGTAACGCTTCTGAGTTGAGTGATTCCACGATATTAATCTGGGGTCCCGTCAAAAACACAACACTGGCGACGAGGATTTTTCACCTTTACCCTGCGCATCTGCCTATCGGAGCGTTTCGTTACGTCAGTCGAAAAGTCAAAACACCACGGACTGCCAACCGAGAAAACCGGAGCAAGTGCCTTTTCTGTCTGCAGTCTCGTCAGCACGTGGTAAGACGCCCTCTTCGTGGACAGTCGCCCATCACGTGGTAAGAAGCCTTCCCGCCTTTTTTCCCCGCCACAGCTCGTGGGCGCTGAGGTCAACTGCCTACGTCACGAAAGGAAACAAAACGGTACGTCGTCTTCATACAACCAAGCAGTCGGACGCTTAGGTGGGTAATTATAATTATATTTCGTCAATAATTTACTACCCTTCGCTCGCGTCCTATCTTCGTACCCTTATTGATTGTACATAATATAGTCGTGTCAGCAGTACTGTCATCATGTCAAATAAAGAGCTCATCACCATATCGAGGGTAGGGTGCAAAACTATCGTAACTTAAGTTACGATAGTTTTGCACTGAGAAATATATTGTGCCTTGAAATACTGCGCACCTGGTGTCAAATCGACATTCTTGTAGCATTAAAAGCAAAAAAAAGTTATTCGAATTTGAAGAATTATCTTAACTAAACGGTTACACTTTTGTGGAAATATGACTATCGTAACTTGACTTTTCCCTTCAAATTTATGTATCGTAAGAGTTACGATAGTCTTGTTGCCAAATAAGTATCAAACTATTAAACATAAAATTGTTTGTTTGTACAGAGTTACGATAGTATCTTTGCCAAATAAGTACCAAACTGTTTAACATAAAACTGTTTGTTTATTTATAGTTTATAGGCTGTAAATGAGACTTTGGATCATGATATAGCACCCGTTCCTTCCTTCTCGATGTTCATCTCAACCCGTAGAAAGTTATCAAAATCATAGTTTATATGTGAATAAAAAATCAATGCCTAATAAAACGTGATTATATTCATAGCTTTTATAATACGATTCTAATCTATAACTTCTGCATTGATTCATATCCCAGCAAAACAATTTAAATCTTCAGCGGATTAAATGACTGGATCAGGGACTCAAACCTAGACCATTTCAATGAGTAACAGCTGATCTCTCAACATATTGGTGCTTTGATAAGTCAGTGATATTCGGTCAGTTTGATGAGAAAAAAGAGAATCACTGCCCATTATGATAAATTGTTTCATAAGTGTTCTATTTGCCCCTAAATGTTGTCCACGCTTAGTTTGCTTCAATAGCTCATAAAAAGTTATCAAGACATAAGAAGTTATGTATCATTCATGATTAAGTCAATGTATCAAAATAGACAGTAGACGGTCCACTAAGTAACTCCCTCTTTCTGATTGAATGATTTAAAAAGAATGAGTTCTTCTTTGACCTGGAAAGGCAAGTTGTTCACAAATACTCAGACAAAATAAAAAGGTTTCTTTGCTAACCAAACCTGTGGAGGTCCTTGAAGATTTCAAATTTCCAAATTGAGTTGAAATTTCTTTTGAGGTCATTGAACATTGCCCCCATTGTCAGGAATCAATGTAGAACAAGGTTATTAATTTTACACAAGTCTTTCCTAAAGCCGTACTTGAAGTCTGACAGTCTCTGTGTTCCAAACAGAACTTAAATCAGGAATTACGATCAGAGCAAAGAAAAATGGGTGCCAGGAATAGTTATTGAAAAAACTGGACCTTTATCATACCGGGTTGAAACACCAACTCAAGGCATTATAAGACGGCACCTGGACCAACTGAGATCACAGACATGTTCCAGTTCCGGTGGTGAAAGCGAACAATATAATCAAAATCATAATAAGGGAGAGGAAATAAGGGATAGAATAGTAAACAGTAGCGCTGAAACAGAAAGCAGAATAGATGACGTCATGTCAGATGTAGAAAGTAGTAGCGCTGATAGGGAAACCAATGTTGATGACCCTATAGCGGAAACTTTACTTAAAAGCCCGCTACCAGTAGCTTTGAGGAAAGCTAAAAGATCATGTAAAAGATCAATAAAGCCTCCGAAAAGCTAAAGTTATGAATTTATAATTTGTAGTCATTTTAAGCTATTAAAAAGAAAAGTGTTTTTCCTTATTTTATTTTGTTGTTCGTTGTCCAATCCAAAAGATGGAGGAATGTAATTGACTTTTATTTATCGAAGTGACTATTCTCATCCCCCTAGTCTAGGATGCTAGTCTTCATAATAGTAGTCCACAATTGTTGTATGTTTAATCCAAAGGTTGTAATGCAGTAATTTGTTAAGTTTCTTGTCACAAGTTGCACAATTAAAAAAAAAAATCAATCAAATCCAAATCGCAAAAAGCCGGCGACGTTTTATTCGGTAATGAGAATAGAGGCAGCCTTTATTTATACTTTATATATAATTATTATGTGAATGATCGAAGGAAGATAATCATTTAATATTTTCAATGAGTTAGTTTGTCATGAATTATGTCCCCTTATTAGAACCTATTCTTTTATTGTCCTTGACGTTTATAGTTGTTTCCCTTTTTTAGTATAAAAGGAAATGTTTTTAAAATAAAGTCCTCTCTAATGTGCTAACCTCCAAAGAGACTTCATGTCATTTTTTTATCAAGAGTCATCCGGCTATTTATGGAGCACATGACAATTATCAATTGCAATAATTGCTTACGTCTAGTGTGTACAAAGTGTACAATATGCTGTGTCATTTGAACACATTGTGGCATTCTTACGTGAATCTCGTGAAAAGCCTGTAATTGTGAAGATATCAACGTCAACGCATGGGCACGGGTTGTGGAACGGACTATAGTTACATATACAATTAGGAACCATAGGAGTCGAAGATTTGATGTCTTGACTTTTCTTCCATATTTTGAAGACTTCATTATTTTATGAATGGTGTTGAACAATGGGAGTCTTCTAATTAAACGGATTATTATATTCGACAAGCATAATGAGGTTAAAAGTTGTGTTTATAACCCAATAAACGTGTTTATATGTAGGCCTACGTGAATAATTTATTCAGAGTATGTGTTCAACATAATTAAATTTAAAACATTGGACTTTGAAAATATTTAATAATTAATCTGGCGTTCGTTTTTTAATATTAATAACTAAATTATAAATAAATAATTTCTCTTTATAATTCATCTAAATGAGGACAGACGCTTTGGCGTCTATTCCAAGGGAAGACTGGAATAACTCAGGCGTCAGCCGCATTGCAGCGCCACAAACTGAACTAGGGCGAGGCTACTTACTCAAGGCCACACAGCTTATAGGATATTCGAAACGGTATCTTTTGGGTATGAATCAAAGACCACTGAGCCACGATGAGTATCCAACTACCCATTTCGATACGTTATAAATACGTTTCACTAAAGCTTATATTTTAGACGCTTTCACTGATTACTTATTTTTTTATTTACTAGTTAGAACCTACATTTCAATTGAAAGTACAAGCCAACAGTCAAGTGCAACCGTGCAACTGTGTTGATCTTGTTCGATTATCGACTACAAATATCGAATATGAAATCAACTGAGCTAAAGGTGAGGTTTTGATGTTGCTGTTGTTGTTGTTGTTGTTTTGTTCTTGTAATTGTTTGTGTTATTAAAAATGTAATTTCATAATTCGCAAGTTATTTTTAAAAGAGGAATATTTGTATTCATCTAAAAATCAAACCAAGTGCAATAATCGTACAAATCCAAAGTAAAAAATAATAAAACTAGTTTTGCAGGCAAATTGTTAAACACAAAATAACGTTTTTATGTTGTTAAAGATATTTTAAAATAATTTAAACCTTTACAAGCAATCAATTGTTTACCGTAGTTGATCTTGAACTTGAGTGACCTCTGGATTTGGCTCGATGCAGTGTCTCTCCAATAATGGGCGATAACTCGATCAAATATTGTGTGATTTGCTTGGAACTCCATAATATGTTTGTAACTGACAAGCAAGTAAACTTTATTGTTCAAGTGGTATAAAATATAGTGTGGTTCGTAAGTTATTTAAAACAAGGAATCTTTTTATTCATCTAAACTTCAAATCAAGGGCAACAACTCGCACAAATTGAAAGGAATATCAATAAAACTGTGCACGTGACTTGTTTAAAGAAAAATAAAGTTTTAATGTTCATAATTTTCTTTTTAAACATCAATAATTTAGAAGTCGTAATCTAGAAAAATTAGTATTTATAGATTTAACCAGAAAACTCATCCTTCAAATGTCGATCGATTTAAATGACCCTCATCACCGCATACGGCACGGAGCAGTGTGGCTCAGCGGTACGGTCTTTGCTTCGTACCCGACGGTACCGAGTTTGAATACCGGCTGCGCTGTGTAGCCTTGAGCAAGTCACCTCGCCCTAGTTCAGTTTGTGGCGCTGCACTGCGGCTGATTCCTGGGTTGTTCCAGTCTTCCCTTGGATTAGTCCCAAAAACACATTTGCCCTATGAAATGAAAATAGGGAATCAAATAAATAAAATTCCTTTTATTCATCCCAAAGAAGAATTTTTCTCTAGGGTCTATTCCAAGGGAAGACTGGAATAACCCAGGCGTCACCCGCAGTGCAGTGCCGCAAATTGAACTAGGGCGAGGTGACTTGCTCAAGGCCACACAGATCAGTGGCGGGAGATCGAACTCGGTACATTTCGGATACAAAGTAGCAAAGACCGTGCCGCTGAGCCACCCTGCCCCCAACATCATCATCATCACCACATCATCATCATCATCATCATCATCATCATCATCATCATCATCATCATCATCATCATCATCATTACCTTTATGAACTTTTAAATTCATTCATTAAGATTCTAATGGTAAAATATGGAATAGATATACAGGGTGTCCATAAAGTCTTTCCCTGGTTTTGAAGACTTATTATTCTAAAACAGTTATAGATATTTGCATCTGGTTTTCTCCATTTTCCAGGGAAAAGTCATCCATTTATGCCCATTTGTCATCAACCCAATTTAAATCACCAAATTAAACTGAACGTAATAAGACATAATTTTTTTTCTTCTTCTAGACATAATCTATCTATTTCGGAATGGCAAAAGTGAGACACACATCTTTTTGTGTAAATTGATTGCAAAATAAAATAGTCAAAGACAGCTCAATAAGTTTTCATAGCCCAATTTGCAGACTGTATGTGTAGTTTAAGGTGGAGATTAAATTTTATTTAATTCATGTAGAAAACAAAGTTAAGTGATGATGCTCCAGACCTATTGGCCGTTTTACATAGACAATCAACTTCTACACCAGTATTACACCTTATTACTTTAATATAATAAAGGTCTGCAAATCATATGATTTCCCCATTACAAAATAAATGATTATAATAAACAGCAATAATTAATGGCTCATATAGCTGTCGAAGAATAAAACCTTTACAATAAAATTAATAACGAATTAGAAAAAAACCGAGTTCCAGTCCCACTTATATTTGACAATAAATGTTAGTCTGATTTTTTCTGATCTATAAAAGTACGTATTTACCAATATTTGTTTTATGACATCATTGAACACTTAAACATAGCCAATGTATTTGTTTATTTTTGCAAAGATCTTATCTTGTGGAGTCTGGTGTTCTTAGCCGGTTTCTGGCCGTCTCTCTGGTACT
>NC_088363.1:49416692-49449192 GCF_034508935.2 Berghia stephanieae
TGATCTGTGAAACTGATCTTCTAGTTTCAGACTGATGGCATCTTAATTCAAGTCTAATAATTGCTGACATGTGTTTGCAAGTGTCAGATTGTGGGCTTTAGCACATTCTAGTAGTTTCAGGCCCAATCATGAGTTGCTCCTATTCCAAAACGCCATACTGTGCCGGCCCAGTTTGGGTATGTATTCCAGTCTCCTTGTACTCTGAATATATCTTTCTTTGGGATCTTGGCAATTGTTTCTTCTATATCCTCATCTTACTATTTCGAAGTATTTTGCTCTAATTTCTTAGGAACCTCTACTCTCTACTTGTAATTTGGAGCTTCCGTTTCATTAATTCTCAACTAGTTTATATTTTTGTTAAATATGATGCATGATATTAGCAAGTTAGGTTTATAGAACCGACTTTCACATAGCAGGTGATACAATCAAATTTAGTAAACTGTATGATTTAAACCGTGAAGAAAATAGTTAACAAGTAAAATATATTAATATTTACAAATAAGTATTGAAAATGCATCGGAATATTAAATTACGTAGTTTTAACAAAGACCGTTAAAAATTATGAAAAAAGAATATAAACTTAATTAACTGATCTACCTCTATTCTAAACATCCCAGTGTTCAGAGCATTGCACATTAACTTAACAATAAGTTACAATATAACATATGTTACAGTGAATGACATAATCAGTCGGATGGTGAAAAAGTTTGAACTGAGATATTGCCAAGTTTAGTTAGAAGGTCAATTTTGATAAAAAATGAGTTCTTGTCATAAATGGTTAAATCAACCCTTTTTGTACATCTTTAGGAAATATTAAACCTTAATTTTACTTCTAAATATTTTTTTTTACATCTAGTCAAGTTGTAAAAGTATGAAATTTGAGAAAAGTTGATGGATACCTTTCCTATACATCTGACATTGACTTCATGAAAAATCACCCGTTTACTTCAAATACAGATTAAAATACTCTGGGGAGCAAATTCTTTCAGAAAATGCATTTCACCTTCCGATTTCATGCACTGACACATAATATCATATACATCTTTTTACTCATTCACAGGAAGGGGGAAAACCTAACAGTCCTTGTAACAGTACGTGATGGTTATGGGCGGCTTACACACCAAGGAGGTGATCAAATTAGAGTATGGATGAGGGACGACAAACGCAAGGCATGTCTAGCAACCGAAGTGGATCACCTCGGAAACGGCAGCTATATTGCCACATTACCTTTGGCTTGGTCAGGAGAAATCACGATCAAAGCCAGTCTTGTCTACAACACGGCTGTCCAGAGAGCTCATTTTTATGTAAGATACGTCGCCAAAACAACACGGTATATAGCTGCTGGTTTCAGAACACATTTTGTTAGTGAGGTAACAATGTGTTCTCCCTTTCAGAAAATTTTGGGATACAAAAAAGTGTGTAATTTTACAACAGAAAACGGAGGCATGCCATGGTTTTGTGGATTGCCAAAACACAATACATTAGAATGTCGGCATTGGGAGCTAAATTTCGACATAGATTTTATTGTTCCTTTACCAAGTACACCTGCAGAAAAACATTGGTGGTCAGTTATCAAAAAAGCGCATGATAAAGGACAACTACCAACCCTTAAAGAAAATATCAGAATCTCAGTAAGTGATGGAGAAAATGAGAGGAAAGGAGTGGAGGAACTACCCCCCTGCAAAAATATTCCTTTCCGAGATAGCTGGTACACCAACGCACCAAGAGGTTACTTCATGAATGAAACATGGATATCATCAACATGTACATTAAACTTTTCAACCGATAAAGAAATATTGAAATGTCTCCGTAATACAACTGTGTTAATGCTTGGAGACTCAAATGCTATGCAGATATTTTTACAGCTTTCTTCAAGGACGGGATGTATTGAACCTGTTGGAAAGCAAACAGCGCACAATCCTCGTGTGTGCAATAGGCCTGATATGGGCATCGTTATGAGATGGAACACGCATGCGCTTCCATTTCACATGGGATCACAAAGCAGTGCAAGTCGTGACAATCAGAAAGCAACCCACCTCATCATTGATGAAGTACCAGATGGAGGCCGATATATAATAATAATTCATTTCTTTGTTCACTATACTGCGTCTTCAGATACGCTTTTCATAACCCACCTTAGAGCCACTCGTGCTTCTGTTGAAAGACTGCTTCGACGAAATCCCACTGCGAGAGTGGTCATTCGAGGTCCTCATCCGTTCCAACAATATTGGTTTACACCGAACGGTGGGGATCTTGTCGGTCATTTCTACACCGAGTATATCAAGTCTGAGTTTAAGGATCTTGAGGATCGAGTGTTTTTCCTTCAGCCTTGGGATATGGCGGTGGCTGGTGAGAATTGGGAAATTCATCCACCGGCCTACATGGTGGATGCCATGGTGAATGTTATATTGAGTCATGTATGTAGATAAAGGCATAGTCACCGTTACAGTAATTTGATTCATAAGATATTAAAATAATAATAATATATAATAATAATAATAATAAATAATAATAATAATATAATAATAATAATAATAATAATAATAATAATAATAATAAAAAAATTAATAATAATAATAATAATAATAATAATAATAATAATAATAAATAATAATAATAATAATAATAATAATAAAATAATAATAATAATAATAATAATAATAATAATAATAATATAATAATAATAATAATAATATAATAATAATAATAATAATAATAATAATAATAATAATAATAATAATAAATAATAATAAAATAAGAATAATAATAATGATGATGATGATGATGATGACGATGATAATAATAATAATAATAATAATAATAATAATAATAATAATAATAATAATAATAATAATAATAATAATAATAATAATAATAATAATAATAATAATATTGTGATTATTTTTCAAAGTAAAACCTTATATTCAATGAAAATTTTCCAAACGTGATATCTTTGTGGGACGGTAAAAATGTAAATGCTTTTTTAAGCAGTTATTTTGAACCTAAAGCTTTTTAAAAAAATTATTTTTATTGTTTTTTTTTTAGTTTTAATTTTTATATTCTAAAATTCTGAACTTTAAAATGTAATTTTAATGTTAGTTTCTAAAAGGAGTAAAACATCGGAGAGAGTGTGAGAGTGCATGATTAAATGTTATCGAGAGATTGTTCACTTATTGGGCAGCATAGCGGTCTTTGCTTCGTAGAAGAAGGTAACGAGTTCGATCATCCGCCGATGCGCTTTGTGGCCTTGAGCAAGTCACCTCGCTCTAGCTCACTTTGCGGCGCTGCTCTGCGGCTGACACCTGGGTTATTCCAGTCTTCCCTTGGAATAGACCCTAAAGACAAATTTCCTAATGGGGATGAATAAAGGGAATTTTAAAAAATGTATTTTATTGTATTGTTATATTTACTTAGATCTGTGTATAATAATTTAAATGTCGGAGGAATATATTTTGATGGTGATACATTAATTTATTTTCAGCCAGTCTCAGAGAATTTTATATACAATGACTGCTGAGTGCTGCCGGTGATGGTTTAGGTTGTCTTTTTTCTCTTCACGATCTGTCGGCCGCATTCGACACAATCGATCACGAAATTGTCATAACAGATTAAACAAATCTTTTGGTATCTCTGGCACGGCCCTTTCTTGGTTTCAGTCTTATCTTAGTGGTCGTTGCCAACAAATAACGGTAAACAATATCTCGTTTAAAACCCCATCTCTTGAATTTGGTGTGTATGGATTCTCAAATAAGTAAAGTATGTCCGTCTCTTTTTATAGAAACGAGAAAACTGGGGCTCAAAAGACCTTATCTATCCTTGTCTGTAGCAAAAAAATCACTTCCGCATTTATACTTTCTCGTCTAAATCAATGTAATTTTCTTTTGGTAGGCCTTCCAGCGAAACAAATTTCTAAATTATAACGCATTGAAAACATCGCAGCCCGTATTGTCACTAGATCTACTATTCATTATCGACAATCCCTCATGAATCTTTATTGGCTGCCTGTTGAGGCACGTATTGATTATAAAATAGCATGCATTTGCCACCAAGTCATCTCTAAATAAAATAACGTTGCGCCATCCTACCTTAAAGATTATCATAACTTGTATTCACCTGGGCTCAATTTACGATCGTCTACGTCTGTATCTTAAAAAAAAAAAAATCCAAAGCGAGGCTAAAACATATGGCTGAAAATTTTTTGCAGGACCTCTTTCCTGTGAGAGCAAGATGTTCAATACATTTATGTCGATTTAGATGCCCTAAAAATTGCATTTGTCTTTTCCTTATTGTACGAATAAGTAGCCTTTTAGTTTCAGCTTGCTCTAATACTTCTTCATTAGTTTTCCTCTCTGTCCATAAAATTATAAACATCCTTCTAAGACTCATTTTATTAAAACTATCTTAGCTATTGCAATTCTTCGTTTTATCTCTGTGCTACATCTACCATTTGAAGTTATTATGCATCCAAGATATTTAAATGTCTTAACTTGTTTTATCGTTTATCCTTTGCTTATTAAGTTACATGTTGGATTTCTTTTTCTCCCTGATACAACCATGCATTACGTCTTTTTTACATTTAAATATAAACCCATACATTCACTCTATGTAACTACTTTATCAAGGCGTTTGATCGAGCAGACCAACCATGTACATAATTTTTTTTTTCTTAATATTTAATGGTAATATTTGATTTCTATCAAATTATTATTGTTGCCAAGACTCTTTAATCGCGTTTTTACTAAATAATAGGATTCAATAATCTGATTTCACGTCGCCCAGCAACGAGCAGTTTGGTTCTAAACAAAGAAAATTGGTACTTTTTATTCTTCATGCTGGCTTGAACTTGTTAACATGTCATTTGATCAGAACATAATCAGATTTATAATTGTTACACTTTGGATACACTTTTATCTGCGTCATTATGGGGGAAGTGACGTCACGACGGTTGAAGCGTATTACAAATATATAAAAATCTTTTGGATTTTTATTCCCTTCAAATATATAAAACAATATTTTATCTTGGTCGATTTACTAAAACAATTCTGACCGTATAATTTTTTTTTCTGACCGTATTCATGCAATACTTTTGATCCGGGATACAGGCTGCTGATCCCGAGTATTCACTGCTTGTATTCGGTTGATTCGGGATTCATACACTGGGTCTTCACAGCCCTCTTCGAGATACTCATGAACTGATGAAATTGGATTCAGTAGTCTGATGTCACGCCGCCCGGCAACGGTGGCCATCTTGGTTCTAAACAAAGAAAATCATTACTTTTTATTCTTCATGCTGGCTAGAACTTTTCATATGTCATGTGATCAGAATGTGTAAAAGTCAAAACATGATCAAATTTATGGTTTTTTTTCCCTCTGGATACGCTTTTATGCTCGCCTGGGAAATATTTCATACGGGCGTCCGCCATTGTTTCAATAGTTTAGATCCAGTGTTACAAAGTTACCATGCGTCATTAGGAAGGAAGTGACGTTACGACTGTTGAAGAGTATTGGCAAGGAGTGCTACATGCTCAATGTTGATGGGAGACAATCGCGAGAAGTCATAAGATAAAAATAAATTCACTGCTTATCGCCCTTCATTTTAAATAACGAAGGGAGTTGGTATTATGCGAGTAACACATTGCTCTTTGTATGTTGCCATCACATTTTGTAAAATATTGGAGAAAGTCTAAAAGTAAATAAACTTGAACTTATTTCATTATTTCAAAGAAATATAAAAGCACTTGGAAACGTTTCATTTTAGGTCACGCTGAAGCCTTGTTGAAGAAAGGTCAGTTTCTATAACACTTGTTATGATAAACTGATGGAATAAGGTGGAATAAATGCGGCATTGCTTTTCTTGGATTAATTATGAACCAATAAAAAAATTCGCATTGAATGTGACCCCGAGATCTCAAACCGAAGAAAGTATCTTATGTTCTCGATTTCTATTACAATGTCAAACAGAAAACTAGCATACTATTTTTGCCGTGTCTTGCTCATTCCACTGGCATCATACTGCGTTAGGACGGTGGATTACGCATTATCATAATTAAAATCGTATTTTTGAAACTAACGAGGTACGAAGCCGCTAGAAGCTGTGGACTGTAAAAAGTAACGAACAAAAAATGAAAATAACAGCTTCGAATAAAATCAAAACACCAAATAAGGAACTTTTTGGGCGTACATTCTTTTTCACCCAATAAAAATACAATATAAACATATTTCATACGGGCGTCCGCCATTGTTCCGATAGTTTAGAGCCAGTGTTACTAAGTTACCATGCGTCATTAGGAAGGAAGTGACGCTACGACTGTTGAAGAGTACTGGCCAGTTGTGCTACATGCTCAATGTTGATGGGAGACAATCGCGAGAAGTCATAAGATAAAAATAAATTCACTGCTTATCTCCCTTCATTTTAAATAACGAAGGGAGTTGGTATTATGCGAGTAACACATTGCTCTTTGTATGTTGCCATCACATTTTGTAAAATATTGGAGAAAGTCTAAAAGTAAATAAACTTGAACTTATTTCATTATTTCAAAGAAATATAAAAGCACTTGGAAACGTTTCATTTTAGGTCACGCTGAAGCCTTGTTGAAGAAAGGTCAGTTTCTATAACACTTGTTATGATAAACTGATGGAATAAGGTGGAATAAATGCGGCATTGCTTTTCTTGGATTAATTATGAACCAATAAAAAAATTCGCATTGAATGTGACCCCGAGATCTCAAACCGAAGAAAGTATCTTATGTTCTCGAATTCTATTACAATGTCAAACAGAAAACTAGCATACTATTTTTGCCGTGTCTTGCTCATTCCACTGGCATCATACTGCGTTAGGACGGTGGGGTGGATTACGCATTATCATAATTAAAATCGTATTTTTGAAACTAACGAGGTACGAAGCCGCTAGAAGCTGTGGACTGTAAAAAGTAACGAACAAAAAATGAAAATAAAAGCTTCGAATAAAATCAAATCACCAAATAAGGAACTTTTTGGGCGTACATTCTTTTTCACCCAATAAAAATACAATATAAACATAAAATGTACGGTGTGTGCGTGTGTCTTTCTTTCTCTATGGGTGAATATTATGTTAACGTGCGTGCGCGCGCGCGCGTGTGTGAGTGCGTGCATGTGCGTGTTTGAAAGAGAGAGAGAGAGAGAGAGAGAGAGAGAGAGAGAGAGAGAGAGAGAGAGAGAGAGAGAGAGAGAGAGAATTTAATTTCTATTTATATATCTTATCGTTACCATATAGATGGCAAATTGACATATTATTTATGGACAATAAGAATATAGTAAATAATCAATGAGTGCCTTTTTTTACGGTTTTTATTTCTTAAGTTATATTGAAACCTATATTGATTCCAGTTTTAATGAGTGAATTAAAAACCGAAATAAAAGGCACACATTTTCCCCGATAGATCTATATCCCATATCAGAAGTTTTTTAAAGCTAGAAATTGTAAGTGAGAATTGAAGACAAATCACCACTCGTTATATTAAAACCTTGTATTGCTGGTCCTTAAAGCTTGCAAAATTACAGGTTTATCTCATAAAATAAAAATAAAAACCCCAAGAAAGGACTTTCATTGATGACCTGCTATTTATTCAGCAAATTATTATTGGTTGCTAGGACATAGCCCGAACGAGTCCGGAGTTGATCGAACCCTCCTCGGGAGGCTAGTTTATCTGAACTCCTCAACCACCCAAAATCATGGGGTTTGAACCATCGCTATATAAAGCGATGTACGCACGGAGAGAGAGAGAGAGAGAGAGAGAGAGAGAGAGAGAGAGAGAGAGAGAGAGAGAGAGAGAGAGAGAGAGAGAGAGAGAGAGGTCACGATACCGCGTACAGCATTTGTTTTATTTTATTTTATTCTTTATATGTGCCGTGGTGTTCTATATTCGTGGATGTCAGGAGAGCAACAAGCAGGATGAATGGATAAGTAGAGCTGTAACGTCCCTATTTGAATTGTAGATGTAACTTAGTTTCTGTAATAAATGTATCGTCATTGTTAATCTTGATTTCCTTTCCTTTATCATTATTATTTCGCCAGCATAGTCGTTAGTTAAAACCTGG
This sequence comes from Berghia stephanieae, assembly GCF_034508935.2. NCBI lineage: Eukaryota > Metazoa > Mollusca > Gastropoda > Nudibranchia > Aeolidiidae > Berghia > Berghia stephanieae. Next base: position 49,424,769 of record NC_088363.1, read on the forward strand.
CCTTCTTCTTCCTCCTCCCTTTCTCTATCAAGGCTAGGCTCCGTGCATCGCCTGATCTGCATGGGGAACTTATCAACGAGTTCCTCGTCTTCTATCATTCTTATAGTATTTTCTTTTTGTTGATGTTTCGGGATATATTTGCTCTACCCACTCTCCGGGACAAGCCCGAATCATTACACTATATTTATTTGTCTCACTAAGTGGTATGGGATTATTATTATTATTATTATTATCATTATTATTATTATTATTATTATTATTATTATTATTATTATTATTATTATTATTATTATTATTATTATTATATTATTATTATTATTATATTATTTTATTATTATTATTTATTATTATTATTATTATATCATCATCATTCATTATTATTATTATTATTTATTATTATTATTATTAATATTATTATTATATTATTATTATTATTATTATTATTATTATTATTATTATTATTATTATATTATATTATTATTATTATTATTTTATTTTATATTAATTATTATAATATATTATTATTATTATATATTATTATTATTATTTATTATTATTATTATTATTATATCATCATCATCATAATCATCATCATCATCATCAGTATTATCATTATTATTACAGGTCAGACCTGCTGCCATTACACCATAGATGTTCCTGGTAGATGGGACAATTTTAATTAAATTATTTTAAACTTCCATTAAAATTGTCCCAACTATCGGGAACCTCTGTGCTGTAATGATAGCACGTCTGACCGGTAATCAAAAGGTCTGAGGTTCAATACCCAGTCGAGACAGCGAGATCTTTTGTTCTGTTTTCTTTCTTGTATTTTTCTTACAGAGAGACGGCGCTGTTAAATTTAGTAACTAGTTTGATTCTAAATGCTGACAACAACGAGGTGAACATTTCATGTATGTTGGAGCTTTCTGTCGCGTTAGACACGATTGACCACAACAATCTGACTCGAGCGTTATTAATAGGACGATGTGATTACTGGTCTCTGCATCTGCCTGACAGTTCTGAGAGATATTGCTGTTCTTAAGTTTACATTTGTACACATTTGCTGCAGTTTTTCCATGTCCTTCTAAAAGTCGGTTTCAAGTAACCCAGTAATTCTTGGCGTTGTGGAGTGCAGGCATTATTTCAGTGGGGTCTTTTATAAAGGTGCTTCCTCTTGGTCTTCTCCTCTTTCACATTTGCTTCCTCTTGGTGTTTCCCTCTTCCATATTTTCTCTCCAGTTCATCTTCTACGTTGAAGTCTTCAATCTTTTGTCTGGTAGAAAGGTCTTTTTGATTTAACCTAAGCTAGCTAGCTACCTATCTATCTACTGATTATCCACCGATTCATAGTCATCTACCTTCCTAGCTATCTCTCATTGTGTCCAATCATCCACTTTTTTATCCATTTATATACATATAGACCCAGCTATCACTCGGCTGTTTACTCGCCCTCTCTCACCTCCCCTCCCCCTTCTCCTCTCTCTCTCTCTCTCTCTCTCTCTCTCTCTCTCTCTCTCTTTCTTTCTTTCTTTCTTTGTCCCCCCTCTCTCTCTCTCTTTCTCCCTCCCCCCCCCTCTCTCTCTAATTCCCCCTCTCTACCGGTCCACCTCAAACCAACCCCCCTCCCACCCCCCCCCCTTTTTTTTTTTTTTTCTCTCTGTCTCTGTCTCTCTCCTCTCTCTCTCTCTCTCTCTCTCTCTCTCTCTCTCTCTCTCTCTCCCCTCTTTTCTGTCTATCTACCTATCTTTCTGTCTATCTACCTATCTATCTGTCTATCCATCTATCTATTTATCGGTGTATTCCACTTTACTATCGCATCGTTCCTTCGCGAAGATTCGACCTTCGCTCATCCAACAAACACCCCCCCCCCCCACCTCCGCCGTGACTCTTTCACCTCGCCCCCTCCACCGCCCCCTACTGTTCCACTACAGTGTTCTACTACTACTAACTACTACTACTACTACTACTACTACTACTACTACTACTACTACTACTACTACTACTACTACTACTGCTACTACTACTACTACTACTACTACTACTACTACTACTACTACTACTACTACTACCAATATGTCTTTTACCTTCCATTATAGTCTGGAAAGTTCGGTTCCCTGACGCTGACCTTTGCTTATCAATTAGATCACCCCCCTGGGGCACCCTATCCTCTACCCACGCCACGCTAACATTTCATTCATACTGCAACCACCATTGAGTACAGACGATACAAGTTTATTTTTCATTATATTTTATTTGTTTTCCACGTTTATTTGTGTATTGTTGTGCTGACGAAGGGTTTGTACCCGAAACGTCCATTGTCTGTTTTGTTCCCATACGAAGCCTTTCCATTTTCACTCTTTCGTTAGTATTTGATTTAACCGTGTTGTTCAAGGTTCTTCCTTCATGATTGTTTTTGTAGGATTCTTGTCTGTGATTTCATCAATTATTGCATGCATCCTTTAGCATCTTCTCGTCTAAACATTGGTCATTGGTCACATTGGAATATGTGCTTAAAGTGACCCACATAGTGAAAAGTTGTTCACAGTTTCTGAAATATCTAACATCACGATTGGTCATTTTGTTCAGCTTGACACATGGGTATGTTTACAACTTTCCTAAACAAAGCAGCGTGTTTACATTTCTGAAAAAAAATATTCAATCGTTGGACAGCAACAAATCATGTGATTGATGACTTGGTTGGACGAAAACATGAATATAGATCGCCCCCATTGGCCATTCAGAGCCATAAAGCCTACGGAGTTTATCCCGGTTTTCTATAGCGTGATATAGACAATAGCATCTACTCAATCACAGCTGGGTGGACAAGAGGGGGAGGGGTTGTAAAAAAAATGATCCTACTTTACCCGGGATCGATTTCAGTCCCTTTGAGTGTGAAGCGAGTGCTCTACCAGCTGAGATATCGAAACTTGATAGAGTAAAATGAGTTAAAGCTAAAAATTATCTGAACTCGGCCTATATAATATAATTTTATTCTTGAAATTGAATGAATATAACTCACGCTGCTAAATTGAAGAGTTTATTCTAAATGTCATAAGTTATTCTAGGACTTTATATCTTAACGTTAAGTTCATCTAGGCACACTATTCAATAGATAGAACGAAATTGACGTCACTCAGCTCTTTGTTATTGTTTATAGCCAGCCATTTTTATGATTAGCTCTCACTTAATTCTGCCAGAGTATTATGATAAACGTTTTTAAGGTTACAATTAGTTATGTGTGTTGCAACGTTATATCAAACTGGCGAATGTTGTGAGTTTTTTGGCTGAATACGTACAGCATCAAACCTATTTTGAGACGATTGGTCATCAGAATTCGTCAAATTTAAATAATCCATTATCGTTATTTAAAGAGTACTAAAACCACGCCGTGCAACAAGAATATCGATAATCGATTCAGTAATTAACTAAATCGAATGCCTCACAAGGTGGAATATTAAGTCCAATTGATTTATCTTCTACATACCATTTCAAGTCACAGATGGCTGTGATTCATCAAATGAATAAATTTCATGTCACTCAGCTGTTTTTAAAAAAGTGTAAAATGAGTACCTGGTCGTGTACAGCGTTGTCTCTGTCTTAGCCAACCCCCCCCCCCCCAAAAAAAAAAAAAAAAAACAAAAAAAAAACAAAACAAAAACAAAAACAAAAACAAACTCACAACATTCGCCTGCCGGGCATTCCGTACCAACACACACAACTACAATGTGTAACCTTAAAGGTTTCTCGCCTGATAGATTGATGCCTTTGCACTGAGCCAAGAAGCTCACAACATTCGCCAACCGGAAATAACGTACTGACACATAAAAATGTCTGTAACATTGACCGTTTATAGATAGTTCGAAGATGAAGTCACTCGGGTCTTTGTTATTGTTTTTTGCCATCCGCGTTTATGAGTAATGCTCACTTAACTGTATTAACCCGACTATAAACGTTCATTGATACACACAGTTTTGTGTGTTGGTCCGTTATACTTCCGGATGGCAATGTTATGAGCTTCTTAGCCAAGCGCATACTATCTATAATCTAATTGAAATAATTAAGTGAGAACTACTCATAAAAATAGCTAGCTAAAACGATAACAAAGAGCTGAGTGACGTCAACTCCGTTCCATCGATAGAATTCAAAGAGAGATAAAATTGTGCTTAATCAGTTAAGCATTGAAGCATTAAGCATTGAAGGATTATAATATGGATCAATAAAAATAAATAGATAAAAATTAATACTTCTTCATCAAATATATCATATAATATTTACGTGCACTTATTTGCAGGTCTGATAACACAATTCCTTATGGGCTCATTGTTGGAATGGAAATCTCAAAAAATGACGTATAATTTTTGTCCATTACAACAATGTTAAACTATGCCTATAAGTGGGTACGGATATCAGACCTGCATATAAATACACGTCGCTCCCTACCAATAGTAATTTTAAAGTACTTTATTAGTAGTCTTTGGTTTTGAATTCTTTACCTGTCAACAACAGTCTCTAAACGGTATAAATTATGTCCGTATGAATTTGATGAACATAAAAACAAGAAACCAAAAAAAAAAAAAAAAAAACAAAAAAAAAAAAAAAAAACAAAAAAAAAAAAAAAAAAAAACAAACAACCAAACAACAAAACAAAAACAAAACAAAACAAAAATACAACACCCCCCCCCAAACAAAACGAAACAAAACTCACAACAACAACAATAAACAATAACAAAAGACAACAACCCCCCCCCCCAAAAAAAAAACAAACAAACAAAACAAACAAACAAAAAACAAAAACAAAGGATATATCATTTGGTGACATGAGTGCAAAGAGTTAAGCTTTCTTAATTCTAGTGATAATGACTTTCCATTCAATTTCCCGTCATAATATTGGTTTGATACGGCTGCTCACATTGAAATCTCTGTTTCGTGTATTTAAATAAAATACAAGACAACAACCAAAAAATAATAACATACAAAAAAGGATAAAAAGAAACAAAACAAAAATACAAATAAAAAACAAAACAAAAACAAAATCGAAAAAAAAATGAAAGAAAGAAAAAACAACGATAAATTTAACCCCCCCCCCCCCAAACAAAAAAAAAAAGCCCAAAAGAACCCAAACAAAACAAACAAACCACAAAACAAAACAAAACAAACAAAATAAAAACCAAAAAAAAAAAAACAAAAAAAAACAAAACAAAAAAACAAAACAAAAACAAACAAACTGGTCATCCAGATTTAGTACCGTTTTGACTCGGTGAGTCCCATAAACATTTATAAATAATCACTTTAAAAAATTGAGCTTTTTATATAGCGCAATATACACTAAACGTGCTCAAAGCACTTTACAAGAGGTCCCTGGCCAACAGCAACATTTAATATGTAGGACGGGACATGACGCGTGTTAGGCGATATTACAATTTTTTCGGACAGAGATAACGCTGTTAGCAGCCAGGTACTCATTTTGCACCTGAGCACGGTGAGAGAATGTGAGTAAGAGCCTTTTCCAAGGACTCAACTATGCCCCGAGCGAGGCTCGAACCCAGACATTCCGATCCGAAAGCGAATGTCATACCACAAGACCACATAGCCACACTTAGAGTAGGATCATTAGATATGGATGTTGTATACAATTGTGTTTTTTCATATGGATACAACAGAGCACCTATTTATAGGATGAAGCTTTTAGAAGTTCGCACAGTTGTCATTAGCAAGTTAACGATTACGTTCCCCTAACGATCGACCAACAACGAGGAAAGAAGAAAACCAGGATCTGTCATCAGACGTCGTCGCAAGACGCACGGAGCGCGAGTGAGCATCGACGAAAAAGAAAACTAGGATCTGTCCACGGACGTCGTCGCCAATGACGTCCCAAGTGCGAGTTAAACTCGCGTACCGGACGTCATGTGGCGACGTGTGAGGACAGATCCCAGTTTTTTTCGTCATGTGGCGACGTGTGAGGACAGAAACCAGTTTTTTTCCCTCCGTCGTTGGTCGATCGTTTAGGTTCGGGGAACGTTATCGGTAACTTGCTATTGACTCACACGCGACACCTGTAGCAATTCACACCGAGCACAGCGCTCGGACGATGTTGCCTGATAGTTTTGGATAAAAATGTCACTTAGTGAGATCGTAAACTTACAGCCTGACACTTTCCAATATACGTCGTTATGCAAGGCCCAAAACAAAATAAAGTGAAAGACGAGTTGTCATGAGATTAATAGAGTTAAAAAGTGTGCTGTTCAAATCCTGGTTCCAATCCACTGGAGGACTGGATAAATACATGCATTGTGCAACTGAACTTCTGGTTTCAGAATAATGGTATCTTTTATTTCTAGCATACACTAATTCTGGTCGTCAATAAAGATCATCCATCCTCGCTCTTATACGCCCCGTTATCATAAGATTCTCCCTATTCATTCTGCCACTAAAATAGTTGTGCCACCTCATGATTCAATATGTAACCTATTTATGATTATTCATCCGAAGGACTGATAACGTAACACGTCCAAGGAGTTTGGAACCGGATGAGTTGTGACCTCACGTCTCTGTCCTAATATTCCCTAAAATTTAGGTCGTTATGCGAGACGACAATAACCACAAACTAAAATAATGTATCTAGTGAAAAACGAGTTTTCGTACGAATAATTAGTGCTCAAGGAAGCAATGGACTCAGTCGACGGGCACTTGTTTGCAGGCCTGATAACCCAATTCATTATGGGCTCATTTTTTTAAAAATGGAACCCGGTCCGTTCGGGTACGAGGCAAAGACCGTACCGCTGAGCTACGCTGCCACACGATCAATCCTCTTACGTGCCTATTTTGACATTACCTACTAAAAGTCTGTTCCAGGTACAAAAGAAGGATCCCGCTATGGAAGATATACACACTCAAGTGTTCAAATCCCCATTATATTCGAGAATAATAATTACAAAAGTACATAACATAGAAATGATCTTCAAGATTTAAAAAAAAAATCTCTTTGCGAAAGGTAATATACATTTGACTGTTTCCCTCCCAGCAAATAATCCCCGTTAGGATGAGGAAAACAACTGAGCAATCTCAATCTTAGAACAAAGACAAAGAGCAACATGGAAAGGTAAAACAATTATAGGTAGAATTAAATTGTCATCACTCAGGCATTTGTTATTGTTTTTAGCCAGCCATTTTTATGAATAATTCTCTCACTAAATTGTATCAATCAGACCATAAAAGTTCAATGTTTCACAAAGTTTTGTGTGTTTGTACGTTATATCCGGTTGGCGGATGTTATGAGTTTTTAAAAACTAAACACATAGCATAAATAATAATAATAATAATAATAATAATAATAATAATAATAATAATAATAATAATAATAATAATAATAATAATAATAATAATAATAATAACAATAATAATAATAATAATAATAATAATAATAATAATAATAATAATAATGATGATGATGATAATACTGATAATAATAATAATAATAATAATAATAATAATAATAATAATAATAATAATAATAATAATAATAATAATAATAATAATAACAATAATAATAATAATAATAATAATAAAAATAATAATAATAATAATAATAATAATAATAATAACAATAATAATATAACAAGCGTTCCATCCACCAACCGCGGGAGTTCACATGACCCCATCCAGCCAAAGGTAAAAAAAAAAAGGAATTAGTATAAGGCATTAAAAATCCAAATTGGCAACCCTCTTCAGAGTTGCGAGGATTGAAGCGGGGCTTAACTATTCATGAGTAACAATAATCCATAAGGCATCTATACACGTTTGTAGTTTCCTGTTTATACATTCATTATATCTAATTATTAATAAATATAAATATATGGCAATGTTGCAATGTTTCCATTCATAATGGTTAGAGATGGCATCAGTATATTAATGTATTTTACTCTTTCAAAGTCAGAAATGTTATTTGACGGAAATCATAGCTTCGTATTCGTATAAAAAGGATACTAAATAACATCGATAAGTATTGACATATCCTTGGTGTTTCATTTATCGTGTTTTGTTGATAATGGTGAAACCCGAAACGTCCAGAGTATCTGTTTTCGTCTTTTAAATTGAAGCTTACATTTCAATAATTATCGTTATTATTTCCTTCGAGCTTCAACAGCAAAATTTTCATGAAAAGGATACTATAGTTTTTTCAGTTCGTGTTCTCGGAATTAATTATATGTTTGGAAGAAAATATCTTTTAAATTCAGGTATGTATTATTTTATAATGAAATAAATATTGCCTCCTGTTAGTGTAATCTATCTATATGCTCGATAATAATAATAATAATAATAATAATAATAATAATAATAATAATAAATAATAATAATAATAATAATAATAATGATGATGATGATGATGATGATGATGACGATGATGATGAGGATGATGATGATGATGATGATGATAATTGTCACAGTAAAGATTGTTCACAATTATCTTATTAAATTTTATTTTATTAAGAACTGAATTCATCTCACTCCAGTTATATTTCGGTAGGCTTAGATAAACTTTACCTTCTAATATTAGATCGTCTTTCCTTTTATAGCCTTCCCTCGAATTAATTTCTAATTAGTGAATACTTTTCGTTCTACATTCTGTCACGTAGCCATTTATTATAAAAGCTGATAGGTCTAACATTCGACACTCACTTTCTCTTCACAATCTATGCCGGACGGCCAGTCGCTCTATTCCTATATATATACTGGAAGATTTTTATCTTTTGGGACTTTGTAGATATTATATCTACACCATTAAGACGCCGGAGCTTTTAACTTTGATTGTATAATCTTCAAGGATCAAACCCGAGCCCGCTGTCAAAGGACTACACAATAACCCCTTACCAATTGCCTGGAAGTGGAATTTTACGAGCCCGATCCTGTTATCAGAGGAATAGATCATAGAGGCCATCAACTGCCTGGAAACGTAAACTTACGAACCTGACATATTATCATAAGTTACGTAAAATATTCATATCTCTATTTGTAACTGCCACGATCACTGTTTATCTCTTTTAATTAAATTTCATAATTATTTTTATTTCATTGTAAACAAATCGTTAATTGTTTTTCATTTATAGTAACTAGTAAATTCTGGGGCCTCATTCTACATATATCTTTATGCATAGTCGAGTAGCTCTTTACTCACTTGAGACCATGACATTTTGGAGGGGACACATATAAAGAATTGAATTTATTTAGTTACATATATCTATTTCATCTAACTTTAAAGTTTAAATTGTAAAACTCTTAATTGCCCCACTTGATCATATTTTAATTGAACTCCCTATTTACAGGATTAATTTTTTTTTTCTTTTTCATTTCTTCATTTAAATGGAATAGCAATTTATCCATTCATTCTTTCATTCAAATTGAATAGCATTTTATTGATTCATTCCTTCATTCATTTATTCATTTATAAATTATTCATTCATTCATTGTTCATTCATTTATTTATTCATTCATTCATTCATCCATTCATTCGTTTATTCACTCATTTATCCAATCATTCATACATTTATTCCTCCCTTCATTCTTTCATTCATACATTATCCATTCATTCATTCATCTATTCACTCAGTTTTTCATTCATTCATTCATTCATTCCTTGTCCACTTTGTTATTATATCACTCATTTCATTTTGTTGTTTGCCTCATTCATGAATTGTTTTCAATATGTTTACATTCCATAACGATTCATTCACCTATCATCCAATCACTCAGTGTTGTGAACACATTTTGTAACTATTGTAAATCTTACGATATTTTATTGTTTTGTATTTCAGACATCACTGTTTGCCTAATTACAATTGTGAACAACCATTGAACAAGAGAGAGGTCCCAGCCACGAACTGAGTTGGTAAATATATCCTTCATTATTCTCTTTTACATGAGTTGGGCATCACATAGTAACTATAGACATCGTGATTTGTTTTGCATAGTGATTTGTTTTAAATGCATTTTTGGCATATTACTGTTACCGAAAACACTTCTATATTATGTTCTGAAAAGTGAGTCTTTAAAAAAAAATATAATAAAAGGAGTCTACTAGCCGTCGTGTTATATTTAGTGATAGATAACTTGGGATTATTTTAGCATCCTATTATTGTTATCACACTCTAGTATATTAGCGTCATTGCGAATAATTGTACACAAACTAACGACGAGTCACACACATTGGTGATACATTTTTCGTAGTAACATAGTTTAGAGTACACGCGATTGACACATTGTTATTGACACAAGTCATAATAACTCCGCATTGTATTGACACATTGCTTTATAAGATATAACGATAAAAGGCATCAAATTCAACATACATAATAAGTTGAAATAAGAGAGAGAGATTTCTAAAAATAGAACAGTTCATTCCAGTAAGTGTAAATAAATAAAACAGTCAGTAACAGTATCCTGTCAATATAATATATATAAAATATCGTAACTAATTTATTGCAAACATGGAAGCATATAAAAGATACTTAAGTCTCGCAAAGGACTTAGAAATACCCCAGGAAAGAATATTTTCATGGTGCGAAGAGAAAGTAAAAGAAGAAAAAGAACATGAAGAAAGAATTCGTAGAGAAGAAAATGAAGAAAGAATACGTAGAGAAGAACGAGAAGAAAGAGTCCAAGAAAGGGAACTAAAAAGACAAATAGCTTTAGCAGAAGAAGAAACCAAAAGGACCCATATGATGCTGGAAATTGAAAAAACAAAAACCGGTCATGAAAGAAAACATAATAATAGTGATGAATTTTTCGTGAAACTTCCACGCATGCCAACATACGATGAACGCTCAGACTGTCTAGAATCCTTCTTACACCGATTCGAAGTTCAGGCTAAAGGTTATCGTTGGCCAGAAAGCAAATGGGCCACAGCCTTGATTAACTGCTTATCTGGAGAACCGCTAAAAGTTTTCTATACCTTAACAACTGAAGATGCAGATGATTATGGTAAAATTAAAGACGCTCTACTAAAAAGATTTAGATTAACGGAAGATGGTTACCAGGAAAGGTTTCACACTGCAAAACCGGAAAGTGGAGAAGACTTTAATACATTCGTGAACCGAATTACTCAATTTCTAAATCGGTGGCTTGAGTTGGCAAACGTAAAACAAGACGACTTTGCAGGCCTTTACTATCTCACGCTGAAGAATCGAATCTATCAAGCTTGCAACCCAGATTTAGTCGCATTCTTTAAAGAGAGAAAGCCAGAAAACTTGGACAAATTAAAAATCTACGCAGAAAACTTTAACAGCGCACATCCATTGACACCCCTTAGCAGAACATTGAAGGAACCATACTACGCTGCCGCTGCTCAGAGTCCATGTACACCTAAAGTTCAATACTCAAATAGAACGAGCCGATCAATCACTCGGAACACGCAAGTGAAACAAGATGATCATAGTAACAAACCATGGAACAAACAGTTCAATAGAGACCATAGCCGACCCTATCAAAACAAAACAAGAAATAGCACTGACAATAATACTGAGTATAAGAAAACCAACAAACCTATAATTAAATGTCAATATTGTGGAATGAAAGGCCACACAGCAGACAAATGTTACAAAATCGTGGGATATCCAAAAGAAACTGCAAATGCATCACTCCAAACAAGTGTAAACAATCAGACACGAGTAATGTCAGGAGAAAATATAAATGTGTATTGCGTGAAAGGTATGTCACTTTTAACACAAACTCACAAATCAGGATCGCTATTTTTTTGTGAAGGCAAAGCTAATGGAACTGATTGCAAAATATTGAGAGACACAGGATGCAGTACAGTAGGAATAAAAGCATCTTTGATCAATGACGAAGACAAAACTGGAAAAACGGTACAATGCATCACATTCAGTGGCACAGTCGAAATCTTTGAAACAGCTAATGTGTATATAGAAACACCATACTATACAGGAATAGTGGAATGCTGTATACTTCCCAACCCCGTCGCTGATGTTATTGTTGGCAATATAAAAGGTCTTAAAGACAACCCAACAGATGTAAAAGAATGGTCATTAACCCAAGAAACAGCTTGTCTAGCAGAAACAAGAAAGATGACTAAGATAACAGAGAAGCCAATGACTATTTCTCTTGAACCACAACAATTTGACAGGAACAGGTTCATTGAAGAACAGAAAAAGGACCCGACTTTAACATCATATTTCAATATCGCAAACAAAGGGACGAAATCAAAAGTTGAATACATCATTGAAAAAGATATTCTGTTCAGGTTACATAGGAAAAGAAACAAAATAGCTAAACAACTGGTCACGCCGAGTATTTACAGAAACAAAATCCTTGGAATAGCGCACGATTCAATAACTTCTGGACATCTTGGGAGCTCTTCCACATTGAAGAGAATATCCGAGAATTTCACATGGCCTGGAATTACTAAAGACGTTCGAGAATATGTGAAATCGTGTGACACATGCCAAAGAAGAGTCGCAAAAGGCAGAATACCGAGATTGCCATTAGAGACAACCCCAGTTATTGAAAAAGTTTTTCAAAAAGTTGCAATTGACATTATAGGCACTTTAACAAAATCAGATAGAAACCATACACACATACTAACACTAGTCGATTACGCAACCAGGTGGCCAGAAGCGATAGCATTGAAATCAACTACATCGGATCACATAGCTGAAGCATTGATGACAATTTTTACTAGAATAGGCATACCAAATGAGATACTGTCGGACAATGGACCCCAATTTACATCACATATGATGCATGAAACCATGAAACTCATGGGAATCCAACACTCATTCACAACTCCCTACCACCCCCAAGCAAATGGTCTTTGTGAAAGATTTAATGGCACTCTAAAGAATATGTTAAGAAAAGTGTCAGCAGAAAAACCAGATGATTGGGACAGATACTTACCAGCAATCCTATTTGCATATAGAGAAATACCCCAAGAATCTACAGGCTACTCCCCATTTGAGTTGATGTATTGACGATCACCTCGCGGCCCGATCAATGTAGTAGCCGATATTTGTAAAGGGAATGAGGAGGACAATAACGAAATTATGTTTGCTTACGAATATGTAAGAAACCTGAAAGACAGAATAGAGGACACGTGTAAGCTAGCACAGGAATCCGTCACTAAAAAAGCAGAGAAATACAAGGAATACTCTGATCGCAAAAGCAAATCAAGAAAATTTGAGATTGGTGACAAAGTACTAATACTCTTACCCGATGACTCGAGTAAACTTTTAGCTACATGGAAAGGACCATTCAAGGTATTAGCAGTACGATCTGGTGTTAATTACGAGATTCAAATTAACAACACAACAAAGACATTCCATGCAAACATGCTAAAAAAATATTTCGATAGAGACAGATTATCACAACCAATATTTAACCACGTTGAAGCTTCAAATGCAGGATTAATCATACCGTTGGTCATGGGACACAGACACCCGAGACAGAAAAACAAACAAAAATCGCACAATTGCAACCACCTAAGACAAAAAAAGAAGTACGCAAAGTACTTGGGCTCCTAAATTTTTACAGGAAATACATTTACAACTTCGCGCACATCGCGACACCGCTAACAAATCTGACAAAGAATGGGTCACCGAACAAAATTGTTTGGACAGAAGCGTGTCAGAATAGCTTTAAACAATTAAAGGCATTACTCTGTTCAGAACCAATTCTTAAATTACCCGACATATCAAAAGAATTTGTTGTAAGAACTGACGCGTCTGATAAGGGCATCGCAGGTGTACTATTACAGGAGCATGAGGGAACTCTAATGCCTTGCTTATATGCAAGCAGAAAATTATTGGACAGAGAATCACGATACTCTGTAATAGAGCGTGAAGGACTGGCCATCGTCTTTGCTTTAAAGACATTCAGCAGATATCTACTGCTAAAAGAGTTTGTGGTCGAAACGGACCATAAACCACTCACGTACATAAGAAATAACAAAATGAATAATAGTAGAGTACTAAGGTGGAGTCTATTTTTGCAAAATTACACTTTCAGTATCTCTCACATACCAGGCTGTGAAAATATTCACGCCGACCTACTTTCTCGATTAGTGTAAACACGTGAGAAGGGTATAACTTAACCTCCCATGCATACTGTTAGTTACCTCGCAAATTATGCCAAATCAGAACGCTCAATTTCGATAATTTTATTTGTAAACATGATGACCCAACTTAATGTAACATTGAGTACTGTTTGGATATATATACCATACCCATTCATGATTTGGGAAATCTTCTCTTTATCTATTATTGTTATGAATTTTCACTCATTTATGATTAATAATTGAAATGTCAATATTTCATTTACATTTTCATTCATTTCATTTAGTAAATTACATTCATATCATCGACTTAAATCATGCTTCATTGCCATCACTATTGTTTATCACAATGATTTGTAATCACATTGCCATCATGTTGTTCATCACAATGATTTGTAATCACAATCTTTCATTGTTATTGTCACCCATTCATATACCTACGTTAATATAAACATTTCCATGTCTAGTTAATAAATAATTTAATTGTAGCACAAATCATAACAATGGATTAATGCTAGAGTATCATGATAGTAAATTTACTTCCGTTTGTAAAATCTATCTTTCCCATAATGGTTAAAGAGTATATTTTAAACGTGGGTGGGGGGTGTCACAGTAAAGGTTGTTCACAATTAACTTATTAAATTTTATTTTATTAAGAACTGAATTCATCTCACTCCAGTTATATTTCGGTAGGCTTAGATAAACTTTACCTTCTAATATTAGATCGTCTTTCCTTTTATAGCCTTCCCTCGAATTAATTTCTAATTAGTGAATACTTTTCGTTCTACATTCTGTCACGTAGCCATTTATTATAAAAGCTGATAGGTCTAACATTCGACACTCACTTTCTCTTCACAATCTATGCCGGACGGCCAGTCGCTCTATTCCTATATATATACTGGAAGATTTTTATCTTTTGGGACTTTGTAGATATTATATCTACACCATTAAGACGCCGGAGCTTTTAACTTTGCTTGTATAATCTTCAAGGATCAAACCCGAGCCCGCTGTCAAAGGACTACACAATAACCCCTTACCAATTGCCTGGAAGTGGAATTTTACGAGCCCGATCCTGTTATCAGAGGAATAGATCATAGAGGCCATCAACTGCCTGGAAACGTAAACTTACGAACCTGACATATTATCATAAGTTACGTAAAATATTCATATCTCTATTTGTAACTGCCACGATCACTGTTTATCTCTTTTAATTAAATTTCATCATTATTTTTATTTCATTGTAAACAAATCGTTAATTGTTTTTCATTTATAGTAACTAGTAAATTCTGGGGCCTCATTCTACATATATCTTTATGCATAGTCGAGTAGCTCTTTACTCACTTGAGACCATGACAATAATAATAATAATGATGATAATAATAATGATAATAATAATAATAATAATAATAATAATAATAATAATAATAATAATAATAATAATAATAATGATAATAATAATAATAATAATGATAATAATAATAATAATAATAATAATAATAATAATAATAATAATGATAATAATAATAATAATAATAATAATAATAATAATAATAATAATAATAATAATTGTGCATTGTTTTGTATTGGGGAGCATTAGATTGTTACATAACTTTCCTGTTACTGATTAGTTAGTAAATGATCATTGAGGTCGTAGATGTGAATATTATGCAAAGATAATTTCGACTCTGCTCTTAAAATTTAAAATAAAATGAAAAGAATTTAGTGCACATCTGAGTGACTAAGTTATTAATGATGATGATGATGATGATGATGATGATGGTGATGATTATGTGATGATTAGTATTGTTTTTATTATTATTATTATGGGCGACCATCCCCAACCCAGCGCGTCCACAGGTGGCGGATCGTGGAACGGCCTACAGATCCTGATCTATAGGTTAGCTGTAAAGCCGCGGACCAACTGGCGATAGTCGTGGAGAGTGAGGTTGGGTAGTCTGGCAGCACAGCTACACATACAAAATGCCTCATATACTCTATGAAGGGACTATCAAGGTGAATGGGAGGCGCCTTAAAACCTGCCAAATGCTCCCACTGCCTTGTGGGTTATGACCGGGAGGTCAAAAGGCTATGGAGTAAACCAGATAAAAATCCGTCAGAAGGCAACGGGAAACCACTGACGTATCATCCCAAGATCGTCATGATGTCCGTCCAAGCGAATCTAGTCAACGACGTCAATGGATGTTTTTCGAGCAACTCGATTACAGCCTCGTCCGGTAGAGATAGTCATGCAGGTGAACAGGTGACTCTCGACCGTCATCCAGCTACTGTGCACCACCAAACATTACGAACAGCAACATGGAATGTAAGAAGTCTGTACCAGAAAGGAAAATTAGCAAATGTAGTTATGGAAATGAAGAGATTGAATATCAATGTTTTAGGATTATCAGAAGTTAGATGGAAAGGAGCAGGAGAACTTAATTATGATGACTGTAAAATTATATACTCAGGAGGAGGAGAACACCAAAGGGGAGTTGGAATTATACTAGATAATAAAACGGCGCGAGCAGTCAAAGGATTCTGGCCCATATCAGACAGAGTAATGGCAATCAAACTACAAGCAAAACCTTTTGATTTTGATATTTTACAAATATACGCCCCAACCACCAGTCACGATGATGAAGAAGTGGAAAATTTCTATCAACAAATAGATAAAGCAATGCATCAGTTTAAGTCTTCAGACATAAAACTCATCATGGGCGATTTTAATGCCAAGGTGGGCCGAGAAAGAATAGAAGATATTGTGGGCCCACATGGTCTGGGAGACAAAAATGACAGAGGTGATCGTCTTATTCAATGGTGCCGTCAACATGATCTGACAATCACAAATACTTGGTCAACAAACCACAATAGAAGGAAGTGGACATGGAAAAGTCCTGGAGATGGAGTGAGAAACCAAATAGATTACATACTCATCAGCAAACGTTTCCGAAACTCGGTTTTGTATGCCAAATCTATGCCGGGGGCTGACTGTAACAGCGATCATATACCTGTGCTATGCCCCATACGAGTTAAATTGAAAATCTGCAAAAGAGCAAAGGCTAAACCTAAATACCAATTAGACATTCTCCGGGAGGAACAGAAGATACAAGAAAAATTTGAACTATCAGTAAGAAACAAGTTTGAAGTGCTTGGAGAACTAACAGATATAGAAGAGAAATATGAGCAGTTTAAAGACAGTGTTGCTGCATCATTAGAAGAAAATGTTCCAACCACACTTAAGTTGCAGAAGAAGAAATGGATTACTCCAGAGATATTAGAACTAATGAATGAGAGAAGAAAGGCCAAAAATCAGGAAGAAAAATACAAGACTCTGAACAGGCAGATAAAAAGAAAATGCAACGAAGCTAAAGAAGACTGGATACATGAACAATGTCACTATATAATGTCCTGCAAAGAAAAAAATGGCAAATTCTTCCATCAGAAAATCAAAGAAGTGACAAACAAAACTAAATCAGGTGCTAAAAGTGGATGCATCAAAGACAAGCGTGGAAACACCATCATGGACAAAGACTGCATTCTAAACAGATGGTCAGAATATATTGAAGAACTTTTCTTTGATAATCAAGGAGAAATGCCTATGATAAAAGAACTGGAAGGGCCTTCTATAATGAAAGATGAAGTTAGGAACGTCATGAAAAGCATGAAAAATGGAAAAGCTGCAGGACCTGATGCCATAACAATTGAAGCCTTGACTGGCCTGGGTGAATGGGGGATTGAATTCATCACAAACCTTCTAAATCAAGTGTATGACACAGGAAAAATGCCAACTGATATGAAACGATCCATTTTTATAGCACTACCAAAAAAGCCAGGGGCAGTTGATTGTGAACAACACAGAACTATTAGCCTAATGAGCCACCTCACAAAAATTCTTTTGAAGATAATTTTACTAAGAATAAGAAATAAAATACGACCTGAAATTGGGGAGATGCAATTTGGTTTTGTTGAGGACAAGGGTACCAGAAATGGAATATTCACATTATCAATGCTGATGGAAAGATGTATTGAAGTAAATAAAGATCTGTATATGTGTTTCATCGACTATTCAAAAGCCTTTGATAAAGTACAACACGAAAAACTATTCAAAATTCTATCATCCTTGGACATTGATGGTAAAGATTTAAGAATATTACGGAATTTGTACTGGGAACAAGAAGCAGCAATGCGTGTTGACAACGAACTAAGCAGTTTTACACCTATTAGAAGAGGAGTTAGGCAGGGGTGTGTTTTGTCTCCAGATTTATTCAACCTCTATAGTGAAATGATATTAAGAGATATCGAACATAAGAAGGGGGTGTGTATTGGAGGAAAGAATGTAACAAATCTGAGGTATGCAGATGATACGGTTCTACTGGCAGAATCTGAACATGAACTACAAGAATTACTGGATGTTGTAGTCAGGAGTAGTGAAAATATGGGACTGGAACTGAATATATCTAAAACAGAATGTATGACGGTATCTAAAAATAATAACCCACCAGCCTGTGTAATAACAAGCAGAGGACAAACAATACAACAAGTTGAATGTTTCAAATATTTAGGCTTCAATGTAACATCCAATGGAAAATCAGATTGTGAAATAAAGAAAAGAATAGGTATGGCGAAGAATGCATTCAACCAGCTGCATACAATTATGAAAAACAGGAATATTAGCATGAAAACAAAAATCAAAGTCCTGGATTGCTATGTACTGTCTGTGCTGCTATATGGTTGTGAGAGCTGGACCATAAACAAGACCATGGTTAAAAGACTGGAGGCAGTGGAAATGTGGTTTTACAGAAGAATGATGAGGGTGTCATGGATGGAAAGGAAAAGAAATGAAGAAATTTTAGAAATGGCAAACAGAAAAAGATCACTGATAACAAAAATCATCAAACGCCAAATGGAATTTTTAGGACACATTATCCGCCACCCTGGTTTGGAAATACTCGCCTTGACTGGAAAGATGAATGGAAAAAGAATAAGAGGAAGACAAAGAATAACGTATTTGAAAGGGATAAGAACTTGGACAGATGAAGCTGAGAAAGGTGGCGCTGCTTTAATAGAATTGGCAAGAGATAGATCAGCTTGGCGGAAGATGACCTCCGACGTCTGCTTCAGATATGGAACTACATGAGATGAGATTATTATTTATTATTATTATTATTATTATTATTATTATTATTATTATTATTATTATTATTATTATTATATATTATTATTATTATTGTTATTATTATTATTATTATTATTATTATTATTATTATTATTATTATATTATTATTATTATTATTATTATTATTATTATTATTATTATTATTATTATTATTATTATTATTATTATTATTATTATATATTATTATTATTATTAACTGGGTGGGGTTCCTTACCTCCCATAGTGGGCAGGGAGGTACTTACTGTGTCTTCTATCCCCCTATATCTGTTTTCCAATATGCTTTCTGTCTTTGTCTTGGAATGAAATTACTTAGTTTTGTCCAGGCCCTGGCCGGAGTCCTAGCTGGGAGGGAAACAGTCAAATGCATAGTTATTGTTTTGGGAGATGATATTTTTTTCCTTGTAAATCATCTCTCTGTTATGTATCATTATATTTGTTATTTTCAATTTATAATGTAAGCATTTGAGTGTATTCCTCTTTGTTGGATTTTGTGCTTGTGTCCGGATGAGACTTATAGGTGATCTCAAACTAAGTACATTGGTGGTGTGCTCGTGGAATCTACATCTGATCCCTATTTATTCCCAGTTCCCCTTTGTCTTACTTTTTCTTGGATGCTTTAATTGTAATTCTAGAACTTTTTTACTATCCCATTTTCTTCCTTTTTACTGGCGCTGATATAACCTAAATGTGTTGCAAGCGCCGTAAAACCCTTAAAAACAAACAAACAAAACATTATTATTATTATTATTATTATTATTATTATTATTATTATTATCATCATCATCGTCATCATGATCACCATCATCATCATCATCATCATCATCATCATCATCATCATCATCATATCATCATCATCATCATCATCATCATTTTATTATTATTATTATTATTATTATTATTATTATTATTATTATTATTATTATTATTATTATTATTATTATTATCCTTATTATTGTTACTATTACTATTACTATTACTACTATCCTTCCCCCTTCCCGCTATTTTTTTTAACTCATCAATCTCACGTTTTCGTTGTAGACATTATATAATTTTCATAATTCAAATACAAGATTCACCCATATTCTCATAGTAAATTGGTAATAATGAGATTGTGAATAAGCAAGCATGAGGCAAATTTAACGAAAGGGAATTGACATTAGCGCCCCATCGAATTAATCGGTCATTTAACTTAGTTCTAACAACACAGACTAGGTGAAATTAGCTTTGCATCCTAATGTTGACGCACCGATAGACCTTGATAAGGACTAGATTACAGCACGAGTTGGCATTGTAAACACAACACATCAAAGCTATTTAATCTACTCTTAATCACGAAACAAGAGTTGAAACAACTGCTCCGAAATCACCCATAAATTATAGCACAGCGGACGATATAACTCAGAGCTGCCTACTTGAAATTTCAAAAATTCGTAGTTTGCAAAGGAGAAAAATAAAGAAAGAAAAAGTCACCTTAAACAGCTTTAGAAATAAATTTTTTGACCTCATCATGGTCCAAAAATGCTCCAAAGTCCTTTTGAAAGAATCCAAGGAACTAAACGTTCATTTTCAACAAGATTTATTGAGTCAAAGAGGCGAATTTAGTTCTGTAGCTGGAGCCAAAATTCGTATTTCTACGAATTTTTCGTAGTACTAGAAGGTCTGTATAATGTAGGGCTATCCGTTTCAGGTTGATAACCCACATTTTCTAACGGAATGAAATGAATATGATATAATATAGATAAAATGCGGCTGATGTCAAACAACTTTTTGTTTTAATTATTCGTCAATCATACACAGAGCTGATCAGTTTTACAGTACACATGTACTTATAAAATAAACAAAATATCGCGATACCTCATTTGGTAGAACACTCGCTCACACATAAAAGGTCCTGGACAGATCCCGGGTGGAGTCGAGATTTTTTCTGACTCTTCTACTCAGGTGTAAAATAAGTACCTGGTCGGAAAAAAAGTGTAATATCGCCTAACAGGCGTCATGTCTCGTTCTACATGTTATGTGTTGCTGTTGTTGGTCAGGGACCCTTTGACAAGCACTTTGAGCACGTTTAGTGGATATTGCGCTGTATTAGAAAAGCTCAACTTTAAAAAAAGTCTTTTTACAGGATTTTATATATATATATATATATCATTGTATCAAAAGTAATTATTTACATTATCTTGTTCATTGCCGACGCCCCTGTTATGCAATCATCAATCAGTTCAATGCGATTGATGAACAAGCATCACTTTGTGAATTCAATCGGTATTACAAGAATTATACTTTTATAATAAAATGTTAAACAAGTGACAAGAATTTGTATTCTCATTGGTTATGCTGGAAGTCACATGATCCATTGTTTTTTTTCCCCTCATAAACTTTGGTATAGATATTCCGACAATGGCCTGTCATGACATGTGCGATGGATTTTAACAATTTACAATGGCGTGAGTTGAATTCTTTTTCAATCGTTTCTTAGTTAGTTTTATGTCCCATTCAACGTTTTAAATCAGTTAACTGCAGGACTCTGTGTAAAAACAACAAACGTATTTAAAAATAATATAGCCAGAAAACTCATCCTTCAAATATCGATTGATTTAAATGACCCTTATCCTGGCAAAATACTCTCAAACTAAATGACTCGTGATGTTCGATTGAAAAAAAAAAAATAGATGGAACGAAATTGACGTCAATATTGTTTTTAGACAGCCATTTCAATGTTACGTTTTCATTAAATTCTTCCATTCACACTATAAACATTTAAGGTCACACATAATTTTGCGTGTTCGTTATATCCGGATGGCTGATGTTGTGGGCATTTTACCTAAAAGCATAGCATCAATAGATCGCCTTTTTGTCAAAGTACACACATCTCTGTTATTTTCCATGAAAAGATCTTACGGGGTCGGAGCAGTTACTGTGTTATATTTCATGGTATTGTGTGTAGTAATTGTTGTTGGTGCTTATTTACAACTTGTATCAAGTTAATTGCTGTTTGACACACTATTTCTAGTTGCTGAAATAAAAAAAAAGGGGGGTGTGGGGGGGGGGGGGGACAGGGTATATAACCATAGCCACCGTTAAGTTAAGTTAACGATGGCTACGATCTAACGCGATGATAATAAAAAATCAATCCCCACTTTTGGCGTGCTGTGAAACTACTGAAGTCCTTCCAAAATATTAAAATTCTGTACTGCCAATATATGGAACAATCTGAAATTTAAAACTAAATATGCAAAAGATATTAAAGTATTTTAAAATGCCCTTGATTGGAAACTTTTTGCTTTAAAATACACATAAAACCGAGCATTCATGTTATGTCGATAATAAGAATATATGTTTTTTTTTTAAATTTTGTTTTTAATTTTAACTTTCTTCCATACTTTAGTCTCTTTCTCCCTTTTTTATATCTCAAAGAATATGCAATGTGTAATGTCCAATATATTGTTACTTATGTTTAAAGGGCATTAAAGGAACACTTGGTCCATGTCAAAGCCCAATTACTAATATGTTATGATATTATATGATAAACAAAGCAAAATAAAAAGGCGCCAACAATTGATCGAGAGTGTTTGTTTTACAAACTTAAATGATGTAATCCATTTTACTTTCCTCATATCCTTAAGGAATTTGGTTTGGGTTAAAAGATTGAATCTTGTATTTGGAACATATAATAATTTGTTAGGCCTTAATAATAGTGATGATTATGATAATAATAATATAATAATAATAATAATAATAATAATAATAATAATAATAATTAATAATAATAATAATAATAATAATAATAATATAATAATATAATGATAATAATAATAATAATGATAATAATATTCTTTTATATTTTTATATATTAATATAATAATAATAATAATAATATAATATATAATAATAATAATAATAATAATAATAATAATAATAATAATATAATAATAATAATAATAATAATAATAATAATATTAAACTCAATTATATTAACATGCGCTCATTGTAATATATTGATTATTTAATTGTTCTGTCATTCAGATCATTACGAGTTTATCAATTAATTGTGGATAAAATATGTACCTATTATTTCATTCAGAAACAAACCCAGGCTTCTCGTCTTGATTTTATAATTTTAGTCTCTGTTGAAGGTCGAAAACATTAATAGTGACATTATCTCCATTTATTCTCTCAACTTCATCCACCGTATGTTACCAATTTGTAGCCTCTCCGATAATTAAACCAGCTATTCGAACTCATCAACAATAATTGAAAGCAGCAACAAAAAGTTTTTTATTGTAATGAGAGCGATCTATTGATAGTTCGAAGATGACGTCACTCAGGTCTTTGTTATTGTTTTTTGCCATCCGCGTTTATTAGTAATGCTCACTGAACTGTAAACATACTTCTGGGTCAAGCTGAACAAAATGACTCGTTGGGATGTTGGATTGAAAAATAATTTAGATGGAACGAAATTGACGTCAATATAGATAGAATGAAGTGGACGTCACTCGGGTCTTTGTTATTGTTTTTTGCCATCCACGTTTATGAGTAATTTTCACTAAACTGTATTAACCAGACTATAAATGTTCAAGATTACGCATAGTTTTGTGTGTTGGTCCTTTTTTTTATTTCCGGATGGCAATGTTGTGAGCTTCTTAGCCAAGCGCATAGTATCTATTGTTTTTAGACAGCAATTTTAATGATAAGTTTTCACTAAATTCTTCCAATCATACTATTCACGTTTCTCGCACAAAGTTTTGCGTGTTCGTTATCTCCGGCTGGAGGATGTTTGTGGGCATTTCATCTAAACGCAAAGCATCAGTAGATCGCCCTTCTTAGTCACAGTACACACATCTGTTATTTTCCATGAAAATATCTTACGGGGTCGGAGCGGTCACTGTGTTATATTTCATGGTATTGTGTGTAGTAATTGATGATGGTGCCTATTAACAAGTTAATTGCTGTTTGACACACCGTTTCTAGTTGCTATTTTTTCTGGACAGAAAAGCCATTACGTTAGATAAGACCCCGTTAAAACTTTTTTCAATCTAAAATATTTAGATTGTTGCTCGTATTCTTCATTTGGAGTTATCAATACTTATCATTACTTATATGTTTGTGTGGTATTGATGAGTGTGAATCCCACAGAGTTTTCGCGATTTCAAGGGCGCGAATTAAGTTAATGTTCTCACCTTTTGTGTTTT
>NC_088363.1:49454192-49471692 GCF_034508935.2 Berghia stephanieae
TATTGTAAATTCATGCTATTGTTTTGTTGTTGTTGTTGTTGTTCCCAGAAACACACAAGCCATACTTCACCTGTTCAAAATTTTTACCGGACCGAGCACTATTGGAATGCCTGCTGTCTTGAAAAACGGAGGACTCCTTGTAAGATATATTATTATAATTATCATCATCATCATCATATATCATCATCATCATCATCATACATCATCATCATCATCATCATCATCATCATCATCATCATCATCATCATCATCATCATCATATATCATCATAATCTTCGTCGTCATCATCATCATCATCATCATCATCATCATCATCATCATCATCATCTTCATTACTATTATTATTATTATTATTATTATTATTATTATTATTATTATTATTATTATTATTATTATTATTAGTTTTATCTCTAAAGATCTTGTGTCCAATGCGGGTGGGTTGTGGTCCTGTTGGTATGACGCTTGATTTATGACCTGTAAGTCCATGGTTTGGGTCCCGCTGGTGCGGCGGAAAGTCGAGAAGGTTCTCCGAGCATTTATAACGCGCAATATCCACAAACCGTGCTCAAGGCGCTTTACAAGGGGTCCATAGTCAATAGCATCCCTTAATATGTAGGACAAGACATGGCATCGGGTGGGCGACATTAACATTTTTTTCGGTAAGAGACAACGATGTTAATAGCCAGGTACTCATTTCACAGACGAGTACGGTGAGAGAACATGAGTAAAGAGCCTTTTCCAAGGACTTAACTATGTGCTGCTCAGAGCTGGACTTTAACCTTGGACTTTCCGGTCCAAAAGTGAGTCTCATACCGCTAGACAAAATAGTCGCAACATTTCTCTCACAGCACCCAGGTTTAAAAGGAGTAACTCGTAGGGAAATTGTTTGTCTTCGTCGATAAAGATAAGTCGATTTGCCTCGTCCCACATGTTAAGTGTTGCTGTTGCTTTGGGACCCCTGGTAAAGTGCAGTATGTAAGTTTAGCGGAATTTGCTCTTTATTGAGTTCAGGATTTTTTTACGAGCCGGTTCGACTTTTTAATTACCTTTTAATCACGTCTTTTTGTTTCCAACAAGAAAGACTTCATTTTTTTTTGCGTTGAGGTCAATCAAATTCACATCTCTATTCAATTATCGAGGCAAAAGGCTACTTAGATAGATACGAAATTAAATAATTATTTGATGAAGCTCATTTTTACGAACTAATCATGCACAATGCTTCATTTATTCCTACAGTAGACCATATGGAACCAAATTTTCCACGTCATACTGTACAACTCGCATAGCTGGCGTCGTTATTGTACTGTACTAAAACTCTTACAATATCCATTAATTGCCATTAGTCAGGTACTCATCTACACCCGAGTCAAATTGGTAGATGCGTATTTAGTGCCTTACCCAATGATAGACACAGGGGTCAGAATTTGGATATCCATATTTTGGTCGTTGATTACGCATATCATGCATTTTGTGACAAGACAAGACATCGTTCCGCTGAACCAACGGCGCCATACATATTTGTACCGTGACGACGTATATATATATATATATATATATATATATATATATATATATATATATATATATATATATATATATATATATATGCAGATCTGACATCCGAATCCACTTATGGGCCTATACGACTTATTCCTAGTTTAAAAAAATCAAAGTTACAAAAGATACATAGTTATTCCTAAATCTCCGTTTATTTATCCACAATGGGAAGTTTATCTTACTATGTTATTCTAAGAGACGGTTAGTATAACCAATCGTTAGTGTAGTCGTAATGCAGCGCCCCAAAGTGGACTTGGGCAAGGTCAGGAGTCGAACTTTGTACGTCTTGTTACGAAGCAAAGCCAAGAGAAAGCCATCTCCAGAGCAGAGTCGTACTCCTCCTCATCTAAGATTTTTTTCAACCTCTGCTTGGAAGAAAAAATCTACATTATCACAAAACCGAAAATGGCAACACTCAACAGAAGAAACGAACTAACATCTTCATGCAGACATAGTAACAACCACAATAACCGCGAAGCCGAAAATGTACGATGCCAACCGAAATAAAGACAATCTACTTTCACTTTCACTTCCTGATGAGAGCGAATGCTCGAAACATTATTGTTGAAGTTGTTCATAATTATGTGTGTGTGTATATGTATATTTAGCTGCTCCAGCCAAATGTAAGGCAAATTACCGGTCATTATGAAAACTTATTTAGGGTTAAAGGTCAATCATGCCTTAATAACCTATAAACTCAATTAAACATTCGCTCATTGTTGTATATTCATGATTTAATTGTTCGGTTATTTAGATCTTTACGTGTTTATCAATTGTGGATAATATGCACCTATTATTTCATTCAGGCTGTCCACATCATCCACCAAAACTAAATCATGATAACTGCCGGAAAATATAAACCTTAAATATTACATCTCGGTAAATGCAAGAATGTTACATTTTATCTCGTAAATCCTACTTACTAATCTTATGCGGCTTTGTGGTCTAGTGATATGAAACTCGCCATCGGATCGGAAGGTCCTGGGTTCGAGCCTCGTTCGGCGCATAGTTGAATCCTTGGAAAAGGCTCTTTACTCACATTCTCTCACCGTGCTCAGATGTAGAATGAGTACCTGACCGTTAACAACGCTATCTCTGTCCGGAAAAAAAATCACCCAACATGCGTCATGTCTCGTTTGACATGTTACGAGTTACTATTGGTCAGGGAGTCTTTTGGCACGATTAGTGAATAGGGAGGTTGTCATTTGCGGCACTCAAAAATATGTTACAATTGCGGCACTACTGATTTTTTGTTCATAGTTTTCATCTTTCAATAGTGAAAATAATCGATATTGTATAGATAGTATGCAGATGACGTCACTCAGGCCTTTGTTATTTTTTTGCCATCCGCGTTTGTGAGTTGTTCTCACTAATCTGTATTAACCAGACTATAAAAGTTCATGGTTACACAGAGTTTGTGTGTTGGTCCGTTATACTTCCGGATGGCAATGTTGTGAACTCCTTGGCCAAGCGCATTCTATCTGTACTTGCAACCAAAATATAGTCCAACAATCTACATCAATAACACAGTACACGTGGTTATAACAAAATACCCCCTTAGCGTTACAGCCTAGGGACTGTAACATGAGTTTACAAGATACATGTATACTCATAAGGCCGCATTAGATTTTTATTGTTGAATTTTATTGAAAAATGAATGATAAAAGCATAACTTTATCAAAATTAATGTAACATGAATTTTATTTAAAATAAGAAAATCATATAATGAAGATTTGATGAATGAAATAAATGAGACATTCCATTTTTATTTAGGTGATTGGCAGACAATTGTAACTAATCCGATCAATCTATATTTTTGCTGTTGATTCTTTTTTCGTCGTGCTATTTTCTGACATCCATCATCCATGTCAATTTCTTGTTTTCTAGCCATTTTGCCTGTCTTGTGTTCTTTATAGGGTTGATCTTTATCGTACTGACACGCAAACACATTTTATCCATGCATTAATTTGTAATTAGTAAGGAGTCACCAAACTCTAAAACCAATCTAAAACCAAAATTACTAACAACGTATTCGTGTCTTATTTTAGCGAAAACAGTGATCAGTTTATAATACATAATATTTATATCGGTAGTATCGATTATAAAAATCAGTGCCACAAATATAATATCAGTAAGGACCATTGTTAACAGTTGTGCCGCAAATGTAATATCAATAAGGGTCATTGTTAACAGTAATGCCGAAAATGTAATATCAATAAGGGTCATTGTTAAAAGTAATGCCGAAAATGTAATGTCAATAAAGGTCATTGTTAACAGTAGTGTCGCAAATGTATTGTCAATAAGGGTCATTGTTAACAGTAGTGCCGCAAATGTAATATCAATAAGGGTCATTTTAACAGTAGTGTAGCAAATGTAATACCAATAAGGGTCATTGTTAACATTAGTGTACCAAATGCAATATCAATAACGGTCATTGTTAACAGTAGTGCCGCAAATGTAATATCAATAAGGGTCATTGTAAACAGTAGTGTAGCAAATGCAATCTCATTAACGGTCATTGTTAACAGTAGGGCCGCAAATGTAATATTAATAAGGGTCATTGTTAACAGTAGTACCGCTAATGTAATATCAATAACTTTCATTGTTAACAGTAAAGTGAGTGGAGCAGGCACTTATGTTGGTAACAACAAGATATGAAGTGAATAGAAAAGTGCCAGAAGACAATAGAGAATAAAAATTTTTCGCGGCGGTGGTGGGGTTTGAACCTGCGACCTTATTGGTACGACAACTCCGCCTGGCAGGTGAGAGCGTGGCTCTACCGTGTGAGCTATCCACGAACACAAAAATATTCGTTTCAAACTCAAAGTCATTACTAGATCCCTCTCTCACCCACTTCTTGAGACCGCCGATTCGTTCGTACACCACCATCGCGAATAATTTTGACCAGCAGTTAAGCTTAATAGCCAATATTCTCAACACAAACATATAACATAGAAACGATTGAGACATTGAGTATGCTCCGGTGTATGGGGTGAATTTTTAATTCAGAAAAGTGAGTGGAGCAGGCACTTATGTTGGTAACAACAAGATATGAAGTGAATAGAAAAGTGCCAGAAGACAATAGAGAATAAAAATTTTTCGCGGCGGTGGTGGGGTTTGAACCTGCGACCTTATTGGTACGACAACTCCGCCTGGCAGGTGAGAGCGTGGCTCTACCGTGTGAGCTATCCACGAACACAAAAATATTCGTTTCAAACTCAAAGTCATTACTAGATCCCTCTCTCACCCACTTCTTGAGACCGCCGATTCGTTCGTACACCACCATCGCGAATAATTTTGACCAGCAGTTAAGCTTAATAGCCAATATTCTCAACACAAACATATAACATAGAAACGATTGAGACATTGAGTATGCTCCGGTGTATGGGGTGAATTTTTAATTCAGAAAAGTGAGTGGAGCAGGCACTTATGTTGGTAACAACAAGATATGAAGTGAATAGAAAAGTGCCAGAAGACAATAGAGAATAAAAATTTTTCGCGGCGGTGGTGGGGTTTGAACCTGCGACCTTATTGGTACGACAACTCCGCCTGGCAGGTGAGAGCGTGGCTCTACCGTGTGAGCTATCCACGAACACAAAAATATTCGTTTCAAACTCAAAGTCATTACTAGATCCCTCTCTCACCCACTTCTTGAGACCGCCGATTCGTTCGTACACCACCATCGCGAATAATTTTGACCAGCAGTTAAGCTTAATAGCCAATATTCTCAACACAAACATATAACATAGAAACGATTGAGACATTGAGTATGCTCCGGTGTATGGGGTGAATTTTTAATTCAGAAAAGTGAGTGGAGCAGGCACTTATGTTGGTAACAACAAGATATGAAGTGAATAGAAAAGTGCCAGAAGACAATAGAGAATAAAAATTTTTCGCGGCGGTGGTGGGGTTTGAACCTGCGACCTTATTGGTACGACAACTCCGCCTGGCAGGTGAGAGCGTGGCTCTACCGTGTGAGCTATCCACGAACACAAAAATATTCGTTTCAAACTCAAAGTCATTACTAGATCCCTCTCTCACCCACTTCTTGAGACCGCCGATTCGTTCGTACACCACCATCGCGAATAATTTTGACCAGCAGTTAAGCTTAATAGCCAATATTCTCAACACAAACATATAACATAGAAACGATTGAGACATTGAGTATGCTCCGGTGTATGGGGTGAATTTTTAATTCAGAAAAGTGAGTGGAGCAGGCACTTATGTTGGTAACAACAAGATATGAAGTGAATAGAAAAGTGCCAGAAGACAATAGAGAATAAAAATTTTTCGCGGCGGTGGTGGGGTTTGAACCTGCGACCTTATTGGTACGACAACTCCGCCTGGCAGGTGAGAGCGTGGCTCTACCGTGTGAGCTATCCACGAACACAAAAATATTCGTTTCAAACTCAAAGTCATTACTAGATCCCTCTCTCACCCACTTCTTGAGACCGCCGATTCGTTCGTACACCACCATCGCGAATAATTTTGACCAGCAGTTAAGCTTAATAGCCAATATTCTCAACACAAACATATAACATAGAAACGATTGAGACATTGAGTATGCTCCGGTGTATGGGGTGAATTTTTAATTCAGAAAAGTGAGTGGAGCAGGCACTTATGTTGGTAACAACAAGATATGAAGTGAATAGAAAAGTGCCAGAAGACAATAGAGAATAAAAATTTTTCGCGGCGGTGGTGGGGTTTGAACCTGCGACCTTATTGGTACGACAACTCCGCCTGGCAGGTGAGAGCGTGGCTCTACCGTGTGAGCTATCCACGAACACAAAAATATTCGTTTCAAACTCAAAGTCATTACTAGATCCCTCTCTCACCCACTTCTTGAGACCGCCGATTCGTTCGTACACCACCATCGCGAATAATTTTGACCAGCAGTTAAGCTTAATAGCCAATATTCTCAACACAAACATATAACATAGAAACGATTGAGACATTGAGTATGCTCCGGTGTATGGGGTGAATTTTTAATTCAGAAAAGTGAGTGGAGCAGGCACTTATGTTGGTAACAACAAGATATGAAGTGAATAGAAAAGTGCCAGAAGACAATAGAGAATAAAAATTTTTCGCGGCGGTGGTGGGGTTTGAACCTGCGACCTTATTGGTACGACAACTCCGCCTGGCAGGTGAGAGCGTGGCTCTACGAAAAATTTTTTATTCTCTATTGTCTTCTGGCACTTTTCTATTCACTTCATATCTTGTTGTTACCAACATAAGTGCCTGCTCCACTCACTTTTCTGAATTAAAAATTCACCCCATACACCGGAGCATACTCAATGTCTCAATCGTTTCTATGTTATATGTTTGTGTTGAGAATATTGGCTATTAAGCTTAACTGCTGGTCAAAATTATTCGCGATGGTGGTGTACGAACGAATCGGCGGTCTCAAGAAGTGGGTGAGAGAGGGATCTAGTAATGACTTTGAGTTTGAAACGAATATTTTTGTGTTCGTGGATAGCTCACACGGTAGAGCCACGCTCTCACCTGCCAGGCGGAGTTGTCGTACCAATAAGGTCGCAGGTTCAAACCCCACCACCGCCGCGAAAAATTGTTATTCTCTATTGTCTTCTGGCACTTTTCTATTCACTTCATATCTTGTTGTTACCAACATAAGTGCCTGCTCCACTCACTTTTCTGAATTAAAAATTCACCCCATACACCGGAGCATACTCAATGTCTCAATCGTTTCTATGTTATATGTTTGTGTTGAGAATATTGGCTATTAAGCTTAACTGCTGGTCAAAATTATTCGCGATGGTGGTGTACGAACGAATCGGCGGTCTCAAGAAGTGGGTGAGAGAGGGATCTAGTAATGACTTTGAGTTTGAAACGAATATTTTTGTGTTCGTGGATAGCTCACACGGTAGAGCCACGCTCTCACCTGCCAGGCGGAGTTGTCGTACCAATAAGGTCGCAGGTTCAAACCCCACCACCGCCGCGAAAAATTTTTATTCTCTATTGTCTTCTGGCACTTTTCTATTCACTTCATATCTTATTGTTAACAGTAGTACCGCAAATGTAATATCGATAACGTTCATTGTTAACAGTAGTACCGCAAATGTAATATTTGTTTCCTATTGTTCGAAATGAGTGCCACCAATGTCATGCACCCAGTGAATATTGCCTATATAAAAGCTCAAGATTTTTACTCTCGTAAATTCTACTTACTAATCCTGTGTTGCAGATCCATAAGACTTACGGAGCCAGATGTAAACCTGGTTTCTATAGCGTTAACAGACATCAACTAGAGCAGTTGTTATATAAAGCAATATCCACTAAATGTGCTCAAAGCGCTTCACAAGGGTCTCTAACCAACAGCATCACTTAATATGTAGGACGAGACATGATGCCTGCTGGACGATATTACAATATTTGCGGACAGAGACAACGCTGTTAACGTTCAGGTACTCATTTTACACCCTTTTCCAAGGACTCAACTATGCGCCGAGCGAAGCTCAAACCTAGGACCTACCGATCCGAAAGCAAGTGTCATACCACAAGACCACATATCCAGTTGCTAAGTTTTTCGACAGGACGTTAGTCTATCGCAAAGTACTTTTCGCCAGATCTATCAAACCCAGATACAAAACCACAGCTGGATTGACAAGGGGGATGGCGGAGGGGGAGGGGAGGTTGTTAATAAAAAAACCCCGATCCCCTTGCTTGTGCCATTAGCACTCGATCAACTGAAATGTCTGGACCTGACGATCGATATTTGCAGGTCTGATAACCCGAATTGTTATGGGCTTATTGTTGTAATGGGAATTCTCTTCAAACGACGTGTGCATATATAATCAGGTCTGACACCTGACTCCAATTAATGGGCCAAGTTTAACATTGTTGAAATGGACAATATTTTGCATCATTTTTTGAGTTTTCCATTACAACAATGAGCCTATAATGAATTGGGTTATCAGATCTGCAAATAAGTGCATGTCGTCTTCAAACCAAAGCAAGATATTATCAATATCAAAAATGTCAAATCAAGGTCATAATAGCACCCGGTTATCAGACCTGCTAATTTGTGCACTTTGTCATGATCTTTTGCTAACATTGATTTTTGTCAATGTTCGATTTAAGCTGAAATTTAAAACAAATATAGTTCTCCTTCTCAAATTCCGAATTAAAAATACTAGGTTATAGTTAAAGATTTAGAAGACAAAACAAGGGTGAAAACTGATGTTTTTGGATTTCCCTTAACTGAAGTACTGAAAAAGTGTATGTCACTTCACAAGTACATACACTTTTAGATGATACCGAAAACAACCAAACAAAACAAACCCCCCCCCCCCCAAAAAAAAAAAATAACAACCAAAAAAAAAATACAAACAAAAAAACAAACAAAAAAAAAAACAAAAACAAACAAACAAACAAAAAAAAGCCCCACCCCCAAAGCCAACAACAAACTAAATAAACAACACACAAAACAAAACAAATTCACAAACAAGAAGAAGAAGAAGAAGAAGAAGAAGAAGAAGAAGAAGAAGAAGAAGAAGAAGAAGAGGAGGAGGATGATGAGGAAGAGGAAGAGGAGGAGGAGGAGGAGGAGGAGGAGGAGGAGGAAGAAGAAGAAGAAGGAGGAGGAGGAAGAAGAAGAAGAAGGAGGAGGAGGAGGAGGAGGAGGAGGAGGAAAATAGAAGGAACAAAAGAAAGGATTTTTAGGATCTTAACTAATATATGAAAAAGAAATATGCCAAACTTGCTTTTTCAACGTAAAATCACGAACATCCATCTATCTTTTTCATTGTATGCTTAGGAAAACATTGCAGTGTTAGATCCTAACATTGATACTTTTTATATCCACAGTTTGGATCCTTAGGGTTTCTTCTGTTCGGTTATTTGACAGCTTATGGAAACATTATCATTGTCAACTGCGGACATCTCCTGTGTCGAAGGTAAAATGTTCATACTTTGCGCTTATAGACTGATTGATATAATTTAGTGAGAACTAACCACAACAATAGCTGGCTAAAAGCAATAACAAAGAGCTGAGTGACGTCAGTTTCGTTCTATCTTTAACATGTCCCGATAGCTCAGTTTGTCGAGCACTAGCTTCAAAAGCACCAGAATTGATCGGAGTCGAGACTTTTTGTCCCCCCCCCCACTCCTACCTATAACCTCCTCTTCACCCATTAGAGATCGGGTAGCTGGATGTGTTAGATCTAGCTGTGAGTACTTTGCGATAGACTTCCGTAGCAAGAAATTATTATTGTCCGTTAAACGATAAGAAGCCTATATATAAATTTTCCGTGTCCATGGGCCCAACGTCACTGAGACTACTTTTTCATAACGAGAGAGAGAGCGAGAGAGAGAGAGAGAGAGAGAGAGAGAGAGAGAGAGAGAGAGAGAGAGAGAGAGAGAGAGAGAGTGAGTGAGTGAGTAAGTGAGTGAGTGCCTTTATGACAAATTTAAATTCGGGGACAGTACCTTGAAAGATTCCAAATCATGGCTAATAATAATATTGTTTTTTTTTTTTTTGTGGGGGGGGGGGGGGGATATTATTATAATTGTATTGATAAATGTGTCCCACTTTTAAAGAGCTGGAAAATTCCCGTTATTCATCTCTATGGGGAAATTTATCTTTAGTGTCTATTCGAAGAGAAGACTGGCATAACCCAGGCGTTAGCCGCAGTACAGCGCAGCAAAGTGATGTGATTACTTATTTCGATAGCTTAAGGCCTGTCAAAAATAAGTAATATATCTATGTGGGGCTATGTGGTCCTGTTTGTATGACACTTATCTTCGGATTGAAAGGTCCCGGCTTCGAGTTCCATTCCGAGCGGCGCATAGTTGAGTTCTGGAAAAAGGCTCTTTACGCACATTCTTTCATAGCACTCAGTTGTAAAATGACCACATGGTCGTTAACAGCGTTGCCTCTGTCGGGAAAAAAAATATAATAACGTATATCAATCGTCATGTCTGGTCCAAAATGTTACGTGTTGCTGTAGGCTTGGGGGGGGGGGGGGGGGCTATTAAAGCGCTTTGAGGACGTTTAGTGGATCTCCTACCTTATCGTTGGTGGGGGAACTTGAGGCATATTGGGGGCAAAGGAGACAAAGGAGTAATTCCGGTTGACCGTCACGAGACCATCATAAATAAATGAGCTTTTGTATAGCGCAATATCCACTAAATGTGCTCAAAGCGCTTTACAAGGGGTCCCTGGCCAACAGCAACATTTTACATTTAGGACGGGACATGACGCCTGTTAGGCGATATTACATTTTCTTTTTCGGACAGAGACAACGCTGTTAACGGCCAGGTACTCGTTTTACACCTGAGTACGATGAGAGAATGTGCGTGAAAAGACTTCTCCAAGGACTCAACTATGCGCCGAGCGAGGCTCGAACCCAGGACCTTCCGATCCGAAAGCGAGTGTCATACCACAAGACCACATAGCCGCCATCCCGGATATATCGGGCGCCTTGAACGGCCCGCCCTGATATGCGACTAATGGAGATCCAGCCTCCTCGGTATAAATCAAGTTGATTTTTTATTTTTTTTATTATTGCAAGTACACATTGCGTCAGCAACAATGTTAACACATCAACTGTTAATTCCAACACTGAAACATATTTTGATAAAGAGCTTGTACGAGTAATCACAGTTTTAACTGTTTGATTTGTCTCAAAGAGACAATCATGGATTATCGTTATAATAACAAGTAGCACAGCTTATTATAAAGTAGTCATTTCGAGCCATGGATCCGGAGTCTATTTCAGTTTCTATAGCGTGAAATAAAAAGAAATTGCTTGCTATCCTTTGGATAGGGCTCTAGTCTATCGTAAAGTACATTCCGCCTGATCTAACAGACCAATCACTACCCAATCACTGCTGGGTGGAAAAAAGGGGAGGCAGGAAAAATATGGACTGCACCAGGATCAATCTCGGTCCCTTTGCTTG
The DNA here is from genome assembly GCF_034508935.2 of Berghia stephanieae. NCBI lineage: Eukaryota > Metazoa > Mollusca > Gastropoda > Nudibranchia > Aeolidiidae > Berghia > Berghia stephanieae. The sequence goes on from NC_088363.1 coordinate 49,465,668, forward strand.
TGAAGCGATTGCTCTACCAACTTAGCTGTTGGGACCCTCCAAAATGATTAAGCTTTATGTTTGATGAAACAATGGTGACAAAAGTTCTCTCACACCCTGAAAAAACACATATTTAATATTTTGGCCAGAAAATGCGTCCTTCAAATATCGACTGGTTTAAACTGATCTTCAATTTGTCAAAAATTCTCAAACTTGGGACTTTTTAAAATTCCAATGTTTGAGAGAGTTTGCCAAGATTAGGTCATATTATTAATCGGTCGATTTTCGAAGGACGAGTTTTCTGGCCATAATATTAAATATGTTTTTTATTTTAAAATCAAGAATACGGCAGTATTATATTGCCATATGATGTGGGTTTGTTGCATGATGAAAACAAAAAGTCTATAGTAACAAAAGCATTTGATTATCATGAACCATGAATATTAAAATCATCTAAGTATGTCAGAGGGTACCAAAAAAAAAAAAGACAAGAATACAAACAAAAAACAAAACTAAAACAAAACAAACAATAGAAATATAAAATAAATAAAAGAAAAAAAAAAACAAAAAAAAAACAAAATAAGATAGGAACCAATGCTGCTAAGCGGTCTTGTAGTAAGGCACTCGCTTTCGAATCTGAAGGTCATGGGTTCGAGCCTCGCTCCACGCATAATTGACTCTTTGGAAAAGACTCTTTACTAACATCCTCTCACCGTATTCAGATGTACGATAAAGTACCCGGCCGTTAACAGCGTTGCCGGAAAACCATTGTCACATTTTCGAACAGACGTCATGTCACATCCTACATGTCACTTGTTGCTGTTGGTCAACGACACAATGAAAATGAATTTCCGATAATCTTTCTTTAAATAGAATATTTTAAAGATTATCTTCCATATAATATTCTTTTTCACTTCATAGAACCAAGACGGCCTCTCTACGATATGAGGAGCTTATGGAGCTTGCTATTCTCTCGTATTCGGACTCCACTCGGGTACGAAAGTTTGGTACAGTTGTAAGGTAGGTGGCACGACAGAATGCATGATTGATTTGTTATAGATAGTATGCGATTGACTAAGAAGCTCACAACATTGCCATCCGGAAGTATACCGTGCAAACAGACAAAACGATGTGTAACCTTGAACGTTTATAGATAGTATGCGCACGGCTAAGAAGCTCACAACATTGCCATCCGGAAGTATACCGGATCAACAAACAAAACGATGTGTAACTTGAACGTGAATTGTCTGGTTAATACAATTTAATTTAGTGAGAATTACTCACAAATGCGGTTGGCAAAAAGCAATAACAAAGACCTGAGTGACGTCAACTTCATAGTATCTATAAATTAAAATGTAACGATGTCAATCTGGAATGTGTCCAAATGAACTAGATAACAAACATCAAGTTAAGAGCTAAAAGATCCATGTAAGACAATGGGAGCGATCTATATTCATGTTTTCGTCCAACCAGGTCATCAATCACGTGATTTGTTGCTGTCCAACGATTGGATATTTCTGAACAAATGTAAAAACGCTGCTTTGCATATAAATGTTATAAACATACCCATGTGTCAAGCTGAATCAAGTGACCAATCGTGATGCTAGATATTTAAAAAGCTGTGAACACTTTTCACAAAGTGGGTCACTTTGAGCAGATTTTGCAATGTGACCAATGACCTGGAACACATGGAAAGTTAATATAGATAGTAAGGAGTTCACAACATTGCCATCCGGAAGTTTAACGAATCAACACACAAAACTATGTGTAACCTTGAATGTTTATAGCCTGGTTAATACGGTTTATTGAGAATTACTCATAAACGCGGATGGCAAAAAACAATAACAATGGCCCGAGTGACGTCATCTTCGTTCTATCTATAGATCATGCCCATTAGACTCTTAGTGGAAAAAAGGAATATTATAATAAGCAAGCCCAAATGTAAACAGGAGCAGTAAGGACGAAACTAAGCGAATAACACGGCATTAAAATCGGCTTTGAGGGTTTAAGTAAAATACCCACTAGTGATATTTAGAAAGAAATTGATGTCACTCAGCTTTTTGTTATTGTTTTAACCAGCCATTTTATGAGTAGTTTTTACTAAATTGTATTAATCAGACTATGAAGGTTAAAGCTTACAGATAGTTGTTTTTGTTTTTGCGTTGGTACGTTTTATCCGGCTGGCATTGTTATGAGTTTCATAAAAAAAACGCATAGCATCAATACACACTGGATACATCGTACCTCACATAAAACTATTAGTAAAATGTAACGTTAAGTCTGATTGACCGAATCTAGTGAGAACTAATCACACAACTAGTGGTCTAAAACAATGGCAAAGAGCAGAGTGACGTCAACTTCCTGCATTTAGTGTTTTGTAAACACCCAGCTATATTTGTCTGAGCTGCTTGAGGGTGTGTCATAAATCCTGTCTTTTGATTGGTGAAGAATCTACTTATGTTAAATAAGTTTTAAGCAAAAAAATTCATTCTGCTCAATTATTTGATATATTTTCGTTCAAATCTTATAAGTTGAGCTTAAGTGTCAGGTTCCCCCAAACATCAGAGACAATGGTCGCACATACATACACATGTATATATATAATATATATATATATATATATATATATATATATATATATATATATATTAAAACAATGCCCTTTCGCCACGACATCATCAGATATCGTTGCCTTGGCATTTCACGAAGGAATATAGATAATTTATCAAACAAGATGTCCAATGTCAACAGGAATCACCCATGTCGTCCAAGTGAGCAAATTAGGGTTTATTAATTTAGACCAAGAAAAAAACCGAAAGTGCCTGAAGCGGGACTCGAACCCGGTACCTTCCGGGTCACAGTGCAATTTCTTTACCACTAGCCACTTCTCCCCTATATATAAATATATATATTTTAGCAGGTCTGATAACTGAGCGCATAATGGACTTGACTTAATATTGGTGTAACGGAGGGTATTTTAAATTGGTTTGAGAGTAATTCCAGTACAACAATGAGACTATGGCAATTTTGGTAATCAGACCTATAAATTAGTACACGTTGTCTAATACTGATATAATTATCAGTTTTTAACGCTATATATAACACTTACAATCCCGCATCTTTTTGTCATCCCCACCCCTATAGATTGTCTAACACAAATAGTTGTTATGTTTTATACCGATGGCTTTTCTGCTTTAGAACAATGCAAACAGAGTAATTATCGTGTACAGTGAGCAAAAAAAATAAAATAATAATATCCATTTTCACTAACTATGGTTGACACTATTGTTATAGTTATGATAACTAGAGCAAATTTTACGATCTAGGGGTGTCAATTATTGTTAAAGAATATTATAAATGTTTTATAATTTCATTTTTCCCGAGGCAAGAATTTGGATCTTTTTGTTTCAAATTCATGTTTTAATTTGTTTCTCTTCAGCCTTTCTTTCTCCCTCTCTTTAAAATTCATCGTAAATAAACATGTATTTTAATATTGTCCACAAAACTCCTCCTTAAAAGAACTATCGATTAAGATAACCCTCATCTTGCCAAATATTCTCCAGTTTATGACTAAACATAAAGTTTAAATTTATTGGAAAATCTTGGAAGGGGGGGGGGGGGGTGTCTTTTAAACCGATCGATACTTGAAAGACAAGTTTTCTGGCCAAAATTAAAAAAAATGAATGTCACATTTCTCAGAGCACGGCAGTACAGTGTATCTAGAACCGAGTCGACCTTATTTCAGAGCAACATTTTTCTTTGAGTCAGCCTTCTCTTAATTAGAATATCCCAAAACAAATAAATTTAAACATTTATCATTTAGGATATTTCCTGGTATTTACCATGCTCAATGAGATTTACGCCGCTGTATTTATTTTCCCCAATAGTATCATTTCAGAACAGACCTGCCAACTTGAACATTTTTAAAAAATGTAGTTCTTAGGAGATAAACATTGTAGTCGCTATACTTAACATTATAGATCATTAACTAACCTCCATATAATTATAATAACCCTTAAAAATTCATAAAACTTTTAGTCTGGTATCGACCTTCATTTTCAATAAGTTTTCATGACTTAGAGACGTTTATGAAGTTCTGAAAAAAAGAGCTGTCATTTCGAAGTCCTAGAATTTTTTTCTTAATAGTTGGCAGGTTTGTGTCAGAATTAAAAATAGTATGATAAAGAAAATTAAGTTTGAGGTCCAATACATATTCCACCACTATCAATTATTTGATCATTTGTCAAATTAGATAGTTGGACATAAAGTCACAAAGATAAGTTTAATTCATTTCGGTGTCACTAGATGTCAAACAACATTTATGTCATAAAGGGAATTAGATAAAAGCACGGGGGCCACTGATTGATCTACCCTTGGAAAAGATAAAACAATTGATATTGTGTTGAAAGTGGAATTTGAACCCCATGAATCGGACTTTTAAAGCAATCAAAAATAACATATCATTATCATTTCCCCCTCCCCTTCCTTCCTTAGCATATTATCTCATCATCATCATCATCATCATCATCATCATCATCATCATCATCATCATCATCATCATCATCATCATCATCATCATCATCAACAACGACAAAGAAAAATATAAGAAGAAAACCATCCCAAAAAATCAGACTGATTTTTTTGGGGATGTTTCTTTTTTTTACTTGTATTTTTCTTTGTTGATTTGTCTGGTACCTTTCACATACACACTTGTTCAGGCTTTATCTTACACCGGTGCTTGCTCCATAGTTTCCTAAATATGATATCGAACACAAACCATGACTACAACAGATTTCCAAAATAACAATACATGTAACAAGAAATGTTTCGGGCTCAAATCCCTCATCATCCAACAAGATGGTTATATATTATAATTTATTAGCCACACCTTTCTACCTTAAAATTTATAAATTAGTAATTTTCACGAGACAAAAAAAAAAATTGTGGTGACTATTGTTATATTTAAAACTCAACAACCCCCCCCCCAACTCAACTCAACAACAGGATTCAACAGTCTAATGTCACGTCCACCCAGCAACGAGCAGCTTAGTTTTAAACAACAACAACAAGAACAATTATAATAATAATAATAATAATAATAATAATAATAATAATAATAATAATAATAATAATAATAATAATAATAATAATAATCTTTATTGTCCAAATAGGCAATTATTATTAGGTTACAGCTCTTGTAACAGGCAAAAAAAGTAATTAAAATAGTGGTAATAATGATGATTATAATACTGATAGTAATGATGATAATAATGATTAAATATAATAATAATAATGATGATAATAATAATAATAATAATGATATAATAATAATAATAATAATAATAATAATAATAATAATAGTAATAATAACAATAATAATAATAATAATAATAATAATAATAATAATAATAATAATAATAATAATAATAATAATAATAATAATAATAATAATAATAATAATAATAAAGAAGAAGAATAAGAAGAAGAAGAAGAAGAAGAAATCGGTACTTTTTATTCTTTATCCTGTCTAGAACTTTTTCACATGTCATGCGATCAGAATGTATAAAAATCCAAACATGATCAGATTTATAATGTTTTTCTCCTCTGGATATATTTTTATGCTAGTCGGAGAAGTATTTCATAAGGGCGTTCGCCATTGTTCCAATAGTTTAGAACCAGTTACTAAGTAACTGTGCGTCATTACGAGTGAAGTGACGTCATGACTGTTGAAACCCATTACTCATGCAAGGATTAAATAAAACTATTTGTGCAGCTGTTTTGTGGTCGTCTAGCGGTATGACACTCGCTTTCGGATCGGTAAGTTCTGGTTTGAGTCTCGCTCGGCGCATAGTTGAGTCCTTGGATAAGGCTCTTTACTCATATCCTCTCACCGTATTCAGGTGTAAAAATTAGTACTTGGCCGTTAACAGCGACGTCCGTGTCCGAAAAAATTGTAATATCGCCTAACAGGCGTCTTGTCACGTCCTACATTTTAACTATGGCTGTTGGCCAGGGACCCCCCTGTAAAGCGCTTTGAGCACGTTTA
>NC_088363.1:49476692-49541692 GCF_034508935.2 Berghia stephanieae
TAATTCCAGTCCGGTTTTTTTTGTCAACGTTAACTCTCTCCTCACCGACAATTTGCCCCGAAACGCAACATTCATCCAGCATGAAATTGATTTTTTAAACTCAAAATAAATTCTTCAGTTTAAAAGCCATTAGGCTTATGGAGCATAGTTGAGTCCTTGGAAAAGGCTCTTTACTAAAATTCTCTCACCGTACTCAGGTGTAAAATGAGATAATGGCCATTAACAGCGTTGTCTCTGTCCGAAAATAAATTGTAATATCGCCTAACGGGCATCATGTCTCGTTCTACGTGTTACTTGTTGCTGTTGGTCAGGACCCCTTGTAAAGCGCTTTGAGCACTTTTAGTGGATATTGCGCTATATAAAAAAAGCTCAAAATCAAGCTCAAGATGGTGAAAAAACGATGCCCTGTAATCAAACGTCACATAGACAATCATATCGAAAACTGGTCTTACAATGGGCGCTGGTCATCTTCTCTTTGATGTTATATTCTTTTTACGCTTCTCTCTCTCTCTCTCTCTCTCTCTCTCTCTCTCTCTCTCTCTCTCTTACTCTTACTCTCTTCTCTCTCAGAAGCTGTCAATCGGAATTATTTCTTAACATTATCACGCCACGGATCCCGGGATATCCCCCTCCCCTCCAAATCCTACGGGTTTTTAGAAATAAATATTTGTTAATTCGTGAAGGGCGACGAGCTGGTGCACAAATTAAATTAAATGTCAATTCGACGACCTGTTCTTACATTATTAGGACTGTTATGCCGTACTCCGGGAGCAAAAAACACGTTAAAAAAATTTTGGACAGAAAACTGGTCCTTCAAATATTAATGAGAGCTTTTTTTTGTTGTTGTTGCCAAGATTAGGGTAATTTTAATCGATCGATATTTATTTGAAAGACGATATATTTTTGCCAAAATTTTAAATTCCTGTTTTTTGTTACAGAGTGAAGTAGTGTTGTGGAAATGGGTGAAACACTAACAACCTCATAATTAGTGATAATTCGTGCCTTGCCGACTTGTTAGTGCGAAAACAAAAGGTTGTGTAATTACTCCGGATCAACGGGACAACAGCTACATAAATTTGAATAATTTGATATTATTATTTCCTGATAGAAGCAGAAAGCGTCATGTTGTAGTGTTTTCATTCAATATTTTACCAGATACAGCATAGCCAAAACTAATTTTCATCGATTAGTCATAGTTTGGTTTTAATTTGTCAGCATATTTGAATGAGGAAAAAGAGGAGAAAGAGGAGAAGAAGGCTATGTGGTCTTGTGACATGCATGATACTCGCTTTCGGATCAGAATGTCCATGGGTTCGAGCCTCGCTCGGCGCATAGTTGAGTCTTTGGAAAAAAGATATTTTACTTATATTCTATAACCGTATTCAGGTGTAAAATGAGTACCTGGCCATTAACAGCGTTGTCTCTGTCGGAAAATTGTAATATCGCCTAACAGGAGCCATGTCGTACTACATGTTAAGTGTTGCTTTTGGTCAGGGACCCCTTGTAAAAGCGCTTTGAGCACGTTTAGTGGATATTGCGTTATATAAAAAAGCTTAAGCCAGATTCGCCTTGAGAGTCACATTTTCAAGAGCATCATTTATTTATCGGGGTTCCCAATAGCTCAATTGATAGAACACTCGCTTCACTTGCAAAAGGATTAAGATCGATCCCATTGTGCAGTCGAGATTTTTGTCTGACACCTTCTCCACCCAGCAATGATTGGGTAGCTGGGTCTGTTAGTACTTTGCTTTAGACTAGCGTCCTATCCAAAGGATAACAAGCAATTGCTATTGTCCGCACTTGGCTATAGAAACCGGGATTAACTCCTTGGTCCGTGGATTCGATCGCTTTGAGGGCTGCTTTTTAAATAAAATTACTTTTCCCTATCAATGAATCATATTCCATTTGTTACAGATTCAAAAATATGGTTTTTACTTTTGTAAGTCGCCCTCCACTGCCCAGTAACTAAACTTGTAGGTGGCTATGAAACAGTTCTTTGGGCGGAAGAAGACTTCCGAAGGTGGGTTGACGAAATGAATTTGGAGGTGTAGCCATACGCTACTACTACTATTACTAGTACTACTACTACTTCTACTACTACTACTACTACTACTACTACTACTACTACTACTACTACTACTACTACTACTACTTCTACTACTACTACTACTACTACTACTACTACTACTACTACTACTACTACATACTACTACTACAACTACAACAAACAACAACACAACAACAACTACTACTACTACTACTACTACTACTACTACTACTACTACTATACTACTACTACTACTACTACTATATTACTACTACTACTATCTACTACTACTACTACTACTACTACTACTACTACTACTACTACTACTACTACTACTATACACTACTACTACTACTACTCTCTACTACTACTACTACTACTACTACACTACTACTACTACTACTACTATCACTACTATCACTACTACTACTACTACTACTACTACTACTACTACTACTACTACTACTACTACTACTACTACTACTACTACTACTAATCTTTTAGCACTAAGAATAAGTATAAATAATTATATTAAGTGGCGATTGGAAAAATAGATACTCGTAGTTATTTTTTTATGAAGTAGAAAGAAAGTTAACAGAATTAGGCCGTGTCAAATATTGTAACATCTGTTGCTTAGGGCAAACCAAGTCCAATTGGCCGAGGATTATCATTTAAATTACTTCTACCGCAGTGACATTCTGAAAAATGAAGTATTTAAAATTTTGGCCAGAAAACTCGTCCTTCAAATACCAATCGATTAAAATGACCTCATCTTGGCAAACAAAAATAAAACCCTCTCAAACCAGGGACTTTGAGGAAGTTCCAGGTTTGAGATTTTTTTGGTCAAGATGAGGGTTATTTCGATCGATATTTGAAGGACAAGTTTTCTGGCCAAAATTTAATACGTGTTTTTGTTTGTTTGTTTTTTTTCCTGGGTACGAAAAACCTCGCTGTCCCACGTTACAATCAATTGGGATACGAGTCGGCAAAACAAATCTGATAAAACAATATTTCTTTCACTTTAACCATAAAACTGTAAATTTATCTTAACCTATCATTTTAAAGGCTAAAGAGAATTTTATATCCTTTTAATGCCTTATGTATCACGACATGGTACTCTAACAATCATGATAAATTTTACATTTGTCTTTTATTATAACATTAATTATATTCTTAACTTTCATCAACTCTTATCAATCAATTTCTAGAACCCACGGCTTTTTAGAATAATGAGATTTTACACATTGAATTTACTAAGTTTCAGTCTTAATATGTTATTTGGCGGGGGTGGGGGTTGGGGGGGGGGGGTGGAGGGATTAAGTAGTTGATATCATAAGATATCTACACAGGAAGTAAACGTTTTCAGGCCAAAATAAAACAAAACAAACAAACCAAACAAACAATTAAATGCCAAAAACTCTTTTGTCATTGCACGACATAACAGTGTGTAGGAATGTATTGATTTAGGATAGTTTATGGATGACTAAAACAGGGATAAACCATTTATTCATATCATCATTTTTTAATCTTTCTTTTTTCGATCAGATTTGCCAACTTTGTTTTGATGTGGTATTGATTATATTTTTACATCTGTTAGGATAACAACCAGAGGTTGGATGCGTTCGGCTATGAACTTAATGAATAGATATATTATTTTAGTAGTACTTTACAGCCATTAGGCCCATGGAGACGGGCGTTTATCTCGATTTATATTGTGTGAAACGGACAATAGCAATTCCTTGCTACCCTTGGGATAGATAGGACGCTGGTTTAACGCAACATATTTACCACCAGATCAAACAACCCAGCTACCCAATCACTGCTGGGTAGATTGGAAAATGTTCGAAAAATCTCGATCTCAGTCACTTTGCTTGTGAATCGAGTGCTATACAAACTGAGCTATCGGGAATCTCAAATAAACAATTGGATTCAATAGTCTGATGTCACGTCGCCCAGCAACGGCGGCCATCGTGGTTCTAAACAAATAAAATCGGTACTTTTTATTCTTCATGCTGGCTAGAACTTTTCATATGTCTTGTGATCAGAATGTGTAAAAGTGAAAACATGATCAGATTTATGATTTTTTTCTTCCTTTGGATACGCTTTTATGCTCGTCGGAGAAATATGTTTCATAATTGCGTCTGCCATTGTCCCGATAGTTTAGAGTCAGTTGCTAAGTTACCATGCGTCATTACGAGGGAAGTGATGTTACGACTGTTGATGCGTATTGTAGTACAATATAAAGCTGAACATATATTTTGCGCGTTTCCATATATTCTTCGAGTTCAATGTGCTTCGCATTGCTTCATTTATTCCTCCAGCAGATCAAGTGGAATCATTTGTCCATTTCTTACGGTACAAGTCACCTGTTTGGGTGTCCTTATATTACTAACACTTTTACCATATCCCTCACTGTCAATTGACAGGTACTTATTCAGACTCAAGTCAAGTAGGACAATGCGTAGAAAGTCACTTACCCAAGGAAACAAGGCATATAAACAGTCACTTACAACGCCCAAAACTGTTTTTTCATAAGACGAGACGCTTTCAATCTCGCTGGGACACCAATTTCACACTTTAACCTGACATTATATTTCTGCCGTACTCCGAAAAATAAAAAGACAAATTAAAGATTTTGGCCAGAAAACTTGTCCTTCAAATTTCGATCGATTAAAACGATCCTTTTCTTAGAAAAATGAAACTTTCAAACCTGGTACGTTCAAAACTCAGGTTTTAGAGTTTTTGCTAAGTTGTGGGTCATTATAATCGATGTTGATTTGAAGGATACGTTTTTTGGCCAATTTTTAAAAAATACGTATTATTTAAGGTTTTCTTTCTTTTTTCTTTTAGAGTGATGCAGATTTGACTTTTTAGATATTCCATGAGGCATAAATCGCATCCTTATTACTCATGTCTTTATCTTTGCGATAGACTAGCGTCCTATCTAAAGGGTAGCAAACGATTGCTATTGTCCGGTTCACGCTATAGATATTGGGATAAACTCCGACTCCATGGATCTGAAGGACTTTTTAAAAATAAAAACTATCATCAGATTAGATGGACCAGGTTAAAAAAAAAAAAAAGGGGGGGGGGGCGCCTTGGTTAAGTGCTAAAGTATCTGCTGCGGCTATGCGGTCTCGCTTTCGGATCCGAAGATCCTGGGTTCCAGCCTCGTTCGGCGCATAGTTGAGTCCTTCGAAAAGGCTCTTTACTCACACTCTCTCACCTTACTCAGGTGTGAAATGAGTACCTGGCCATTAACAGCGTTGTCTCTGTCCGAAAAAAAAAAAGTAAAATCGCCTCACAGGTGTTATGTCACGTCCTACATCTTAAGTGTTGCTGTTGGCCAGGGACCCCGTGTAAAGCGCTTTGAGCACATCTAGTGGATATTGCGCTATATAAAAAGCCCAATTTAATTTATCTCATCCTGCTCAGTGACTGTTTTTGATTGATAGTATACGAAAATACTCTGGTTCCAGGGATGGTTTTATTTTACACACAATAATGCACGTTAGCCAGCTCGACTCAGGTGTGATTGGTTATCTGGCTTTAGGTAGTGTTGAATATTTGTACGTGTTACAAAAATGCCGATTGACAGGTGATTTGTTCATTATGAAATAATTATTGAAAATCAAGCCATTTCTCTGAGATTAATGACTTTTATTTATATTGATTATTTCAATTAATAATCCCTTCCTTAAACAATGACACACGCTACTGACCTTGGAATTTTTGGAGGAGTCACTGACCTGAAAATAGGTCAAGGTAATCAATAGGCATGACTAACACAATCATCTGTTGATGGACTCCATTCAGCTGATTTCTATTGACCACCGATTACCTCGTTAATTTGAAAAGCTTCAGTAATAAAAGTACTTAAGTCACAATATTATAATTTTTCAGCCAACCAGAGGTAAATTTAAAACATTGGTACTTTACTACTTACTTACTATTCAGTGTCGTCATCATTGACTTTGGCAGTTTCTAAAGGTGCTCACACTACTATGTTATGACAATCGACCCAAACCACAAACTCATGCACCGTGGCAAACCCGCCGGGAAGCTTCGTCACAACACACCGTTCAACTAGATGCCCTGCGGTTTCGGGTTCTTTCCCACGTCGGGCACAGGTGGAAAGTCCCCACTAATGAAGCGATGACAAATGTTTGCCCATTCCTATCGTTTGTTGACAGTATCGTATAACTCTCTTCCATTCATCTCTGTCCATTCTAGGATATTTTAAAAAATATAACTTGGCCTAGGTCTTCCCCTTCTTCGTTTGCCCTCCATTTTCCCAATTTTGGCACTTTAGTTATTCAATAATCATTTCCTGATAAACATAATATTAAATTCCTTATCTCATTACAAACACTTTTATACGTTTTTCTTCACACACTCTCCATAGCCGAATCCAATATTTTAAGCTCCATTTTGTCAAAGAATCGCTAAATATTTATCTTACGTCTGGATTTCTAGTGACGCAGTAATGTTTTTAATGTTTTTGTTTTTGATGAAAGAAGTTTTTTTGACCCCCAAAACGTCCGTATTTGGTATTTTATTATTTTCAAAGTTGTTATATTATGCATTTTTTGGGCATTACATTTTGTAGAAGCTGACTTTCTGTGACTGAAGTTCTTTCCAAACCGGGCTCTTCATTTGGTAAACCGATTAAATTAAATAGAATCCCTTTCGTGGGTGAGGTCCTGCGTCCAGGTGAGTTTGCATGTCATAAACATCAATAAATGTGATCCACGACATTAAATTGGTATTATGTCGTTATGATCAATATGAAGGAAATTGACTTCAAACTCAAATTAATCACATATTATGATCACGACGACGATGTTGTTGATGAAAATGATGGTGATAAAGATGATGATGATGATGATGACGATGATGATGATGATGATGATGATGATGATGATGATGATGATTACGATGATGATGATGATGATGATGATGATTACGATGATGATGATGATGATGATGATGATTACGATGATGATGATGATGATGATGATGATGATGATGATGATAGTACTGGTAACACATACACACGATATGATCAATGCAAAGTATAAATTAAACAAGTTACGTCCATCTCAGAGAGGAATGATGCCGGGTTGGTTAAGAAAAATACACTTCATATCCGTTATACAGGATATTAATGTCATAAAAAAACGATTGCTTTGACACAATATTTAACTACTGTCAAACGAATTTTTACTTGAAGGATTGACAGTTCAATAAAGCCATCTTCATCTATGGAATGCCTATAGCTAGGGGGTACTGATAGCTCAGTTGGTAGAGCACTTGCTTTACAAGCAAAGGGAACGAGATCGATCAATGGGTGCAGTAGAGATCTTTTCCTGACCCCCTTTCCACCCAACAGTGATTGGGTAGCTCGATTTTTTAGATCTGGGGGAATGTACTTTGCGATAGACTAACGTCCTGTGAAAAGGATAGCAATCAGTTGCTATTGTCCGTTTCACGCTATAGAAACCGGGATAAACTCCGGCTCCATGGGCCTAATAAGGACTTTTTATGTCCATCTTGCCGTTGCTCAGAGCTTGTTTTGTCATTCAGTTATAAAACTGTTGTGCGGCTATGTGGTCTTGTGGTATTACACTCTCATTCGGATCGGACGGTCCTGGGTTCGAGCTTCGCTCGGTGTATCGTTGAGTCCTTTAAAAGACTCTTTACTCACGTTCTCTCACCGTACTCAGTTGTAAAATGAGTACATGACCGTAAACAGCGTTTTCTCTGTCGGAGACGTAGGCCTCATGTCTCGTCCTACATGTTAAGTGTTGCTGTTGGCCAGGGGCCCCTTGTAAAGCGGTTTGAGCACGTTAAGTGGATATCGCGCTAAATAAAAGCTCATTTTAAAAAATGTTTCAAATTTTTAAAGTTTATTCAATCTTAGGCTTTCGCCAATAAATCACACAATTTGATGACACCATACATGAAAGTGGAAAAAAAATGGTAAATGGAACCAAAAAATAAACTGATACCATTAATAACCACAAATCAAAAAAAAAAAAAAATACAACAATCGTAGTACCAGCAATACGTACTAGAATAATAATAATAATAATAATAATAATAATAATAATAATAATAATAATAATAATAATAATAATAATAATAATAATAATAATAATAATAATAATAATAATAATAATAATAATAATAATAATAATATAATAATAATAATAATAATAATAATAATAATAATAATAATAATAATAATATTAATAATAATAATAATAATATAATAATATTAATAATAATAATAATAATAATAATAATAATAATAATAATAATAATAATATAATAATAATAATAATAATAATAATAACTGCTCATTCCTACAATGGAACATGGACGAGGAAATGGGTTTAAAAACTCGTATTGTATTATTAGTTTCTATCTCCCGGCGTCTTATGTCTTATTCTATGTGCAGATCTCCCCTTTGGGGCAGCCTGACTCAGCGGTACGGTCTTTGCTTCGTACCGGGTAAGAGTACCTCTTGCGCTGTGTGACCTGCCTTGAGCAAGTCACCTCGCCCTAGATCGGTTTGTGGCGATGTACTGCGGCTGACACGCAGGCTATTCCAGACTTCTCTTTGAATAGACTCTAAAAAGATTCCTCTATTTAAATGAACAGGGAATTTTAATTCGTTTTTTAAAGTTTTAGTTTCCCTTTGTTATGCATGCACGGATCAATGACTGGAATATCTTAGAGAAAGGAAAACAGTCAGATTATTTTTGAAAATTGAATATCATCATTATTCCTTGTCAGTCACTACTTCCTTATTAATAATATTCTATTTTTACACTCTTGCTTTTTGGAATTCCGGACGTGTTCCAAATCGCTGCACGAGCTTGCGAGTGGGAACAAAGTTCGCATTCCAAAAAGCAAGAGTGTAAGAATCGTATATTCTACCCCTCTATCCATTTCGATTTCGTCATCTCTGAGTAAAAGACATTTTCAAAAAATATTTAAATGATAGAGTCTACATCTTTTTTCAAAAATCTAATTTTAGTGAAATTTAACGTTTGATAATTTTGCGTAAACCAATTGTAAACTTGATATCATTAGGCGTTACTATTTAGGGAGAGGGATGGAATAATGTGTATTTTATAAGTATTTGGGGAAATTCTGTCTGTTGTCGTGATTTAGCCGATCTTTTCAAATAGGGAACAAAAGTGTGCTGTCATAATACTGTTTCCAATCTCATTGAAAGTGTAAAAACAATCTACCAGGAAGACTGGATGCATACCTTGTGTAAATGATCTTCTGGTTTCAGAGTGATGACATCTTATGTATTATTTTTTAGTCTAGATAAATGCTGGTCGTCAATAAAGATCATCCATCCTCACTCTTTTACGCCTCGTAAATCTAAAACGCTAGTATATGCATCTAGACCCTATAGTAGTTATGCCACCTTATGATTTAATATGTAACCTATTCATTATTAGTCCTCAAAAGGACTGGTTACATAACACTTCCGAGGATTTTGGAACCGGAAAAGTAGAAGATGTGACGTCACGACTTTCCTCCCCTATTAATTGGCTCAGAAAAGAAGAACGTATCAATTTTCCTTGGATCTACTTTTGTTCTCTATTTGAGGTAGTCCCATAATATGTCTTTCTTCTTTTCTCTGACACTTCTTTACTATGTGCGGCTGTGGTATAACACTCGCTTTCGGATCTGAAGGTTCTGGGTTCGAGCCTCGTGGCGAATAGTTCAGTCCTTGGAAAAGACTCTTTACTCGCAGTCTCTCACCGTACTCAGATGTAAACGAGTACCTGGCGGTCAATAGCGTTGTCGATGTCGAAAAAAACCCAACAATTGTAATATCGCCTAATAGGCCTCATGTTTCGTTTTACATATTAGGTGCTGCTGTTGGTCAGGAACTCTTTGTAAAGCGCTATGATTATTTTTTTTTGTTTGTTTTTATTTTTTTTAAATTTTATTTTTACAATAAGCGCAGTTAAACAATCCACCTCTTTTGACGATTCTAGCAAATTTCGATATTCTGACGCGGCCTTGAAACTTGAAGCAGACAGAGGACGTGGTATGACCATTTTCTTTTGACAGTTTTATTTGTATAATTATGGGGTGGTTTGGGTCTTTAAAAAAAGTACATAAAATTGGGCGGTTTTAATAATTCTGTATATCATTATATTATACAATCGTGTCAGTGTAACTGACTATAGTATATATTATTGATAATGATAATAACAATAATAATAATAATAACAATAAATTTGTAAAAAAATCAATTTGCATAAATGATGATGACGATGATGATGGTGATGATGATGATGATGATGATGATGATGATGATGATGATGATGATGATGACGATGATGATGTAGATTTTCTTATTAACCAAATTGAATATCTACGATTCCTCAGCTTCTGCCCATCGAAAACCGGGTAAAGAACCCTGAAGCATACGGAGGTCTTTGTGGCATCATTACCCTGGCGGCCTCGGGTAACATTATCATCAATCTGACTCTTGGCTTCTACGGGTACCTGTGTTTTGGTGACAGCGTCCCTCCCAACGTGTTGACTGACTTGCCGAATCATCCGTAAGTATTGAAATCATCATCATCATCATCATCATCATCATCATCATCATCATCATCATCATCATCATCATCATCATCATCATCATCATCGTTGTCACCATCATCATCATCATCATCATCTTCATCATCATCATCATCATCATCATCATCATCATCATCTTCATCATCTTCATCTTCATCATCATATTCATCTTCATCTTCATCATCTTCATCATCGTCATCGTCATCGTCATCATCATCATCATCATCATCATCATCATCATCATCATCATCATCATCATCATCATCATTATTTATCTTCCTCCTCCTCCTCCTCCTCCTCCTCCTCCTCCTCCTCCTCCTCCTCCTCCTCCTCCTCCTCCTCATAATCATCATCATCATCATCATCATCATCATCATCATCTCCAACATCGTCATTAACGGACTGTTTGTCGCCATTTCATAATAACAGACAGCCTAATCATCAATATGACCTTAAAATTTCAAAATCAACCACCTGCCTACAATTACGTCGGTGAACAGTTTCCTCTATTGTTCTCACTGAGCAACCCCCCTCCCCCCGAAAAAAAAAACACGGACAAAAAAAAACAAAAAAAAAAAAACAAACAAACAAAAAAAAAAACAAACAAAAACAAACAAACAAAATCAACACACACAATAAAAACCAATAAACAAAGGCAAAAAGCAATAAACAGAGGAAACGAAAATAAAAAGAAAGAAATACTGTCAACATTTTAACTTGGCTCAAAATGGCATAAAACCCGCCTGACACTATGAGTCACATATTTGCGATGATAAGCATTGATGGGAATTCTGCTTCATTAGTCATTATTTCATGTCATTTTTTAAACTTTTGTTTTGAAAACATTTCCATTGCCCAGATGGTACCACACGATCTCCCTTCTGTACGGCCTCATGGTCTTTCTGACCTTCACCTTGCAGCTTTTCCTTCCGGCTGAGTTCATCGTGGACGCTTTGATGAAGAGAGTTTCCGGTGATTGGTATGAGAAGTATATAGACATAATGGTCAGAACTCTGCTGGTCCTGGCGTCCTGTAAGTATCAATCTCATATATGATTTCACCACCGTTTTATTTACTATCCTATCCACGATAAAACATGATTAAAACTTGCTTGGTTGATTAATCTTTGTCGTTTAAAATATGATGGAGGAGTACAAGACAGATGAGAAGTAGAGGGGAGGAAGAATACAATTTAAAAAAAATTGAGCTTTATATAGCGCAATATCCACTTATGTGCTCAAAGCGCTTTACAAGGAGTCCCTGGCCAACAGCAACATTTAACATATAGGGCGGGACATGACGCCAGTTAGACGGTCTTACAATCTTTTCGGACAGACAACGCTTTTAACGGCCAGGTACTCATTTCACACCTGAGTACGGTGAGAGAATGTGAGTAAAGAGCCTTCTCCAAGGACTCAACTATGCGCCAAGCGAGGCTCGAACCCAGGACCTTCCGATCCGAAAGCGAGTGTCATACCACAAGACCAAATAGCCGCACAGATTAACAAGAATAAGAGATGGAAGAAGAAGGAGGAGGAGGAGGAGGAGGAGAAGAAAAAGAAGAATGAGATTTACAAGAATAATGACGTATACTAATTTTTACCTTTCTACAGACTTAATGACCATCATCGTATCAGATATCGGACTAATCATGGCTTTAACAGGCGCCTTCTGCTCCGTGCCACTACTGTTCTTATTCCCATCTATTGGGGAACTCGTCTTGCTCCAGAAGGAACCAGGAGGGATTCCCAAATACGTCTGGGTCCGGAATATTCTGATATTTATATTCGGGGTGCTCACTTTTATATCAGGGACGTTTATGGCTGTCGTGGAGATCATTGAAAGATTAGAATGAGTTAAAAAGTGAAATATTTATGTGTACAGTAACAGAGAAAACAAGATTGGCGCATATTATATTACATCCACTAAGGAGCTTAAGGTACCTTGAAATGTTCAAACTTCAAAAAAGTTTAAAGTGTATTACATCTATTAGAATCTAGATGTAACTGATTGCAACTTTAAACATTAGTCTTTTAAACTCTCTACGTACCAGCCATTTTCATAATTATATCATACCGACCCAAAATAATTTGAAGTTTTAAACTCAAATTTAAAAGCAATAAGTGCATGCTATAGATCTGCATACTTAAAAAAAAACAATCAAAACGAGCTTTACAAGACAACATTAAGTTGTAAATATAACAAAGAGTTTCTTAAATTTATGTTTTTCAATTTGATTTGTCAAAACAAATCTAAATAAGAAAAAATGTTATTTGTAGCGTTTACGAATGTGACGATTTTCCCTCAGTTGGTGAGGAAAGGGTTAAAGGGGAATGCTAACAAAACTAACAATTTGATAGAAGGAGGGTTGAATAACTATTCCAAGTGTATTGGAATACACGTGCTCTGACACCAAACTCAAATTTCTGACAAGTGTCACATCCAATAAAAACGTACTTAAGTAATTGTGCAGTTGGTGCGAAACTATATTGAAATGTTAAACCTTTTGTCTTGAACTTTACAGAAAATAACGCAAGCCCCCCCCCCCCCTCCCCTACAAAAACAACAAATACGAGGATGATTCAAAAAGTAATGGGACTCTGCTTATTACTTTAAAACAAATTGAATCAATACCATACATTATACCTCAAATTAAAGCTTGGCATTAGTCGGGTAGAATGCTATTTTTTAACATAGTCTCCGCCACTCTCGATAACCACAGTCCACCTTTTTGTAAGGCCATGTATTCCGTCCTCGTAAAACTGAGTTGACTGGAATTTCAGCCAATATTTCACTTCTGTCTTGGCTTCTTCATAATCTTCAAAGCCATATCCCCTCATTTCTCATTCAGTGGACCAAAAAGCTGGAAGCCCGAAAGTCTGGTGAATACGGAAGTTGAGATAGCGTTGGCCGTAGATTACCTCCCTTTTCCTGACACTTGTGTGTGGAAGGACATTTTCATGAAGAAACAGTACTCGTTCTATCTCCAAATCCGGTCTAAGTCGGCGAATTCTTGCTTTCAGTCACTTCAGGGTCTATTTGTACCTGCTATCTCATCGAGAGAAATTCTTCTATCAGATCTGATCAATGCCTCTGTTTTTATTTGATTTACTGAGTTGACACTGCTTGGACGACGGCCATCACAAGATTTGTCAGATAAAGACAAGGTTGAGGGGGTTTCAGGTTAGGTGTTGGATTGCATCTCATTTTCTTCTAAATGACGAGATACACGTTCAATCAACCTAAAAACACCGCCTCTACAAAATACCAGAGTTTTATAAACTTTCCCAAGGCGTTTAAAATGTTACTCGAAGTTTCTTCTTCGAAAACAAGAAAATCAATGACAAGTTCCTGTCGCTGACGGACATTCGTGGGGGCAACCATTTTGAACTGCCATAGCATTGTCAACATTCGACAGAATTAAAATTTTCAACTTTTTGGTTTAAAGAGTACATTGTATAAGTTTAATTGAGCCAAATATGACGCCACATGAAAAATTAATGAATTCAGTAGGACATCTGTCCCATTACTTTTTGACTCACACTAGTACAACAAAACTTTTGTGTTTGTTTTTGAGAGAGAAGATGAGGAACGGGAGTTGGGGGGGGGGGGGAGATAGTCAGGTATATATATATATATATATATATATATATATATATATATATATATATATATATATATATATATATAATGGGAGGTAGAACAGGGTAGGTGATAGAGATAGATAGATAGATAGATAGATAGATAGATAGATAGATAAATAGAGAGAGAGAGAGAGAAGAGAGAGAGAGAGAAAGAGAGAGAGAGAGAGAGAGGAGGCAACTGCTCAGACCCGTGTGTCTAAATTCCAAAAGCAAAAATAGTATTACATTTTTATCTGCTTAAAAATAAAGACCGAGATTATCCAGTTCTCACTTTTCAGTACAGCTCTGCAAAGTGAGTAAAACCTAAAACCAATGCTTCATGCATGTTTTCATTCATTCATGAATATTATATTGATCTTTTTTCCAGTTTGTGATAACAGTTAGCTACGCATTGATGTATTGATCTGTCTAATTGTCTTTTATTTCTTGAATTATTTATTCATTCATGCATTCATTTATTATTTATATATTTATTTGATTATATTTCTAAAATTAGAAGTTACAAAATGATCGCTAAGATGATAAATGGATGGTTTATTTGAAAATAATGTATTTCAAACAAGAGTTGAAGAAAATAAATGGTGTAAATAAATAAATTATATAAATTACTATTTGCCATTTGGCGGCCTAACAAAGTGACTAAATATGACACGTCGTCTTACAAAGGCATTATTTCTGGGTGAACCAATTTTCAACGAGAGATTCTAAGGTTAAAATGACTAGAAGTTTGATAATTCAAAAATTGTCATGAGACTCTCCATTAAAGCATAAAAACGTAACATGGGTCTCAAAGGTTTTTCCTCCTCTATATGTTCAATTTTTAAAATCATTGAAATCATCACGAATAATATGGTGGTGAGCCATGGGTCACACATGTCCCAAAACTAAAGAAAAAGAAACAATACAACAAAGCGACAACTATAACATACCCGTACAAAATACAAAATCACCCCACCCCCAACAAAAATACGGCTAACAGACACATAAACACAGTTACACACACACACACACACACACATACACACACAGAAAGAAATTGAGAGAGAGAGAGAGAGAGGGAGAGAGAAAGAGAAAGAGAAAGAGAGAGAGAGAGAGAGAGAGAGAGAGAGAGAGAGAGAGAGAGAGAGAGAGAGAGAGAGAGACCCACATAAATCTGTCCATTTTATGACACGGTTGGGCGCCATGACAAATTTGCCTGTTCCAATCAAATGCATTTATTAACTATTGGCATAGCGCCAATGTGTCAGTTTGAAACGCCAATGTGTGTAATGCGAAATGCAATGTGCCTGGTGTGATACGGGAATGTGTCTGGTGTGATACGGGAATGTGTCTGGTGTGATACCGCAATGTGTCTTGTGTGATACGACAATGTGTCTGGTGTGATACGGCAATGTGTCTGGTGTGATACGGCAATGTGTCTGGTGTGATGCGCCAATGTGTCTGGTGTGATACGTCAATGTGTCTGGTGTGATACGGCAATGTGTCTTGTGTGATACTGTAATTTGTCTTGTGTGATACGGCAATGTGTCTGGTGTGATACTCCAATGTGTCAGGTGTGATACGCCAATGTGTCTACTGCGCAACTCCAATGTGTATAGTGTGATCGATACGAAATGTTCTAATTTATAATCGGACTCAATCATTGATCTCATAGATTACACAATTTAACCGGTATTAACCGCCGTGCTCTGTTAAAAACACGTATTTTAAAATTTGGCCAGAAAACTTGACCTTCAAATATCCATTGATTTAAATGACCCTCATCTTGGCAACAACTCTCTAACCTTAGACTTTAATACATACAATACGAGGTCCCAGGTTGGAGAGTTTTTGCCAAGAGAAGTATCATTTAAATCGATCGATATTTGAAGAAAGAGTTTTCAAGCCAAATTTTTAAATACGCGTTTTTCCAGAGTACGGCAGTTAACTGACTGTATCATCCGCATAAATCTGATTCGATTATTTCATTGCGTTGTGACTCAAGATACAAATGTGTCTCGTCTTGTCAGGTTAGTCAAGCGATGTTATCATTTGTCAGTGGCCGGATGGGTGATAGTGATCGTTAAAAATTCTAGTCCCGACTTTGTGTCCTTGGGTGAGCACTTACCCCACTCGACTCGGGTGCGAATAAGTACCTGGAAATTGCGAGTGACGAATTTTGTAAAATTTAACAAATTGAACAAAAAGGACGTCTAACAGACGTCTGATACTGTATGTTTAAATAATGACTCTCATTTTGGCAATAACTCTCAAACCTCTGACTTCTGCGACGCCACCTTAATTCATTCTATAGCTGTTGCTTGAACTTGGTATATTAAAAAAAATATGATGCTTTATGCCGATTGAAATGTATTTGCTCATTAAATATGATAATTAAAATATGTAGAAATAATAAGTTATATACAGGGTGTTTTCTTTTTTTTATTACTACCCGATGAGGAATAGAAATAGCTTAAAAATGAGAGTTTTGAGATGAAATTTCAGGAAGATGTTATAAGCCGTTACACTACAGTTGCGCATTTTGTAAAAAGGAAGAAATTTGGCTCAAGCGATATTTGTAAAAATTTCTCCCCATTTACAAAAACCGCGACTGAATTGCAACGGCTTATAGCAGCTTCCTGAAATTTTCACCTTAAAAAAACTTGAATAGTGATCAAAAACTGCAAAAAAACCCCATTAAGTGTAGCGTGGCTCAGCGGTCCGGTCTTTGCTTCGTACCCGAAAGGTAACGAGTTCGATCACCCGCTGCTGCGCTGTGAGGACTTGAGCAAGTCACCATGCCTTAGCTCACTTTGCGGTGCTGCACTGTGGCTGAACTGACGCCTGGGTTATTCCACTCTTTCCTTGGAATAATAGACTCTAAAGACAAATTTCCCCATGGAATGAATAAAGGGAATTTTATTCTTTTAAAATTCATTTCATTTATTAAAAAAAAACAAACAAACCAGATGTTCCTATCATTTCTAGTTAATTGGCTATTTCTTTATCAGGTAGTATAAAAAAAACCCCAACCCCATCTTGTATTGTTCCTACCTCCCATAGTGGGCAGGGAGGTACTTATTGTGTCTTCTATCCCCCTATATCTGTTTTCCAACTTGCATTCTGTCTTTGTCTTGGAATGAGATTGCTTGGTTTTGTCCTGGCCCTGGTCGGGGTCCTGGCTGGGAGATAAACAGTCGAATGCATAGTTATTGTTTTGGGAGATGATATTTTTTTCCTTGTAAATCATCTCTCTGTTATGTATTATTATATTTGTTCTAATTTATAATATAAGCATTTGAGTGTATTCCTCTTTGTGGGGGCCGTGCTTGTGTCCGGATGAGACTTATTGGTGATCTCAAACTAAGAACATTGATGGTATGCTCTTGGAATCTACATCTGATCCCTATTTGTTCCCAGTTCCCCTTTGTCTTACTTTTTCTTGGATGCTTTAATTGTAATTCTAGAGCTTTTTACTGTCCCATTTTCTTCCTTTTACTGGCGCTGCTATAACCTAAATGTGTTGCAAGCGCCGTAAAACCCTTAAAAAAACCCCCAAAAAACCTCAAACATCTTGTATTGTTACACGCTGTTGCCTCAGTCAGGTGACCAAGTGCTTTCTCTTTTTGTGATTACACGTTTTGTTTTATTTGTATGATAGATTTCTTACTGTTACGATGCATTGAATTCGCAATGAATTGATTTATTATTTCATTTGATTACTCGTGTAAACAGATTTTGCCTCGTTATTGGAATAGTATAGTATTATAGTATATTAATGATGTAACACGTTTGATCCAGTCAATTGCCTGGAAATGGATAATACGTGACAAAAAAAGGGGTTCCCGATAGCTCAGTTGGTAGAGCACTCGCTTCACATGCAAAGGGACCGGTATTGATCTCGGCTGCAGTCGAGATTTTTTTTTCTGCTGCCCCCCCCCCCCCCTCCTTCCTTGTCCACCCATCAGTGATTGGATAGTTGGGTCTGTTAGATCTAGCCGAAAGTACTTTGCGATAGTCTAGCGTCCTATCCAAAAGGTAGTAAGCAATTGCTATTGTCCGTTTTACGTTATAGATCCGTGAATAAACTCCGGCTCCATGGACTTCGTGGCTCTGAAGAAGAAAAAAAGAAGTTCCAGGAGACATGCAAATGTGCTGCTTGAGGCTCGAAATAAATAAATAAATAACAATAATCAAATATAATGGAAACTTCAATTTAATTGACGGTGACATATACTTTGGACGTTTTGGGTTTCCCCTTTGTCAACAAAGCATGATGAATTTAACACTATAGACGAATGAAACAAAAACGTATCAATGTTTATATCAATGCTTGATTTTAAATTTGTTATGATTGATTAAATACAGAATTTGCAAATTAATCCCGCTGACTCCTGTCTTAATTTTTAAAAAAGTTTGTACTGGGAAGGGAAAAGAAGGATAGACAGCTGAGTTATGTTTGATAGGGTGAATTTGATAAGAAACGTTTATTCAGAACCTTCCCTAATTTGTACATTGATTAGTCCGCTTAACTATGCTTCCTTTATCCCTGCAGCAAACCATATTAATTTTTTAAAGTAAGAATTTATTTTCTACAAGTACCTATGCTCTTTGTATACCACAACTAGGTTGGGTTTCTGACCTCCCATAGTGACTGAATACTCAAGGTTGTTAGTGGTAGACATTATATACTATTTTTAAGAACGTCTTATTGGTGACCGGTACTATCACATTTAGATATATTACCATATTATTAGCTGCTAAGGATATGTATGAAACATTGAAAAGATCTTTGATTGTGGTGGAACTGCAGAGATGCCCTTTATAATTATGCAAACTCATTTTCTTCAGTTTTGATAAATAAACAATCCTTTAGCCATTTGCCCAAGGGACACAACTTCTCTTTAAAGGACCTGAATTACACAAAATGGATAGTTCTTTCCCTTGTTATTATTTGAAAGTTCGCATTCTGATGAAAGGGCTTTAACACCTATTTACACTGTATCAATGTTGTTTCATAATGAATCTATCAAGCACAAAAGCAAATAATCTTGTCCAAGAAAAAACAAAACAAAAATGCCTGAAGCGGAGCTCGAAACCTGGGTACTTCTCGATCACAGTGAAATGCCTTATCCACTCGGCCACTTCGTCCGCCATAGAGGTTGTTTATAGATAATATGCGCTTGGCTAAGAAGCTCACAACATTGCCATCCGGATGTATAACGGACCAACACACAAAACTCTGTGTAACCATGAGCGTTTATAATCTTGATAATACAGTTTAGTGAGAATTACCCATAAACGTGGATGGCAAAAGGCAACAACAAAGACCCGAGGGACGTCGACTTCCTTCTATCTGTAAGTTAAAAAAAATATAACTAATGAAAGGATAAATACAACTCACCATTTTCCTCTTAAAAACGATTATTAAAGAGTAATAATTTTTTTAAAAGAACGACTTCAAAAAAGAACAAAATTCCAAACACGTAACGTATCGAGCTTAAAACCTTGGAACCAAGAATTTCTACGGAATGGAAGTACCGAATATTCATCTGTCGTCGATCTTTATTTTTTTTTTTTTACTTATGTATTTGTTTTTATGGTTTTTTCTTTGTTGTTGGCTGAAGAAGTGTTTCCGGCTGGCATTATTATGAGTTTAAAAAAAAATGCTTAGCATCAATAAAGAATTCAGGGTGAAGCTAATGACTAATGTGTTCCTGCCCCATGAGGAGTCCCCACCACTGCGAAGGTCCTCTGTAGTTTCATTGCTACAATCTCTAAAAAAACAACAACCCCTCCCTCCCCCTTCAACCGCCCCCCCCTAAAAAACAGCAAAAAACATACAACAAAACTTGAGACATTTATATAGAGCAATATTCACTAAAACTGCTCAACGCGCTTTACAAGGAGTCCCAACTGCAACATTTAACATGTAGGACGAGACATCATCACGCCTGTAAGGCGATCTTATATTTCTCTTTTCAGACAGAGATAACGCTGTTAACGCCCGAGTAAACCCGAGTGCACTCAGGACTAGAACCCTGGAGCCTACCTCAAGCCACATAGTTTTACTATACTAAATCTATTTTATGTTATAGAATCTTAACTGGATGGTAAAATCAAGCCTTCCAAATAACATGTAAATCAATGAAAATTGATTCAATTTGCGTTGGCTTGCTCGTCTCGTTTATTTCCGATTATCTTATCGTTAAAATGTTGCAATTCATTACCTGGCATACCTGTGCGACCAATCCAATTTAAACCATGTTCGCTGATTCGTTTAGTAAAAGATTAATACAATTATTTTTTATTTAAATTTCTGACACTTGCCAAGAGATAAACGGAGATCAAATAGGGAGGGAAAACGGAGTCAACTTTTACCTCGGGGGACCATTTGTTTGATTCGCATAGCATCCGAGAGGTTTCGCAAGTCAATGCAGTTCGATTGCTAGATTACATAATATGCGCAGAATGACGTTAAAGTTTTGCTAATTTTTAAATTTTCACTTCCGTAGTTTCTTCTCACCTGTCAATATACGAGTAATCTACACTTGCGCTGCATTTATTGTTCCCACCTGCTGTCAGTATAGAATTTCGGAGATAGTTTCCTCACTTCCGATGTTTTGATTGTGGAGTAAGTTTTTGTTTTGATCGATTGTCTTCTGATTTAAATTGAATTAATTAGTTTCAAATTACAATGATGACTTTTGACCAAATGCTGAAAATACTTTTGGTTTTCATTCGCTGTGTTCTAATTTTGGACGGCCCCGAAAGCTCAGTTGGTAGAGCACTCACTTTATACGCAAAGGGGCGAGATCAATTTCCAGGGAAGTCGAGAATTTTCCCCCGACCCACTGTCCACCTTGCAGCAAGGTCCGTTATATCTGAAAGAAAGTACTTTGAAATAGACTAGCGTCCAATCTAAAGTGTAGTAAGCAATTTGTATTGTCCCTTTTACGCTATAGAAACCGAGTAAACTCTGGGTCTATGGGCTTACTGGCTCTGAACGAACTACTTACTTTAAATTTTGATCCATTGCACATTTTAAACATGCAGATGACTTTGACTTAATCCCTTGTATAGTCGGCCATCACTGGGATTTGTATTTTGACGTCATTTATAGATTCAGTTTGGTTGAACTATTGAATGCAATAGAACGGAACAATTTAGAGACAGGATAATTCATTACTATAACACTAAAATACATTCTGAAATGTAAAACATCAAGACACCTACATGTGCGACACTAAACCAGGGGTGGTGTTCAAATTAATAATAATAATAATAATAATAATAATAATAATAATAATAATAATAATAATAATAATAATAATAATAATAATAATAATAATAATAATAATAATAATAGCTCAATATCCACTAAATACGCTCAAAGCGCTTTACAAGGGGTCCCTGGCCAACATAAGAAACAACATTTAGGACGGGACATGACGCCGGAAAGGCGATATTATATTTTTTTCTGACAGAGACAACGCTGTTAACGACATGTACTAATTTTACACCTGAGTACGGTGAGAGAATGTGAGTAAAGAGCCTTTTCCAAGGACTCAACTATACGCTGAGCGAGGCTCGAACACAGGACCTCCCGATCCGAAAGCGAGCGTCGTACCATAAGACCACATAGCACAATGAGCCGCTGAAGGTTAAATTTCTTCCAAAGGGATGAATAAAAGGAATTATATATTTGTATCCCATTGTCTCACAACAGTATCATATCAGAGTAACATGAATTGACACTTAGAATTATAAGAATAAAATATGAACTTTGGATTTGTTTCATAGTTACTAATTGTATCTATTCCAAGGAATTTACCCAATGGAAACCGTACAGTGCTCTTATTGGCTAACCAACCAGCGGCCTCGATGAGAAAAATATCCGCCATTTTGATGTTGGCTGGGAATCGCGTTACTATAGTAAACAAGCGCTGATCGGCCGTTCATGAAAACAAGTTGCTGCTCGCTCGTTTAACTTAAAATTATTCAAAACGATCTCTCTAAAATGATATAAATGTGACTTCTTAAGGTTTTCTTCACGGTCAAAACCACACAACATTCTATTAATGATTACGTCCGAGGCAAAAAGGACTATTGACAGGTCGACCGAGAGTTGAACTCGTGAGACGACAAACATCAATGCGAAGTGTAGCGAGAGTCAAGCTATTGTTTGTCTTGTCCTATTCTATATAGAGAAAAGGATAAATAGTATAGCCTCGTGTGTGAGTGGTTGCGTGTCATAGTCTTGTTTTTAAATTGTTTCTGTTGTTTATGTGTGTAGTGATGACTCTCTCACACTCAATTTCAATGCCGAAAGAGGAATTCCCGCACACAAGAAAGGGGAATTGGGGTGGTATTTGGCATACATATTGTATAGTATCTAGTTCTAAATAGATAACTGATTAGAATTATATTATGATATATAAACACAATGCCAAATACAATTCCGAAGTTTCCTTATTTCAAATGAAGTAAAGCTCCAAAACCTAATGGTAGTGATTGTAGTACTGAGTGTTAGTGAGGTGATGTGGTGTTGGTGGTGGTTGTAGTTGTAGTAGTAATAGTGATGATGATGTGGTGGTGGTGATGATTGTAGTTGTAGTAGTAGTGGCAGTGATGATGATGTGGTGGTGGTTGTAGTAGTAGTGGTAATGGTAATGATATGGTGTTGGTGGTGGTTGTAGTAGTAGTGGTCGTGATGATGATGTGGTGGTGGTGTTTGTAGTAGTAGTGGTAATGATGCGGCTATGTGGTCTAGTAGTATGACACTCGCTTCCGGATCGGAAGGTCCTGGGTTCGAGCCTCGCGCTCGGCGCATAGTTGAGTCCTTGGAAAAGGCTCTTTACTCACATTCTCTCACCGTACTCAGGTGTAAAATGAGTACCTGGCGTTAACAGAGTTGTCTTTGTCCGAAAAATTGTAATATCGCCTAACAGGCGCCATGTCCCGTCCTTCATGTTAAATGTTGACCAGGGACCCCTTGTAAAGCGCTTTGAGCACATTTAGTAGATATTGCACTATATAAAGCTCAATTAAAAAAAAAATTCAATGATGATGATATGGTGGTGGTGGTTGCAGTAGTAGTAGTGGTAGTGATGATAATGTGGTGGTGGTTGTAGTTGTAGTAGTAGTGATAGTGATGATGATGTGGTGGTGGTTGTAGTAGTAGTGGTAGTGATGATGATGTGGTAGTGGTGGTTGTAGTAGTAGTTGTAATGGTGATGATATGGTGGTAGTGGTGGTTGCAGTAGTAGTGGTAATGGTAATGATATGGTGGTAGTGGTGGTTGTAGTAGTAGTGGTAATGGTAATGATATGGTGGTGGTTGTAGTAGTAGTGGTCGTGATGACGATGTGGTTGTGGTGGTTGTAGTAGTAGTGGTAGTGATGCTATTGTGGTGGTGGTTGTAGTAGTTGAGGTAGTGATGTGGTGGTGGTTGTAGTAGTAGTGGTGGTGGTGGTTGTGGTAGTAGTGGTAATGATGATGATATGGTGGTGGTGGTTGCAGTAGTAGTGGTAGTGATGACGATGTGGTTGTGGTGATTGTAGTAGGGGTTGTGATGATAATGTGCTGGTGGTGGTGTAGTAGTAGTGGTAGTGATAATGATGTGGGGCTGGTGGTTGTAGTAGTAGTGTTAGTGATGATATTGTGGTGGTGGTTGTAGTAGTAGATGATGTGGTGGTTGGAAAACACATTACAGGTTATTATAATACATGATTACACACATTCTCTAACTTCATTTTTGACAGCTTCGTTGTGCCATAAATATACGCAACAGTTCTGAAAAATTTTATTGTGGATTTTGATATTGTTTGTTGTTTTTCTTGTGTCGTTATGTTGACATAGATACCGAATGAATGGTAATTACTACATTCTCAGCCAACAACAAAATGGCGCTGAATGCTTTCATTGGTGGACACTTTTTAGGCTTCGTACGTATTCTCATTCGTTTAATTCTATGATCTATTCTCAACTATAACGAGGAGAAATTGACGGCAAATTTCATATTTGTATCTTCTACTAGAATATTTGTAAGATGGGAAAATGGTAAACTCGTACTACCGTTTCACCTCCCCTCCGCTACTCTGTTCTTGACAATTCTGTATTCTAAGCCCCTATTTTTATTTTCCAACTCGCGTTCGCAATGAATTTTTCGTCAAAATATAATTTTTCGCCTTTATGATTTTTAATGAGACCACGAGATTAAAAAAAGGAAGTGGTTATTCAGTATCAGATACTGAATAGTGCTTTGCCACTATTCAGTATCCATACGGAACTCTTTTATTATAGAGAGAGTGAAAAGTGCGACAATCTCAGTTGAATGTAAATAAACTGCTGACCTACTACCAGATTGAACTCGTGCAGTAACTGACTGACAGCCCGATTCAAAGTTGTAGAAATATTTTGATCGTTATTTTTAAATTTCTGCTATTGTGCAATTAACATAGTTCAAAATATCAAAAGAAGAGTGGCATTCAAATACATTTTTTAATGTCTAAATAGACATGATTAAATGTCACTAAAATTTCAGTGACACCATGGCTTGGTGGATAAGCTGTTTGACTCTGAACTTAAGGTTCGAGAGTTCAAATCCCGGCCGGGTTAACTTTTATTTTTCCCCAATATTTTTGTTTTAATCATTTTATTTGCTTGTAATATATTTTAATGTTTATATTATACTATTATTATTGTTATTATTATTATTATTATTATTATTATTATTATTATTATTATTATTATTATTATTATTATTATTATTATTATTATTATTATTATTATTTCTACTTACTATTATTATTATTGTTGTTGTTGTAATCGTCATTATCATCATTATTATGATTATGATTTTTAAATCAAGTAGTAGGAGTTATTTAATCAGTTATCGATTTATTACGAATATCTTTTATGTGTTATAATCTCGTTGTTGTTTTTCATTGATGTGCTCTTCTATTGTTCATTACTTTTTAAATCTTGCTTTTTTCTGTTTGTCACATTTGTTGTTGTTGTTGTTCTTGTTGTTGTTTTTGTTTGTTTGTTTGTTTTGTCATCAAAGACAATCCCGATTCATTATAAATATGTGGCCAGACTTTCTGCCATTTTTAATTGAATGATGTACTTCCGTGAATTAATTGCAGTATTATATTAAAATTTACGTGATATATAAATATAAATAATAATAATAATAATAATAATAATAATAATAATAATAATAATAATAATAGACGTCTAATAATAATAATAATAATAATAATAATAATAATAATAATAATAATAATAATAATAATAATAATAATAATAATAAAATAATAATAATAATAATAATAATAATAATAATTTAAACAGATACTGAATATTAGACTACAATTGACATCTATTTACTGAATACACGTGGTATTTTTAGGGTGTTTCTTTTTTTACGAAACCTGAAACCTGCCGAAACACGCCGAAACCTGACAAAGTTAGGGGAAGCAGGCAGCAGTGGGGAGTGAACCTGGGACTCAGGGAAGTGTACACCATTGGGGAGTGAACCTGGGACTGGGTTTCGTAACAAAAAAGCAATTACTTTTTTACGAAACCCAACAATATCCAACAAAGTTATGGAAAGAAAGTAGGCAACAGTTGGGGAGTGAACCTGAGACTGAGGGAAGTGTACACTATATGGGAATAAACCTAAGTCTATGGTTTTTCGGTGGGTTTTGTCGGGTTTCGTAAAAAAGTAATTGCTTCATTCTCGTCTGGTACCCAACTCCCATAGTCCCAGGTTCATTTCCACTGATATCCTCTTCTCACAGTCCCAGGTTCACTCTCAACCAGTGTGCACTTCCCTCAGTCCCGGTTCATTGCCCAATGGTGCCCACTTCCCATAACTTTTGATAATTTCGGTAGGTTTCGAAATAAAAGTACATTCTGAGCTCACTGTCCACTGGTATCAGCCTCTCGCAGTCCCAGGTTCAATCCTCATCTGTGTCCAAATCCCAGATTCACTCCCCACTGCTGCCTGCTTCCCATAACGTTGTCGGGTTTTGGCGGGTTTCGTAAAACAGTAATTCCCCCTCCCCCTTGGTATTGTCTTTTTACAATATCCAGAGTCCCAGGTTCACTCCCCACAAGTGTACACTTCCCTGAATCTCAGGTTCCCCCCCCCCCCCCCCCACTGTTGCCTACTTCAATAACTTTGTCGGATATTGCCAGGTTTCGTCGGGTTTCGTAAAAAAGTAATTGCTTTTATATGAAACTCGCTGAAGCACGCTGAAAACCAGAGTCTCAGGTTCACTCCCCACTGGCGTACACTTCCCTGAATCTCCCATAACTTTGTCGGATATTGCCGGGTTTCGTATAAAAGTAATTGCATTTATATGAAACTCGCTGAAACCCGCCGAAAACCAGAGTCTCAGGTTCACTCCCCACATGTGTATACTTCCATGAATCTCAGGTTCACCCCCCACTATTGCCTACTTCAATAACTTTGTCGGATATTGCCAGGTTTCGTCGGGTTTCATAAAAAAGTAATTGCTTATTTATGAAACTCGCTGAAATTCGCCTAAACCCAGAGTCTCAGGTTCACTCCCTACTGGTGTACACTTCCCTGAGTCTCAGGTTCAGTCCCCATTATTTGCTTACTTTCCATAACTTTGCCCCAATTTGTTGGCATTTGGCGCATTTCGTAAACAAAAAGTAATTGCTTTTTTAAAATAACAAAATCCGCCGAAACCCAGTCCCAGGTTCACTCCCCACGGGTGTACACTTCCCCGAATCTCAGGTTCACTCCCCACTGTTGCCTACTACCCATAACTTTCTTGGATATTGCAAGGTTTCGTCGGGTTTTGTAAAAAAGTAATTGATTTTATATGAAACTAGCTGAAGCTCGCCGAAAACCATAGTCTCAGGTTCACTCCCCACTGGTGTACACTTCACTGAGTCCCAGGTTCACTCCCCACGCGTTGCCTACTTTCCACTTCTTTGCCGCATATTGTCGGGTTTCGTACAAAAGTAATCCCCCCCCCAATTTGTTATTGCTTTTTTATAAAACCCAGAGTCCCAGGTTCACTCCCCACTGGTGTACACTTCCCTGAATCTCAGGTTCACCCCCTCCTCCCCCCCCCCCCCCTCAGCCTCTACACACACAACACACACACACACGCTGCTGCCTACGTCCCATAACTTTGTCGGATATTGCCAGGTGCCGTCCGGCTTTTTATTACGAAACCCGCTGAAACCCAGTCCCAGGTTCACTCCCCACTGTTGTACACTTCTCTGAGTCCGAGATTCACTCCCACAGCTGCCGTCTTCCCATAACTTTGTCGGGTTTCGGATAAAAAAAAACACCGTATTATAGTGCAAAACCACTATTCAGTGTCAGATACTGAATAGTGCAAAACCACTATTCAGTATCAGATACTGAATAGTACAAAACCACTATTCAGTATCAGATACTGAATAGTGCAAAACCACTATTCAGTATCAGATACTGAATAGTGCTAGCCTTAAAAAAAAGGTAAACAACTGCAACTTCCGGTAAAATGTAAGAACGGTTCATACAAAATTTGCCAACATTTTTAAATGTTGAGGATTATGTGTTCTTAAATATCTCTCTCAACCAGAGTTAATGTTTAAGTTTCTCTTGCGATACAACTTAACGCAATTTAATGAGAACTACTCATATATATGGCTGCCTAAAAACAATAACAAAGAGATGAGTGACGTCAATTTCGTTCTATCTATCGATGCTTTGCGTTTAGCCAAAAAAAACAAAAACTCATAACATCCGCAAGCCGGAAACACCGTATCATATCAACACAAAATGCAATAGTCTGATTATAGATAGTATGCGCTTGGCTTTGAATCTCACAACATTGCCATCCGGAAGTATAATGGCCAACACACAAAACTATGTGTAACCTTGAACGTTTATAGTCTGGTGAGAATTACTCATAAACGCGGATGGCAAGAAGCAATCACCTGAGTGATGTCATCTTCGTTCTCTCTATAGAATTTTGACGTCACTCAGGTCTTTGTTATTGCTTTTTGCCATCCGCGGTTATGAGTAATTATCGCTAAACTGTATTAACCAGACAATGAACGTCCAAGGTCACACACAGTTTTGTGTGTTGGTCCGTTATACTTCCGGATGATAATGTTGTGAGCTTCTTACCAATCGCATACTATCTACAGTCTGATTGAAACAATCTGGTGAGAAATACTCATAAAAATGGCTGGCTGAAAACAATAAAAAGGTGATGTGCGGTGTTAATTTCGTTCTATCTATATCCAGCTGGCGGATTGTTGTGCGTAAATTTCCTAAGCGCACAGCATCAAAGAGAGCGATCTCTACTCATGGTTTCGTCCAACTTAGTCATCGGTCACATGATTTGTTGTTGTACAACGATTCCACCTTAATTTATCAATAAATGTAAACACCCTACTTTGTTTATGAAAGTTGTAAACATACCCATGAGTCATGCTGAGCAAAATGACCAACTGTGAAGTTGGATATTTCTCAAACTACGAATACTTTTCATAATGTGTGTCATTTTGAGCACACATTGCAATGTGACCAATGACCTCGAGCACATGGAAAGGTAATACAGATCATCTCCATTGCACAAAAAAAAGGAGCGGTTTCTCTTCACACCTGACTGTACTCGGCCATATCAAAAATCAAGGAGCAGGCACTGGTGTAAGATAAAGATCTGAACAAGTGTGTATGGGAGGTCTTGTATTTTTCTTTCTTGCTTTGTCTGGCATATTTCATATACACTTGTTCAGATTTTTATCATGCACTCGGTCACATTGATCTTGCACTTTCATGGGCGAATTCACTTCAATGAGCGTGTTATTATTGAATGCATGAAGTCCAATCATAAACCCATCAGATTTGTGGGTTTTTTGTTTTTTTGTTTGTTTAGTATCTTTTTTTAAGCCCTTCCGCTGGCATTTTGTAAGATATCGTCGCCGAGACATTCCATGAAGGAATATAAGATAATCCGTTAAACAAACGTTTGATGTCAACAGGGTTCGTCGTTGTTGTCTAAAGCGAGTAAATTGAGGGTTAATCATTTTGCCCAAGGACAATCATAGTGTTGAGTTTATGTTTTATTGGCAAGAATTATTGCAGTTCCACGCATTGCGTGCAACAAAGGAAAATTTAATTTTCAATTTGGGATCACCGTCAATAAACAGAAACCTAATCAAAAGACAACAACTACAAATAAAAAACAAAAACAAAAAACAAACAAACAAAAAAAAAAAAAAACAAAAACAAAACAAAACAAGAAAAAACCCCCCAAAAAACAAACAAACAAGGAAATACAAAAAAACAAAACAAAACCAAACAAACAAAAAACAAAAGTTAGTTAGAACAAAAACCCCCAAAATAAAACAACAACAAAACAAACAAAAACATACCGAAACACCACTTAAAGTAAGGTAGAAAATCAAGAGCCAGTGCATCTTTTTTATTTTAACTTAAAAGATGAAGAAAAAGAACCCCTACAAAACAACAACAAAAACAAAAATTAGAAATTTAAAAAAATATGAAATAACAACAAAAACACACACACAAAAAAAATCTTTAATT
This sequence comes from Berghia stephanieae, assembly GCF_034508935.2. Taxonomy (NCBI): domain Eukaryota; kingdom Metazoa; phylum Mollusca; class Gastropoda; order Nudibranchia; family Aeolidiidae; genus Berghia; species Berghia stephanieae. The sequence continues at coordinate 49,506,576 of NC_088363.1, forward strand.
TTTTCATCTCATTTTGTAACATTCATGTCTGTATTGTGTCAGCGCACTGTCTGACCCATGGAAAAATAATCCATCAGCTATTCTGACACAAACTTCCAAAATAGATAAACCAAGCCGAACAGCCTAATGATCTTGCAAACTCAAATCACCATTTTGCATCTAACGAGCTAGAAAATACACGGATATTTGTTATTCCTTTATACTGATTGTATTTTGATTTGGGGAAATGCATGACAGTTAACAGAGTTTAATTAGAATTCTTTACGCCTGTTCTTGTCGTGAAAAAATAAGAAATGTGTGGTTCTCGCCCTCTTCCCCCCCCCCCCCCGGCCCCCTCCGTTTTTAATAAGTTATTGGAAGGTTAAAAGAGTAGGCTAGCACTATTCAGTATCTGATACTGAATAGTGGTTTTGCACTATTCAGTATCTGATACTGAATAGTGGTTTTGCACTATTCAGTATCTGATACTGAATAGTGGTTTTGCACTATTCAGTATCAGATACTGAATAGCGGTTTTGCACTATTCAGTATCTGACCTGAATAGTGGTTTTGCACTATAATACGGTGTTTTTTTTCCGAAACCTGACAAAGTTATGGGAAGAGTGAAGCTGTGGGAGTGAATATGGGACTCAGAGAAGTGTACACCAGTGGGGTGTGAACCTGGGACTGGGTTTCGGGGGGTTTCGTAATAAAAAGCAATTACTTTTTTACGAAACCCGACGACACCTGGCAATATCCGACAAAGTTATGGGAGGTAGGCAGCAGCGTGTGTGTGTGTGTGCGTGTGTGTGTAGGGGGGGGGGGGGAGGAGGGGATGAACCTGAGATTCAGGGAAGTGTACACCAGTGGGGAGTGAACCTGGGACTCTGGGTTTTGTAAAAAAGCAATAACAAAATAGGGGGGGGGGGAGATTACTTTTTTTACGAAACCCGACAATATGCGGCAAAATTGTGGAAAGTAGGCAAAGCGTGGGGAGTGAACCTGAGACTCAGTGAAGTGTACACCAGTGGGGAGTGAACCTGAGACTATGGTTTTCGGCGGGATTCAGCGAGTTTCATATAAAAGCAATTGCTTTTTTACGAAACCCGGCAATATCCGACAAAGTTGTTGGAAGTAGACAACAGTGGGGAGTTGAACCTGAGACTCTGGTTTTCGGTGGATTTCAGCGAGTTTCACATAAAAGCAATTACTTTTTTACGAAACCCGACAAAAACCTGGCAATATCCGAGAAAGTTATGGGAAGTAGGCAACATGGGGAGTGAACCTGAGACTCAGGGAAGTGTACACCAGTGGGGACTGAACCTGAGACTCTGGTTTTCGGCGGGTTTCAGCGTGTTTCATATAAAAGCAATTGCTTTTTTACGAAAACCGACGAAAACCTGGCAATATCCGACAAAGTTATGGGAAGTAGGCAACAGTGGGGAGTGAACCTGAGACTCAGTGAAGTGTACACAAGTGGGGAGTGAACCTGAGACTATGGTTTTCGGCGGGATTCAGCTAGTTTCATAAAGAAGCAATTACTTTTTTACGAAACCCGACAAAACCTGGCAATATCCGAGAAAGTTATAGGTAGTAGGCAACAGTGGGGAGTGAACCTGAGATTCGGGGAAGTGTACACCAGTGGGGAGTGAACCTGTGACTGGGTGTCGGCGGGTTTTGAAAAAAAAAAAAGCAATTACTTTTTGTTTACGAAATGCGCCATCTCCCAACAAAATATGGCAAAGTTATGGAAAGTAGGCAAATAATGGGGAGTGAACCTGAGACTAAGGGAAGTGTACACCAGTCGGGTGTGAACCTGAGACTATGGTTTTCGACGGATTTCAGCGAGTTTCACATAAAAGCAATTATTTTTTTACGAAACCCGGCAATATCCGACAGATTTTGAAAGTAGGCAACAATAGGGAGTGAACCTGAGATTCATGGAAGTGTACACCACTGGGCAGTGAACCTGAGACTCTTGTTTTCTGCGGATTTCAGCGAGTTTCACATAAAAGCAATTACTTTTTTACGAAACCCGACGAAACCTGGCAATATCTGACAAAGTTATTGAAGTAGGCAACAGTGGGGGGTGAACCTGAGATTCATGGAAATATACACCAGTGCGGAGTGAACCTGAGACTCTGGTTTTCGTCGGGATTCAGCGAGATTCATATAAAAGCAATTGCTTTTTTACGAAACCCGGCAATATCCGACAAAGTTGTTGGAAGTAGACAACAGTGGGGAGTGAACCTGAGATTCATGGAAGTGTACACCAGTGGGGAGTGAACCTGAGACTCTGGTTTTCGGTGGATTTCAGCGAGTTTCACATAAAAGTAATTACTTTTTTACGAAACCCGACGAAAACCTGGCAATATCCGAGAAAGTTATGGGAAGTAGGCAACAGTGGGGAGTGAACCTGAGACTCAGGGAAGTGTACACCAGTGGGGAGTGAACCTGAGACTCTGGTTTTCGGCGGGTTTCAGCGAGTTTCACATAAAAGCAATTACTTTTTTACAAAACCCGACTAAACCTGGCAATATCCGACAAAGTTATTGAAGTAGGCAACAGTGGGAGTGATCCTGAGAATCAGGGAAGTGTACACTTGTGGGAATTGAACCTGGGACTCTGGATTTTGTAAAAAAGCAATACCAAGGGGGAGGGGAATTACTTTTTTACAAAACCCGCCAAAAGCCGACAAAGTTATGGGAAGCAGGCAGCAGTGGGGAGTGAATCTGGGATTTGGACACCGATGAGGATTGAACCCGGGACTGCGAGAGGCTGATACCAGTGGACAGTGAGCTCAGAATGTACTTTTATTTCGAAACCTACCGAAATTGTCAAAAGTTATGGGAAGTGGGCACCATTGGGCAATGAACCGGGACTCAGGGAAGTGCACACCGGTTGGGAGTGAACCTGGGACTGTGAAAAGAGGAAATCAGTGGAAATGAACCTGGGACTATGGAAGATGGATACCAGTGGGAAATGAAGCCGAACTATGGGAGTTGGGTACCAGACGAGAATGAAGCAATTACTTTTTTACGAAACCTGCCAAAACCCGCCGAAAAAACCATAGTCTCGGGTTCACTCCCCCACTGTTACTTTCTTCCATAACTTTGTCAGATATTGGCGGGTTTCGTAAAAAAGTAATTGCTTTTTTTTAAAAACGAAACCCAGTCCCAGGTTCACTCCCCAATGGTGTACACTTCCCTGAGTCCCAGGTTCACTCCCACTGCTGCCTACTTCCCATAACTTTGTCGGGTTTCGGCAGGTTTCGTAAAAAAAGAAACATCCATAAAAATACCACGTGTATTCAGTAAATAGATGTCCATTGTAGTCTAATATTCAGTATCTATTTAAATTATTATTATTATTATTATTATTATTATTATTATTATTATTATTATTATTATTATTATTATTATTATTATTATTATTATTATTATTATTATTATTATTATTATTATTATTATTATTATCATCATCATTATTATCATTATCATTATTATTATTATTATTATTATTATTATTATTATTATTATTATTATTATTATTATTATTTTTATTATTATTATTATTATTATTGTCATGTAAATTTCAATATAATACGGCAAGTAATTCTCGGAAGTACATCGCTCAATTAAAAATGAATTTATAATGAATCGGGTTTGTCTTAGATGACAAAACAAACAAACAAACATCAACAACAAGGAGAACAACAACAACAACAGAAAAAAGCAAGATTTTAAAAAGTAATAAACAATAGAAGAGCACAATAATGAAAAACAACAACGCGATGATAACACATAAAAGATATTCGTAATAAATCGATAAATGATTAAATTACTCCAACTACTTGATTAAAAAAAAAATCATAACCATAATCATAATAATGACGATGATGACGATTACAACAACAACGATAATAATAATAGTAAGTAATAATAATAATAATAATAATAATAATAATAATAATAATAATAATAATAATAATAATAATAATAATAAAAGAACAATAGTATATTATCAACATTAAAGTATATTTCAAGCAAATAAAATTATTAAAACAAAAGTTTTAAAAATATAAATAGACAGAAGGAATTTTTAAAAAATATTGGGAAAAAAAAAAAAAAAGTTACCCGTACAGGGATTTGAACTCTCGAACCTTAAGCTCAGAGTCAAACAGCTTATATCCACCATGCCATGGTGTCACTGAACTTTTAGAGACATTTAATCATGTCTATTCAGACATTAAAAAATGTATTTGACTGCCTCTCTTATTTTGATATTTTGAACTATGTTAATTGCACGATAGCAGAAATTTAAAAATTTCGATCAAAATATTTTTACAACTTTGAATCGGGCTGTCAGTTACTGCACGTGTTCAATCTGGAAGTAGGTCAGCAGTTCAACCGAGATTGTCGTACTTTTCACTCTCTCTATAAAAAAGAGTTCCTTATGGATACTGAATAGTGGCAAAGCACTATTCAGTATCTGATACTGAATAACCACTTCCAAAAGAGTATTCGTTTTAATGGCCGTGTTTAAAGTTTAAAGTTAAAGGTAAGACGGGGGGCTTCCTGTTGACAGCAATGTGCAAACATTGAATGTTGATTGATAGATAGGTAGAGTACAGCAGAAAATATGGATATATAGAGAGATGGATACATAGATAGATAGGTAGAGGGAGTGAGAGAGCGAGAGATAGATAGATAGATAGATAGATAGATAGATAGATAGATAGAGAGAGAGAGAGAGAGAGAGAGAGAGAGAGAGAGAGAGAGAGAGAGAGAGAGAGAGAGAGAGAGAGAGAGAGAGAGAGAGAGAGAGTCGAAGAATGCACGAACCAACGTGAGTACCATAGCACCACCCCCACCAGCCAGCCATATCATAGGAAAGCCGAGTGCGAGCGGTGGTATCACCAACACTAACAGGTCTTTTCCAGTTATTATGAGTCTTAATGACGATGCTGGCATTAAGTAGGGGTGGTGGTGATATTGGCCGGTGTAGATAGATTCTTACTGTTATCGGTATCTTCCCCTTCCCCCCTCCCCATCCTAACCCCAGCCACCCCTAACCCTGCACCCACCCGATACGTCGTTGTATATTGGTTGGGTCCGAAAATATTTCACCGCGTGGGTAATAGACCTAGTTCCATTGGTCGGTCATAATATTATTATTATTTCTCGAAAGAGGAAGTAACACAACTCGTAGTAAACATTGGAAATGTATCATCAATCGTATTTATCTTGATAAAGATAATTTTCAAATCAATGTTCAAACTGATGTCAACGTGAAAGTGAAATCCTAGTGAACCTTTTGAGACAAAGTTAAAAAGTTGTGAATGTAGATACCTAGTATTGTTTGTTTATCTATCTCATTTTTTAAAGTGTTCATTGGACTGCATTTCCCCCCTGTTTTCATTGCACAGGTAAGTGATTCATGTTTGAGGTCTTGCGTCTATTTTTTTAATTCCCGGTGTCAGTAGGGCAAGCTCTGTAGCACATTGAAAAAAAAATATTTAAAATTTTGGCCGGAAAATTCGTCCTTAAAATATCGATCGATTAAAATGACTCTCATCTTGGCAAAACCTCTCAAACCTGGGACTTTCTAGGAATCGCGAATTTTTGACAAGTTTAAGTTTATTTTAAATGATCGTCTTTTGAAGGACGAGTTTTCTGGCTAAATTCTAAATACGCGTGTATTCAGAGTAGGGATGTTTTACTTGCATTTTTTTTTCTTCTTTTCCCCGGTTCCAAAATACTCGGGAGTGTGTATATGACAGTCCTTCGGAGACTAATAGTGAATACAATCATACGATGGCATAACTATTTTAGTAGCAGGATGTATATGCAGAGTATAATAATTACGCGAGGATGGTCTTTATTGACGGCCAGCATATATATTTAGACTATAGAAAAAGATACGATCACTCTGAATCCAGAAGATCCTTTACACAAGTTCTGTATTCAGTCGTAGTTTTACATTTCCAATCAGAAAGGAATCTGATTTTTTGACATAGATATTTTGATCCCTATTCTGTTCACCATGACTTAATAGTCAAATTTCTTGATCCAATTTATTCCGACATAATACAGTGGGTCACGAATGAAAAAGAAACATATTCTAAAAACTTGAGCATTTATATAGCGCAATTATGTTCCCTGTTGTATTAACTTGTAAAGATGTCTGTTTGCATTGTGAAGTAAATTTGTTTTGAGGATCATATTATTATAGAATCCACACATTTCTATTTATGTTTATTATATTTGTTCGAGCAATGTATACCGCTTAAGATGTTCCATTTTATGGACAATAAAGATTTATTACTATGTCCACTCTAAAAGCTTTGCCCTAGCCAACAGCAAGGCTTAAAATGTAGGACGAGACATGACTCCTCTTAGGCGATATCACAAATTTTTCTCCAAATGAGACAACGGTTTAAAGGTACTCATTTTTCACATGAGTACTGTGACACAATGTAAGTAATAAGCTATTTCCAAGGACTGAGCTATGCGCAGGTTAAAGTGAGACTCGAATTCAGAACCTTCCGAATCGAAGGAGAGTGTCATACCACTAGACAAATTAGCCGCATATATTCTATTATTTAACTCCCTCCTTACTGACCATTTTCCGAATTTTCCTCAAAACATCGTTATCACATAACATAATATAGAATTGTAAAACTCAAAGGGAATAAGAACATGCTATATATTTTGTTTAGTACTTATAACTATAACAACAATATTCTTCAAATTGTGTCATGTACAAAAGAAATCTGAATGAGAAAAATGTTGGTTGTATCGTAACGAATCTATGGTTGGTAAGGAGAGGGTTAATAAAATTATTTAATTATCTTATTTTGTGCTAAGGTCCAATAAAACAGTTACTGACTTTGCGATCTTCGGAATTTCTAAAAGCAGTCCATTAGAACGGTAATTGTGGAGGTAAAGAATTATTATGGTGATCCCTGCCGAAAGGTAAATAAATAGAAATACAGTTGGAAAGAGATTTCACTCGAAGGTAAAATAGCTTAAAATAGACTCAAGACGTCGTGAACGTGAGAATAATTGCAATGGAAATTCAGTCAGACTTTTACGTTCAGTAAACTTTCTCTGATTGATTTAAACTCGTCACTTAAAACCAAAAAACAAAACAAAACAACAAACCTCCCCCCCCCCAAAAAAAAAAAAACAAAACAAAAAACAAAACAAACAAACAAACAAAAAAAAAACCTCAAAGAGTCCCCACAAAATTTGAGCTTTTATACAGGGCAATATCCACTAAACGTGCTCAACGCGCTTTACAAGGGATACCTAGCCAACAGCAACACTTAACATGTACTACGGCGAGACATGACTCCTGTTAGGCGAAATTACATTTTTTCCCCGACAGAGACAACCCTGTTAACGGCCAGATACTAATTTTACATCTGAGTAAAGTTAGAGAATGTGAGTAAAGAGGCTTTTTCAAGGACTCAACTATTTGCCGCTAAGAGCCGAACTCAAACTCATGACTTTCTGATCCGAGGGCGAGTATCATACCACAAGACCACATAGCTGCGAATGCCTCAAGCACTTTAAACCTTAGAATATACAGTAACCTTTTGTGGAAGGGTTTTATTCAAACCAGAAAAACCCCATTAAGCTGTTTGAATATCTTTATTCAATCTAGTCTATGTTTAAATATCTAGCATTTATATAGTTGGGCCATATCGATAGGTGGAACGAAATTGAGGTCACTCAGCTCTTTGTTATTAATATTGTTTTTAAACAGCCATTTTGACGATAAGTTGTCACTAGATTATATCAATCAGACTATAAACGTATAAGGTTACACACAGATTGTGTGTCAGTACGTAATATCCGGCTGGTGGATGTAGTGAGAATTTTACCTAAACGCATAGCATAATTATATTTCCAAATCTCTTGATCATATTATGTTCATTTCATCTCTGACGAACTGAAGAAATCGAACGCAGGTTCAATATGACCTGCGGACGGGAAAGATCAAAGTAAATTACCGACTAGACTTGTCTTATGCCTGGAATAATAAATGATAGAATTAAGAAGAAGAAAAATCGAGAAAATAAAATTTGAGGTTGAGTTTTTATTTCGAGCAATAATCACTTAATGCAACGTGCTCAAAGAGTTTAACAAGGCAAATTAAAAGTAAACAACAACAACAAAAAATCTCACGAAAAGCTACCTCTTCTAATGAAAAGCAAAACCAAAAACAAAACCCAGAAAATGATAATACAAACTACAATTTTTCGACAAGTTATGAATGAACCGTAATAGAAGAGTGTTAAACGAAGATAAAATAGTAATTTTTGTTAATTATGGACCCAAAATAATACGGATCATCAAATTAATAAAAAGACACGGGTGTTTCTGTTTTACGAAACCCACAGAAACCCGACAAAGTTACGGGAAGTAGGCAGCTGTGAAAAGTGAACCTGGAACACAGGGAAGTGTACACCAGTGGGGAGTGAGCCTGGGACTATGGGTTTCGGCCCGGGGGGGGGGGTGTATTATTAGTAAAGAAAAGAAAAAGAAAATAAGCATTTGAAGCTGCTTCCAGGAAGAAAAAAAAACAAATAATTGATAGACATTGTGTCTTTAGCAAACTTTGTCTTTTTCTCCCTCCTTCCTTCACAAAATGTTTCTGCCTGTCGCCTCTGAGTTGCTCTGAAAAGACCCATAAATACACGCTTACACATAAAAGATACATCTGCGTCAGTCCTGCCTATATTAATTATATTTTGGACGCCAACAATTATCTCTCAAAAATAATTTTTAGATCAAACAATGTCAAAAACAATCTTTGTTATGCATAGAATATAACAGTCATAAAAAAGTGTATAGGAAGCAGTGCCTGCGAAGCAAAAGAGAAATACAAGGAAAAAAAACCCTTTCCCCCTAAAAAAAAACAACAAAAAAAAAAAAAAAAAACAGACAAAACAAAAAACAAAAAACAAAAACAAACAAACTAAAAAATATATACTGCCCTCACTGGGGACAAAATATGCAAAACTGGTGAAATTTTATTCTCCTCCCTTACTCCCTCCCCCCATTCCCGCTTCCCCAGTTCCTTCATTACTTTCCAACACACATTACTTGGGTTTTCTTGAAAAATAAACACTGTAAAATCTGAATAAGTTGTGGTGAGAATTGATATTTTAATTCTTTTTTTTTTTTCGGTTTGAGATAAGATTTGTTACATTTTGATTAGACAGAAACCGGGCATTAAAACCACCTGACACAAATTTAGGTTATGATGACAGATCAAAAATATATTGGTGCTTAGGTAAAATACTCACAACACCCACCAGCCGCATATAACGTACCAATACACAAAACTATGTGTAACTTTAAGCGGTTATAGTTTTATTGATAGAATTTCTTGAGAACTAATCACCGAAGAAATGGCTGTCTAAAACAATAACAAAGAGCTGAGTAACGTCATCTTCGTTCCTTTCTATACAACAGTTGCATCAGAAGTTGTGAATTAGGTCTTTGTTAAATATGGTCATTCTCACAGATTCCATCACGGTATTCAAACTCTCTTTTCCCCACTCACGACAGATTTCTAAGTCTCCTTTATTGCCAATCCTTTACCAGATTTGTGACAACTTTTTTTTACTCAATGACCACTTGATTCAAAGAATTCATTTTATCTTTATATGCCATTTCAGTCAAGGGATTCTCTGATTTACAATCCATTATAATATAAAAGGCCAGCTATTGTGGTGGTAGCCGGCCGTTTTCCTTAGGAAAATTTCTTGCTGGAACTAAGATATGTTTGTGTTTTTAATGTCGCACCTATAAAACCTGTAAAAATATGTTACAGTGAATGACCTAATCAGCATGATGGTGAAAAGATTTGAACAGAGATATTGCCAAGTTTAGTTAGAAAGTCAATTTCTATCAAAAAATGAGTTCTTTTGTACGTCTTCAGGAAATATCAAAGCTTAATTTCACTTCTAAATAATTTTTTTCAGTTAGTCAAGCTGAAAAAGTATGAAATTTGAGAAACGTTGCTGAATACCTTTCCCATACCTTTGCCCATGAAAAATCACCCGATTTATTTCAAATAAAGATTAAAATGCTCTGGGGAGCATATTCTTTCAGAAAATGCAAATCCAAAATGTTCACCTTCCGAATGATTATGTCATGCACTGACACATATACGTTACTATTAGGATCCTAGATAAAGTGCCATACAATATGATAACAACTTTTGCTCTAAAAAATGCAGGTATTTCTTAAAGTTCATGTTTGTATTGAGGAAATATATCATGATTTTATGTTCTTAGTAATTAAAATCGAAAAGATAATTTTTCTTTAAAAACGTCTCTAGACCTAGTTGAAACATTACCAAGTTTGTTTCGACATTAACAGCGTCATTACAATTGTTTGGTTTGGATGGAATTTGAGAGGAATGTTATTTTTCTCACTAAACACAAAGATCCATTGCCTCGTGTTTATGAATCTTGTATGACAACAATTTTCAATAGGTTTTCCGTATTTATTTTACGACTAGAATGCTCTCTTACAGGTTATGAAGAAAAAGAAACAAAATAAATCAAAACAAAACGGAGTAAAATAATTCAGACATTTGAAACAAAACTTGAGCTTTTTCATAGCGCAATAACCACCAAATGTATTTTGGGGTTTACTGTGAATTCCAGGTAAACAGCAACACTTAAATGAAGGACGAGACATGTCGCCGATTGGTGGTAAATTTTGAAGTAAATTACTTACAAGTTTTGCCTGCCATAGTATAGTGATCGTATCAGCACTCAAGAAATCAAATGTAACACTTAAAGATTGTAGCACGATAGAGATAATTTAATGAGAACTAATCACCCAATATGTAGTCAAAATGAACCGGGAAAATCTGATTAATGTACACTTTATTGATTCTACAAGGCGATGTTCTTTTTTCGACAGAGACAACGCTGTTATTGGAAAAGTAGTTATTTTACATCTGAGTATCGCGAGAAAATGGGAGCAAAGATTCTCCGCCAAGGACCCAACTTTTCGTCACCCACAACTTGAATCGTATCAGGGTGCATATCCCACAAATCCAGATCTGCCATTCCCTGAAAAAATACGTATTAAAAAGTTTTGCCAGAAAACTCGTCCTTCAAATATCGATCAATGTAAATGACATCTTTTCGTCAATCGTCCTTTATATTTTTCCTGAATAGATGTAAAAAATGCGTTTATGTCTTTGTTGCTATTATTTAAGTGTCTATTCATGAAATATGACCATAAAGTCACCATCAGACGTCTAAAACTTGAAAAAAGAGGTGCTTTTTAAATTGCACTCGCTGTAGAACGTTTTATTACATATTTTCGTTGGGTATTATTATCTGGTGTGGTATTATTATGTCGTGGAAAACAAGACATCAAAATAGTTTCACTTAATGCCAAGATGTCCTGACTAGGTGTACTTTTGATTTGATTTTGTAGCTGAAGAAACAGACTGTAATTTCACAATTCAGTCACATCCATTCAATCTGTTTAATATTCAAATGCTGTTCTGTTTTTAAACAAAACACCAACAATACATTTTTATTTCGAAAAGATTCAAACAGACACATACTCTGGTATTAAATCAAGATACCAAATTGGGTATCTGTTGTGTTTATTGTTTAATTGAAATGCTACAAACGGAAAGTTTGTTTTCTATTGTATAAAAATAGTGCACCAAATAGGATATTATACTAGTCTTCCATCTCATTGCATTTATTAAACGAGTTATTTTTATCGTGCCCTAATAACACAACGAGCTTGCGAGTATGTGTTGTTGCACGATAAAAAAATAACGAGTTTAATAAATACAAAAAAAAAAAAATATGAAAGAATACGTTTATTCCACCCCTACAAGTAAGATTATTAGATATTTTGTAACCGAATTGTATGTTATTAGTACTTCTATTCACCATAATTTGTATCTTTCTCCCTCTGCTTGAATGGCAATTTGATCCAAAACTAAACACATTGGATTTGTATTCACGGGCATCAACAGATTATTTATAATTGCCAATCAGCTATCTTATATCAAACCAATAAAATGTGCGAAAATATACTGCAATCGTTGAATACAATTTTTCAAAGCATTATTCAACGATTACGTATTTACTAAGAAATAATGGGGTTTTCCAATGAGAAGGGTGGAATAAATCCCATGTTTAAATGCTTCGTCACGACAAAGTGACATATTATGTTGGGTCAGAGACATCGAAGGTTAATTAAACCCTGACTGTTTTTAAAGCTCATCTGTTTCAGTAAGGTTTTCTAACAAAAACAATATTGGGTAATGTAAATGTTGCGACTCGAAGCTCGAAGAAATTAATAACAATGTGAAATTGAATGTAAGCTTCAATTTGATAAACGAAAACAGACAATAATGGCTCTGAAGGACTAATTATGGTATTATGCCAGGGAAAACAAGACACCAGAATAGTTACAAGATGTCCTGACTACGTTTGATTTCATTTCGTAGCTCAAGTAACAGCCTGTAATTTCACAATCCATTCAATCTGTTTAATATTCAGATGTTGTTCTGTTTTCAAACACAAAAATACAATCTTAACACATTATTATTTATTACAAAATCAAGTAAACTTGAGCATCTGTTAAAACACAACTGCAAGATTCTATCGCTTTTTTTCGAAAAATAGATACGAAAAAGAAATCGTGGTATCCATTGTGAATTATTTTTTAAAATCGTTTCAAACTTGTTCAATTTTTTTTTCAAATGTCGTACTTTGGAGACTAACTTTCGAATCCAAGACAGTAACAATGACCTGCATTCCATTGGATAAGACCGACGTGTACATAATTGTAGGTCTGACATCCAAACGCACTTATGGGCCTAATTTAAAATTGTTGTAATGGACAATATTTCGCGTCATTTCTTTTGAGATTTCCATTCAAATAATGAGTTTTAAGGATTTTGATTATCAGACCTGCAAATAAGCGCACGTCGGATAAGAATGATAATCCCGGGAAAGAAGTGCTTCTTCCCACATCCTGAATAATCAGTTTTTCCCCAAATCATACTGCTTTGAAGTCTCATTGTATGACACACAAACTTGAGTTTATATAAAGAGCAATAGCCACTTATTGTGCTCAAAGCGCTTTACAAAGGATCCCTGACTAACAGCAACATATAGAACGAAGCATGACGCCTTATGGCGATATTACGTTTTTTCCCGTCAGAGACAACGCTATTAACGGACAGGTACTCATTTTACACCTAAGTACGGTGAGAGAATGTGAGTAAAGTTCATGCTTTTTCCAAGAACTCAACTATGCACCGATCGAGGCTCGAACCCAGGACCTTCCGATCCGAAAGCGAGTGTCATGCTACGAGTACAAGACCAAATAGTCGCAAATAGCCCACTCGGCTCTTGACTGTAAGGTAATTATTTGTATTCCGAATATCAAACCAATATCAAACCGTAAAATAGGCTCTTCATTCACATTTTCTCATCATACTCAGGTAAAAGAAGAGTACCTGGCCGATAACAACTTTATGTCTGTCGAAAAGATTGTAGTAGCGCCTTACATACGTTATGCTTCGTCCTATATATTCAGTGCCACTGTTAGTTTGGGACTCCGTGTAAAAAGTTTTGAGCTTATTTCGTAGCTACTGCACATGCGTTTTGCGCACATGTGCGTAAGTTGCTTTACACTAGACCTAGTGTTCAGTCGCTTCATTTGAGTTTTAAGAGACAAAATCGGACAACTGTTTTATCACAAAAATGACCAATATCTTTAATATATGCGATCCAAATTTCATCAACATTCATGCATAATCCTAGAAGTAACGACGATACTAATAACGCAAGTTGGGTTTCTTTGCTTCAGAAAAAGAGGAAAAATTCGACACAAAAAAAAGTCTGTAATTCGTATGTCCACGGCGATTTCCAATCATTGCTCAGACAAGTCTCCCCAAATAAGGGGTTGAAGTCATTTTGGTGTGATGTATTCTACTCTGATTCAACAATGTTCCAAAGCACGTAAGCATTCATTGCTTGGTACTGTTGTTGCCTTGTATGTCTTTTGAGGAGATCTCAGAGATGCTCAATAAGATTAACGTCTCGATTTACAGCTGGCCAGTCGAAAACTAAGGTCTTATTCTCAATTAGTTGGAAGTTTCACAGATGCCTTCTCGCTCTGAGTCCAGCAGTTGCAAGTCTTCCTGACACTGTCCATCTCGAAATATTGTTATCCACAGTAATATCAGAGGCATAAGAGAAGGGTTGGGTGTTTGTCGAGTTTATGTAGGATCATCATTGGCCATTATTACTCTGGTTTGACCAGTCCACCATTGATCCCTCGCGTTGCTCGTTCATTGTTGAACTTTGCGATAATAGAATAGTAGGTAGTTCTAACATTAAAAAGCTGTGCAACCTCAGCTACTGGCCGTTTAGCATGAATATGGCCAAGTAGACGGGCTCACTTCGATGCTCATTTTCGGCAGGTTTTTAAAAGTCAGAGAGTTGAAATCAAAGTAATTACAAAATGATTTTTCACAGAAAAATAATTTTTGTTGAAAACGGCAGATAACGTGTAAACAGTAGCAGACAACATAACAATGTTCAATCAGGGCACGTTGGTGCAAACGGGTTCTGTTTCAGTAACATTCTTTATGATTCCTTTTTTGCGTCATTTCCGAAGTCGAAATATCAGATTGTCTTACAAAGCATGCGAGTTAATATATGCTCTTAAGGGTGATACAACCATTTTGAGTCTAACATATAGGTGAACAATAGTAATTTAGCGTGTAAAAATGTTAAGTTACTTTTACACATGTGCATGACGTTTTGATTTTTTGTTGTTTGTTATTTTAGAGGCAAAAAGTCCTCGACCACATCCAAGATCGATTCCAGCCCCATTTCTAGTCAGACAAGTTCTCTACATGATCTGCCTTTGTCTAAAAAAAATGTATTTCTAAAATGTTGACGTCTTTCAAATATCGATCGATTAAAATAAGCCTAATCTGGTCAATATTTCTCAAACCTGAGACTTCCATGAAGATTTCCTTGATATCCCAGGTTTGAGAGCTTTTGCCATGATGAGCGTCATTTTAAACGATCGATATTTATAGGACGAATTTTCTAGACAAAATCTTAAAAAAATGTGATTTTTATTTTAGAGTATCAACGGCAGTATTGAACTATTTGAACGCCCGATTGCATCATTTAAACTTAAAATTCGATTACAATCACATTGTTCATTTTGGCAATTAACCAGGGATGAGATCACATTCTTTAAAGGTTATGTAAATCTAGGCTGTTTTGATTTTCAAGTCTCTCGTATCACTGATGCAAAGTTTTTCTACTTAACTAGTCCCAGGTATGAGAGTTTTTGTTAAGCTGAGGGATCATCTAAACAACAGAAAACAACAATAACAAGAACAAAAAATTTAGCTTTTATACAGAGAAATCTCCACTAAAGCTCTTTACAAAGGATCCTTGATCCAATAGCAATACGTAACATGAAGAACGAGACATGAGGCCTGTTAGGCGATAATAGATTTTTTTAATGAGAGAGAGTGAGACAATGCTGTTAAAACGGCCATGTACTCATTTTACACATAAGTACGATGAGAGAATTTGAGTATAGAGCCTATTCCAAGGACTCAGCTATGCGCCGGGCGAGAGTCAAACCCAGGACCTTCCGATCCGATAGCGAGTGTCATATCACAAGACCAAATAGCCGATAAATATTCGAAGAACGTGATTTGTGGCCAATTTTCTTTTTTAAATGTGTTGTTTTTTTTTCCAGAGTACTGCTGCAATCTGATGTTGAAATGAGAATCTGGAGTGTTTTTGCTTTTATCAATTAAATTTTGTTTACTTAACCTTTGAAATTTTTTTTTCTCCAGCTTTTCGATCTCTTGCACCAATATTTGCAGTGTATTCATCACACGACTTGAAGTGTAACGTTAACGAACTATGAATAAATACACCAGAATGAATCGTCAATCACGTTTATTATATCAGAATGTATATTTTTATTATTATTGATTCTTGCCATTAACACATCAAAACATCAACCGTAGAAAGTTTGTTACATTGCTCATCTAATATAACGTGAATATGATATGATTCAGAAAAAATGTGGAGCGGCCACTTGTATCAATAATGATAAGAAAAATAGGGTATGAAGAAGTGCCAATGAAAACAGAGAATAAAAAGTCACGGGGTCAGTGCCAAACTCAGGATCCGATTGACACGATACTCTCCACCTGGTTGACAGAGAGAGAGAGAGAGAGAGAGAGAGAGAGAGAGAGAGAGAGAGAAAGAGAGCGAGATAGATAGATAGAGAGAGAGAGAAAGAAAGAGAGATAGATAGATAGATAGATAGATAGAGAGAGAGAGAGAGAGAAAGAAAGAGAGATAGAAGAAGAAGAGAGAGATAGATAGATAGATAGATAGAGAGAGAGAGAGAGAGAGAGAGAGAGAGAGAAAGAGAGAGAAAACAGCGAGCGGTCGCTCGCTCTCAGCTAGGCGGAGGGTGCTGTGTCAATTAAATTCCGAGTTTGTCACTGAACCCGCGACGTTTTTATTCTGGGTTTTCATCTGGCACTTCAACGTGACGTCACACCAACCTATCATCCGGTTCAAAACTCCTTGGAATTGTTTAACCAAGAATAGGTTACATATTGAATTATAATGTGGCAGAATTATTTTAGTAGGAGAATGATCTACCCAAAGGGTAGCCAGCAGTTGCTACTGACCGTTTAACGCTATAGAAAACCGGATAAACTCCGGCTCCATTCGCTATAAGGCTTTGAAGAAGGACTACGACTTGATATAAACAATGAGACATAGTGTAAAACTTAGTATAGAACCGAATTCCGCATAAGCAGGGTTAATGAAATACCGGACAGACCCTTACAATAACGAATACATTTTCGGATTTGAGAGGGGAGGGGGGGGGGGGGGGGCATCCATTACAAAACGTCTTGGATGGGTAAACAAAGACTGTTCTACCGATTCTCGTTTTTATCGACCGTGTCAAATCGTTGTTGTACTCGTCAAACATTTTGGTTTTGACTGGCTCGAATGGTTTATGTGAGGTTTGTTGTTGAGTGGATGGGTTGGGTTATATTATTGTATTATTGTTGTTCTGGTGGTCATCAATGAGTGCTCTAGATTCCTCCTCAAATTTATGTCTCTTCTCATGGTGAACAGATACCTATAAAAAACCATTCTTCATTGTGTATCGTTTAGTCAATGTGTTTACCCGTTAATTGCCTAATCTGGAAAGAAATGTATGGAATAATTTGGCCAGAAAACTCGTCCTTCAAATATCAATCGATTTGAATGACTCTCTTCTTGCCAAAAATTATTTCAAACTTGGAATTTAGCGAGGTCTTTTATTAAGAACAAGATTTGAGAGATTCTGCCAATATGAGAGTCATTTGAGCCGATCGATATTTGAAGGACGAGTTTTCTGGCCAAATTTTTGAATGCATGTCTTTCCAGAGTTCGAAAGTTAAACGGGTCAGATGAGTATGGAATTTGAAAGGAGTAAGATTAGGAAAACAATAATGGGGAATAGAGTAAAATACTAAGTAAAAGAGTGAAAGAGTAAAAGACTTGGAGATTCGAGTTTGGAATTGTGTTATACTCTGATCCAGGTGAGGGAGGCTGTGGCAATGATGATGATGATGATGATGAAGATGATGATAATGATGAAGAAGAAGAAGAAGAAGAAGAAGAAGAAGAAGAAGAAGAAGAAGAAGAAGAAGAAGAAGAAGAAGAAGAAGAAGAAGAAGAAGAAGAAGAAGAAGAAGAAGAAGAAGAAGAAGAAGAAGAAGAAGAAGAAGAAGAAGAAGAAGAAGAAGAAGAAGAAGAAGAAGAAGAAGAAGAAGAAGAAGAAGAAGAAGAAGAAGAAGAAGATTATGGCAACGCTGATGAGAGTGTGATGACATATTGAACCAGGCTACTGATCGAGTAATTTTCCAATCGAGCTATTAGGCTATTATGTCCTATAAAATAAAATCTTCCTTAAATGCCCAATTGATTTTGAACTGCTACAGATCGATCGACAGTGGCGCTAAGAAGTAAAACTAACTGAATCGTTAGTCAGATTCGTTATATTTATTCGTACTTATAAGTCTTAGTCATGCTTAGAAAGCTGTATATCAACTATCGCAGAAGTGGCAAAATAGGCCAGTACGATAGAATGATACTGCAAGAAATATTTAGAGAGACACAAGACCGGATTTCATCTTTCTAGCTGTATAAAAAACATTGCCAGTAAATGCTGTTGGTATATCATGTCAAATTTTCTTGTATTTATTTAGGGCAACCAGGCCCATAATTTAATTTGTTACATTGGACTGATATCTATAGCAGTTGCTTGTCATATTCTTAACATGTAAAATGAGTACCTGGCCATTAACAGCGGTGTCTCTGTCGAAAAAAAAAAAAATGTAATATCGCCTAACAGGCGTAATGTCCTGTCCTAAATTATGTTAAGTGTTGATGTTGGCCAGGGATCCCTTGTAAAGCGCATTGAGCAAGTTAAGTGGATATTGCCCTGTATAAAAGCTCAATTTAATTTAAAATTAAATTAAATTTAACATGACGTTGGGTAATCGCAAATTACTTTCGGACATATCTAATATTAAACCCAAAAACCCAGTCAGTACCGGTTTGATGGACTGTTGGCAGGGAGGGGAGCGGAAAGGGGGGGGGGGGTGTCATGGTCTCAAGTGAGTAAAGAGCTACTCGACTATGCATAAAGATATATGTAGAATGAGGCCCCCGAATTTACTAGTTACTATAAATGAAAAACAATTAACGATTTGTTTACAATGAAATAAAAATAATGATGAAATTTAATTAAAAGAGATAAACAGTGATCGTGGCAGTTACAAATAGAGATATGAATATTTTACGTAACTTATGATAGTATGTCAGGTTCGTAAGTTTACGTTTCCAGGCAGTTGATGGGCTTGGATGATCTATTCCTCTGATAACAGGATCGGACTCGTAAAATTCCACTTCCAGGCAATTGGTAAGAGGTTATAGTGTAGTACAGCGGGCTTGGGTTTGATCCTTGAAGATTATACAATCAAAGTTAAAAGCTCCGGCGTCTTAATGGTGTAGATATAATATCTACAAAGTCCCAAAAGATAAAAATCTTCCAGTATATATATATGAATAGAGTGACTGGCCGTCCGGCATAGATTGTGGAGAGAAAGTGAGTGTAGAGTGTTAGACCTATCAGCTTTTATAATAAGTGGCTACGTGACAGAATGTAGAACGAAAAGTATTCACTAATTAGAAATTAATTCGAGGGAAGGCTATAAAAGGAAAGACGATCTAATATTAGAAGGTAAAGTTTATCTAAGCCTACCGAAATATAACTGGGGTGAGATGAATTCAGTTCTTAATAAAATAAAATTTAATAAGATAATTGTGAACAATCTTTACTGTGACACCCCCCACCCACGTTTAAAATATACTCTTTAACCATTATGGGAAAGATAGATTTTACAAACGGAAGTAAATTTACTATCATGATACTCTAGCATTAATCCATTGTTATGATTTGTGCTACAATTAAATTATTTATTAACTAGACATGGAAATGTTTATATTAACGTAGGTATATGAATGGGTGACAATAACAATGAAAGATTGTGATTACAAATCATTGTGATGAACAACATGATGGCAATGTGATTACAAATCATTGTGATAAACAATAGTGATGGCAATGAAGCATGATTTAAGTCGATGATATGAAGGTAATTTACTGAATGAAATGAATGAAAATGTAAATGGAATATTGACATTTCAATTATTAATCATAAATGAGTGAAAATTCATAACAATAATAGTAAAGAGAATATTTCCCAAATCATGAATGGGTATGGTATATATATCCAAACAATACTCAATGTTACATTAAGTTGGGTCATCATGTTTACAAATAAAATTATCGAAATTGTGCGTTCTGATTTGGCATAATTTGCGAGGTAACTAACAGTATGCATGGGAGGTTAAGTTATACCCTTCTCACGTGTTTACACTAATCGAGAAAGTAGGTCGGCGTGAATATTTTCACAGCCTGGTATGTGAGAGATACTGAAAGTGTAATTTTGCAAAAATAGACTCCACCTTAGTACTCTACTATTATTCATTTTGTTATTTCTTATGTACGTGAGTGGTTTATGGTCCGTTTCGACCACAAACTCTTTTAGCAGTAGATATCTGCTGAATGTCTTTAAAGCAAAGACGATGGCTAGTCCTTCACGCTCTATTACAGAGTATCGTGATTCTCTGTCCAATAATTTTCTGCTTGCATATAAGCAAGGCATTAGAGTTCCCTCATGCTCCTGTAATAGTACACCTGCGATGCCCTTATCAGACGCGTCAGTTCTTACAACAAATTCTTTTGATATGTCGGGTAATTTAAGAATTGGTTCTGAACAGAGTAATGCCTTTAATTGGTTAAAGCTATTCTGACACACTTCTGTCCAAACAATTTTGTTCGGTGACCCATTCTTTGTCAGATTTGTTAGCGGTGTCGCGATGTGCGCGAAGTTGTAAATGTATTTCCTGTAAAAATTTAGGAGCCCAAGTACTTTGCGTACTTCTTTTTTTGTCTTAGGTGGTTGCAATTGTGCGATTTTTGTTTGTTTTTCTGTCTCGGGTGTCTGTGTCCCATGACCAACGGTATGACTAATCCTGCATTTGAAGCTTCGATATTAGTAAACATAGGTTGCGACACTGTGTCTCTATCAAAATACTTTTTTAGCATATTTGCATGGAATGTCTTTGTTGTGTTGTTAATTTTAATCTCGTAATTAAAATTAGATTTTACTGCTGTTATTTTAAATGGTCCTTTCCATGTAGCTAAAAGTTTACTCGAGTCATCGGGTAAGAGTATTAGTACTTTGTCACCAATCTCAAATTTTCTTGACTTGCTTTTGCGATCAGAGTATTCCTTGTATTTCTCTGCTTTTTTAGTGACGGATTCCTGTGCTAGCTTACATGTATCCTCTATTCTGTCTTTCAGATTTCTTACATATTCGTAAGCAAACATAATTTCGTTATTGTCCTCCTCATTCCCTTTACAAATGTCGGCTACTATATTGATCGGGCCGCGAGGTGATCGTCCATACATCAACTCAAATGGGGAGTAGCCTGTAGATTCTTGGGGTATTTCTCTATATGCAAATAGGATTGCTGGTAAGTATCTGTCCCAATCATCTGGTTTTTCTGCTGACACTTTTCTTAACATATTCTTTAGAGTGCCATTAAATCTTTCACAAAGACCATTTGCTTGGGGGTGGTAGGGAGTTGTGAATGAGTGTTGGATTCCCATGAGTTTCATGGTTTCATGCATCATATGTGATGTAAATTGGGGTCCATTGTCCGACAGTATCTCATTTGGTATGCCTATTCTGGTAAAAATTGTCATCAATGCTTCAGCTATGTGATCCGATGTAGTTGATTTCAATGCTATCGCTTCTGGCCACCTGGTTGCGTAATCGACTAGTGTTAGTATGTGTGTATGGTTTCTATCTGATTTTGTTAAAGGGCCTATAATGTCAATTGCAACTTTTTGAAAAACTTTTTCAATAACTGGGGTTGTCTCTAATGGCAATTTCGGTATTCTGCCTTTTGCGACTCTTCTTTGGCATGTGTCACACGATTTCACATATTCTCGGACGTCTTTAGTAATTCCAGGCCATGTGAAATTCTCGGATATTCTCTTCAATGTGGAAGAGCTCCCAAGATGTCCAGAAGTTATTGAATCGTGCGCTATTCCAAGGATTTTGTTTCTGTAAATACTCGGCGTGACCAGTTGTTTAGCTATTTTGTTTCTTTTCCTATGTAACCTGAACAGAATATCTTTTTCAATGATGTATTCAACTTTTGATTTCGTCCCTTTGTTTGCGATATTGAAATATGATGTTAAAGTCGGGTCCTGTTTCTGTTCTTCAATGAACGTGTTCCTGTCAAATTGTTGTGGTTCTAGAGAAATAGTCATTGGCTTCTCTGTTGTCTTAGTCATCTTTCTTGTTTCTGCTAGACAAGCTGTTTCTTGGGTTAATGACCATTCCTTTACATCTGTTGGGTTGTCTTTAAGACCTTTTATATTGCCAACAATAACATCAGCGACGGGGTTGGGAAGTATACAGCATTCCACTATTCCTGTATAGTATGGGGTTTCTATGTACACGTTAGCTGTTTCAAAGGTTTCGACTGTGCCACTGAATGTGATGCATTGTACCGTTTTTCCAGTTTTGTCTTCGTCATTGATCAAAGATGCTTTTATTCCTACTGTACTGCATCCTGTGTCTCTCAATATTTTGCAATCAGTTCCATTAGCTTTGCCTTCACAAAAAAATAGCGATCCTGATTTGTGAGTTTGTGTTAAAAGTGACATACCTTTCACGCAATACACATTTATATTTTCTCCTGACATTATTCGTGTCTGATTATTTACACTGGTTTGGAGTGATGCATTTGCAGTTTCTTTCGGATATCCCACGATTTTGTAACATTTGTCTGCTGTGTGGCCTTTCATTCCACAATATTGACATTTAATTATAGGTTTGTTGGTTTTCTTATACTCAGTATTATTGTCAGTGTTATTTCTTGTTTTGTTTTGATAGGGTCGGCTATGGTCTCTATTGAACTGTTTGTTCCATGGTTTGTTACTATGATCATCTTGTTTCACTTGCGTGTTCCGAGTGATTGATCGGCTCGTTCTATTTGAGTACTGAACTTTAGGTGTACCTGGACTCTGAGCAGCGGCAGCGTAGTATGGTTCCTTCAATGTTCTGCTAAGGGGTGTCAATGGATGTGCGCTGTTAAAGTTTTCTGCGTAGATTTTTAATTTGTCCAAGTTTTCTGGCTTTCTCTCTTTAAAGAATGCGACTAAATCTGGGTTGCAAGCTTGATAGATTCGATTCTTCAGCGTGAGATAGTAAAGGCCTGCAAAGTCGTCTTGTTTTACGTTTGCCAACTCAAGCCACCGATTTAGAAATTGAGTAATTCGGTTCACGAATGTATTAAAGTCTTCTCCACTTTCCGGTTTTGCAGTGTGAAACCTTTCCTGGTAACCATCTTCCGTTAATCTAAATCTTTTTAGTAGAGCGTCTTTAATTTTACCATAGTCATCTGCATCTTCAGTTGTTAAGGTATAGAAAACTTTTAGCGGTTCTCCAGATAAGCAGTTAATCAAGGCTGTGGCCCATTTGCTTTCTGGCCAACGATAACCTTTAGCCTGAACTTCGAATCGGTGTAAGAAGGATTCTAGACAGTCTGAGCGTTCATCGTATGTTGGCATGCGTGGAAGTTTCACGAAAAATTCATCACTATTATTATGTTTTCTTTCATGACCGGTTTTTGTTTTTTCAATTTCCAGCATCATTTGGGTCCTTTTGGTTTCTTCTTCTGCTAAAGCTATTTGTCTTTTTAGTTCCCTTTCTTGGACTCTTTCTTCTCGTTCTTCTCTACGTATTCTTTCTTCGTGTTCTTTTTCTTCTCTACGAATTCTTTCTTCGTGTTCTTTTTCTTCTCTACGAATTCTTTCTTCATTTTCTTCTCTACGAATTCTTTCTTCATTTTCTTCTCTACGAATTCTTTCTTCATTTTCTTCTCTACGAATTCTTTCTTCGTGTTCTTTTTCTTCTTTACGAATTCTTTCTTCATTTTCTTCTCTACGAATTCTTTCTTCATGTTCTTTTTCTTCTTTTACTTTCTCTTCGCACCATGAAAATATTCTTTCCTGGGGTATTTCTAAGTCCTTTGCGAGACTTAAGTATCTTTTATATGCTTCCATGTTGCAATAAATTAGTTACGATGTTTTATATATATTATATTGACAGGATACTGTTACTGACTGTTTTATTTATTTACACTTACTGGAATGAACTGTTCTATTTTTAGAAATCTCTCTCTCTTATTTCAACTTATTATGTATGTTGAATTTGATGCCTTTTATCGTTATATCTTATAAAGCAATGTGTCAATACAATGCGGAGTTATTATGACTTGTGTCAATAACAATGTGTCAATCGCGTGTACTCTAAACTATGTTACTACGAAAAATGTATCACCAATGTGTGTGACTCGTCGTTAGTTTGTGTACAATTATTCGCAATGACGCTAATATACTAGAGTGTGATAACAATAATAGGATGCCAAAATAATCCCAAGTTATCTATCACTAAATATAACACGACGGCTAGTAGACTCCTTTTATTATTATTTAGTTTTTAAAGACTCACTTTTCAGAACATAATATATAAGTGGTTTTCGGTAACAGTAATATGCCAAAAATGCATTTAAAACAAATCACTATGCAAAACAAATCACGATGTCTATAGTTACTATGTGATGCCAACTCATGTAAAAGAGAATAATGAAGGATATATTTACCAACTCAGTTCGTGGCTGGGACCTCTCTCTTGTTCAATGGTTGTTCAACAATTGTAATTAGGCATTGAAGAGTGTTTAACAGTGATGTCTGAAATACAAAACAATAAAATATCGTAAGATTTACAATAGTTATAAAATGTGTTCACAACACTGAGTGATTGGATGATAGGTGAATGAATCGTTATGGAATGTAAACATATTGAAAACAATTCATGAATGAGGCAAACAACAAAATGAAATGTGTGATATAATAACAAAGTGGACAAGGAATGAATGAATGAATGAAAAACTGAGTGAATAGATGAATGAATGAATGGATAATGTATGAATGAAAGAATGAAGGGAGGAATAAATGTATGAATGATTGGATAAATGAGTGAATAAACGAATGAATGGATGAATGAATGAATGAATAAATAAATGAATGAACAATGAATGAATGAATAATTTATAAGTGAATAAATGAATGAAGGAATGAATCAATAAAATGCTATTCAATTTGAATGAAAGAATGAATGGATAAATTGCTATTCCATTTAAATGAAGAAATGAAAAAGAAAAAAAAATTAATCCTGTAAATAGGGAGTTCAATTAAAATATGATCAAGTGGGGCAATTAAGAGTTTTACAATTTAAACTTTAAAGTTAGATGAAATAGATATAAGTAACTAAATAAATTCAATTCTTTATATGTGTCCCGTCCAAAATGTCATGGTCTCAAGTGAGTAAAGAGCTACTCGACTATGCATAAAGATATATGTAGAATGAGGCCCCAGAATTTACTAGTTACTATAAATGAAAAACAATTAACGATTTGTTTACAATGAAATAAAAATAATGATGAAATTTAATTAAAAGAGATAAACAGTGATCGTGGCAGTTACAAATAGAGATATGAATATTTTACGTAACTTATGATAGTATGTCAGGTTCGTAAGTTTACGTTTCCAGGCAGTTGATGGGCTTGGATGATCTATTCCTCTGATAACAGGATCGGACTCGTAAAATTCCACTTCCAGGCAATTGGTAAGAGGTTATAGTGTAGTACAGCGGGCTTGGGTTTGATCCTTGAAGATTATACAATCAAAGTTAAAAGCTCCGGCGTCTTAATGGTGTAGATATAATATCTACAAAGTCCCAAAAGATAAAAATCTTCCAGTATATATATATGAATAGAGTGACTGGCCGTCCGGCATAGATTGTGGAGAGAAAGTGAGTGTAGAGTGTTAGACCTATCAGCTTTTATAATAAGTGGCTACGTGACAGAATGTAGAACGAAAAGTATTCACTAATTAGAAATTAATTCGAGGGAAGGCTATAAAAGGAAAGACGATCTAATATTAGAAGGTAAAGTTTATCTAAGCCTACCGAAATATAACTGGGGTGAGATGAATTCAGTTCTTAATAAAATAAAATTTAATAAGATAATTGTGAACAATCTTTACTGTGACAGGGGGGGGGGGGGGGGTTAACTGAAAATGTAAGATTCTTCGAGAATTCCATAGGACCAGGATCCTGATTTGGCTGCTTTACCAATCAAGCTACCTGGCTAAATGATTTTGTTTTGAAAAGCTAACCTCTCTCGCCCCAACTCAATTTGGCCTGCTAAATTCGGTAAACATTGAGACGGTGAAATTAGATGGGTGGTTAGTTCCCGTCGTTATCTCTATCCCTACCTGTCATACTTGGTTACGCTTTGGTGGAAAATGTACATTATCTAGACAGGGTGGTCATTTGAACCAATATGTTCTAATTGGTACTTATAGAAGTCTTTTTTTTTTGGGGGGGGGGGCGTTTTGATAGCTGAGACGGTAGAGCGCAAGACTAACAAGCAAATGGACCGATATCGATACCTAATGCGGTTGAGATTTTAAAAATTTTGAATCACTTCCCCTGCTGTCCACCCAACAATGATCAGTTAGCTGGGTGTTTTAGATCTGGGGGAAAGAACTTGCTGCCGTCTATTATTGTCCTATGCAAAGGGTGGAAAGCAATTTTTGAGTATTAAGTAAGTTCCATAATAAAACAATGGTAAGGGGAAATTAGATGCGTGTTTGGTCACGATGTTATCTCTACCTGTCATATGAATTGATTTGCTGTACATTATCTATGGTCATTTAAACCAGAGTGCTTATTTAATACTTACAGCCCACGGAGATGGAGTTTATAGCATTTTGTGCAGTGTGAACTGACAGTAGCACAAGGAATGTATACAATCAAAATAAATAAGGATAACATCCCCTTGATTCAAACCGTTATCTTTATATAGTCTATAGCCTCATGCAGCACGCAAAGTAAGATAGAGCTACGTGACCTGCTCAAAGCCATGCAACTCGGAAGAGAATCGAACTTGGTACCCTCTGGGCACGAAGCAAAGATTATACCTCTGAGCGACTCTGCCCCCTCTCCCTCTACCATCTGCGAAGGTAGCGCATATTTGACCCAATCGCATTTTAGCCTGGATGATGGGACTGCTTTCCGTATTCTGCTGATCTCTTCAATCTGTAGTTAATGGGAAATTGTATCACTTACCATGTGGAAAGGAACTTGTCACAGATCCACATTGCATAGTCGACATTGCTCAACTTGCAGGTTAATCACTTATCTTCTTCTTCTTCTTCTTCTTCTTCTTCTTTTTCTTCTTCTTCTTTTTCTTCTTCTTCTCCCTTTTCTTCTTCTTCTACTCCTCCTTCTCCTCCTCCCCTTCCTCCTCCCCCTCCCCTCATCCTCTTCCTCCTCCTTCTCTTCCTCCACCTCCACCTCCTCCTCCTCCTCCTCCTCCTCCTCCTCATCCTCTTCCTCCTCCTTCTCTTCCTCCACCTCCACCTCCTCCTCCTCCTCCTCCTCCTCCTCCTCCTCCTTCTCCTCCTCCACCTTCTTCTATCTGTTCTTCCTCTTCTTTAACATCTTCTTCTCCTCCTCATCCTTCTCTCCTCCTCCTCCGCACCTTTCTCCTCCTCCTCCTTCTTCTTTTCCTCCTCCTTCTCCTCCCCCACTTTCTTCTATCCGTCTTCCTCTTCTTTATCATCTTCATCTTCTTCTCCTCAAATAACTCAGTTACATTGATTATTACTGTTGATACTAATATATCTTAAAGAAAACGATGGTACTTACTCCAATAATACACAGTACAACATTAAACCAAGAGGCTTTATAGCAATGCACTGTATACTCTTGCCATAATATCTTACATTCGAATCAGCATTGACACAGATTCACTCAGTAATTATATTTAGATATGTGTATATTGAGAGGATACTGGGAAGATAATGGCCTTGCCTCACAAACATAATATAGGGATGGACGGCGCATCAAACCCTGAAATCCCGATTCTCAGGATCGGTGGATCAAAAAACCCGGTGCGCAAAGCCCGTATGCAACCTTAAGCGTTTTGATCCCCCGATCGTGAAAATCGGGACTTCAGGGTTTAAACCGCCGACCATCGATATCGAAAAAATGTACAATGTGTACATAGTTGTCTCAAATCGGTTTTGTTATGATTGTTTAGAAGATACCGACAATTGAATTTATTGTCAAGAATATTAGAATTGAGAATTGTGTTCCGTTTTTGTACTTTATTGAGAAGAATAATGTAATATAATTTCTTCAATTCACGGGAAACTAGAATTTCATCATATATATATATATATATATATATATATATATATATATATATATATATATATATGATGAGAGCTAACGCTCGTTACAATGTTGTAGAAATTAAATAATCATAATTACACACACACACACACACACACACACACACAGAGAGAGAGAGAGAGAGAGAGAGAGAGAGAGAGAGAGAGAGAGAGAGAGAGAGAGAGAGAGAGAGAGAGAACTTCAATTTGATGTGCTTGATTTGATAAACGGAAAGACGGATAATTTAGAGGGAGTGATTGGTCTGAAGTCTGAGTCTTTATCTCTATCTCTACTATGCCTGCCATTCATATTAATGCTTCTATAGAAAACTCTTACATTATCTAGACAGGTATGGAGGATAAACATCTAGACCAGTGTGCTTTATTGTTACTATTTATAGCATCAGGTCCTGTCAGATATGTTAGTCAGCTGACAAAACATCAACAAAATTAGTAGTTAGTTGGTGAGAACTTTTTTTTAGTTAACCTGAGACAAATTTTTAAAAAAATGAAAAGTCACCCAGGGGTCATGACACGGGTGTGGTCCAGCCCCTTTAGAGTGCAAGAAGTTAAGAACCGAAACACTTAGTTCCTTGGTATTTTTTTTTTATCTAAAGACTGTCTGCTTAAGCTCTACTTGAGTGAGTTTTTCATTTCCTGTCTATCACAAAAATATGGTTGGGTGGGGTTCCCGACCCCCTATAGTGGGCAGGGATGTACTTGTTATGTCTTCTATCCCCCTGTATCTGTTTTCAAATTGCTTTTTGTCTTTGTCTTGAAATGGGATGACTTAGTTTTGTACATACCCTTGCCGGAGTCCTTGGCCGGGAGGGAAACAGTCGAATGTATAGTTAGAGTTTTGGGAGTTTTTTTCCTTGTAAATCACCTCTCTGTTATATAAAGTTTTTTTTAACATATGATTTGTAAACATTTGAGTGTATTCCTCTTAGTGGGATATTGTGCTGATGTCTGGTTGAGGCTTTTAGGTGATCTCAAACTGAATAGCCTACACTGATAGTGTGCACTTGGAATCTACATCTGTTCCCTATTTGTACCATTCCCCTTTGTTTTACTTTTTCCTCAAGTCTTTTTAACTAGAATATTTTTACTATCTAATTCTCTTCCTTTTTACTGGCGCTGATATGACATATTTGTGTTTCAAGTGCCGTAAAAATACCATTTCAGAAGCGATCATTTGTGTTCATGGTCCCTTCCAAGGGATGACTGGAATAATAAAATCGTCAATCGTAGTACAGCTCTGGAAAGTGAGGTAGGTCAGGGGTGAGCCTTGTTCCAAGCTCTTGATACGCAGCAAACACCATAAACCGCTATGCCACGCCGCCTCTGTAAAGCTATAAAAATAACTTTTTATCTTGTGCGGCTATGTGGTCTAGTGGTATGACACTCGCTTTCGGATCGGAAGGTCTTGGGTTCGAGCCTCGCGCTCGGCGCATAGTTGAGTCCTTGGAATAGGCTCTTTACTCACATTCTGTCACCGTATTCACGTGTAAAATGAGTACCTGGCCGTTAACAGCGTTGTCTTTGTCCGAAAAATTGTAATATCGCCTAACAGGCGTTATGTCCCGTCCTACATGTTAAAAGTTGCTGTTGACCAGGGACTTCTTGTAAAGCGCTTTGAGAACGTTTAGTGGATATTGCGCTATATAAAAGCTCATTTTTTTAATTAAAAAGGAAAAAAAGACAGTTACCATGATCTGATGTCTCGTGAAGTCATTTATAATTCGTTTAACTCGTAATTGGCTTCAGATCTATCGAACTATAAACCATTCCGATTTTCCTTGTGTTTGTCTGTGTGTATGTGTGTGTGTGTGTGAGTGTGTGTGGGTGTGTGTAGTGTGTGGATCATTCTCCATCAATTGCCTGGTGCCTCTATACGTTACCTCAATTGCGCATCTGGTCAGTTTAATTAGTCGTATAGTTAGCCCGACTTGTCAGCACTTCTAAATATAACGAATTATGTAACGCTGATGATACTATTGATGATAATGATCTTGATGATGATGGTGGTGATGATGATGATGATGATGATGATGATGATGATGATAGTGATGATGATGATGATGTACCCGAAAGGTACCGAGTTCGATCACCCGCCGCTGCGCTGTGTGGTCTTGAGTAAGTCACCTCGTCCTAGCTTAATTTGCTACGCGGCACTGCCGCTGACGCCTTGGTTATTCCAGTCTTCCCTTGGAACAGACCATAGAGACAAATTTCCCCAATGGGATGACTAAAGGGAACTTTTAAAAAAATAATTTTTTAAAGTGCCTATTTTCTGATTTTGAACTCTATCCATGTGCTTTATGACGTCAAAAAAATAGACAAATAAAAGAAAAACAAAAGAAAAAAAAACAACAGAAAACAAACAAAACAAAACAAAACAAAAATAAAGCGAAACAAAACAAACGGTTTTTTTTGATATTCTACAACTATATCCATCTCGTTTCTTTCCAGTTTTAGAAATGGCCTTTTAAAAATCAAACACTGCCATATTTTATATACTAAAATGTATGACAAATATACGCTGCTTTACAAATTATAAGTACATAAAATACAAAGCATGTTTTGTCCGGTTCAAGAGTCGAATGACAAATTAAGCGCCTATTTGACTTAAACGTATCATAATCCCCAATAAGTTCCTTAACAGCAGACAAAAATAACATGGGCATTTTATTAATTTTCTCTAACATGCATCGTTTCTGCACATCCAATGTCCGTAGGTAAGCTGTTGCCGATTGTACGTAACAATTCAAAGATCAGGCACTAATGTAAGATAAAAAAAATAGGAAAGGACGTGTATGGAATATAAAGCAAAGATAAAAATACATGAACAAAAAATTATCCCATCAAAATAAGACTAGAGAGCGAAGCTCAGACCTCCTGAGAATTTTTCTCCGTTATCGTTGAGACAGGCTGATATTTTGGGGATGACATTGTTTGTATTTTTTTCTTTGCTTTGTCTGCTGTTTTAAACATATGAGATATCCGATTATATATATCAACTTGCACTTATTTTCAGGTCTGATAATCCAATTCCTTATGGACTCATTGTTTTAATAGAAATCCCCCCCCCCAATGACGCAATATATTGTCGTCCATTACAACAATATTAAACTAGGACCATAAGTGGGTTCGGATGTCAGACCTGCATATATAATGTGCACGTCGGTTAATATCATATCATTGCTATCCGCTGACGTCCCTTAGCATAACAACAACAACAACAACAACAACAATAATAATAATAATAATAATAATAATAATAATAATAATAATAATAATAATAATAATAATAATAATAATAATAATAATAATAATAATGATAATAATAATAATAATAATAATAATAATAATAATAATAATAATAATAATAATAATAATAATAATAATAATAGTATTGATGATGATGATAAAATTGTTGTTGGTCGAATGTAGGCATAGAGCACATTACGTACTACATAAAACTTGGTCTCTTGAGGTTTAGTAACCCAACGCTTGGGCCATCTGCTGGTTTGCTTGAGTAATCGCCAAATGACAATCATTGAGTTGCGTGCAGAATGATGCTGTATCATGATATAAGTGTCTGTTCTGTACAGTTTCAAGCAAACAAACAGGGTAGCAATCGAAAGTACGATTTGTTTTGCTGTAATAAATGGAACAAAAGTGAAGTGTTTTGTGCATGATTTTGTTGAGCTTGGAACAAACAAAACTGCTGGACTGCAGAGTAAATCCTTTCAGTTCTATACAAACGAAAAAAGAGTAAAGTACAATGAATATAGTTCTCTTATATTAGAAACAAAGAAGAACAGTCAAAGAAAATGTCAATAGTCAGGGCGCAGCATGACTGTTCGCTTCTAAAGAAACAGAACATCCACTGGTCGGCCTCTCGCCCCAGTACTTTCGCGCAGTTCAAGCGAAAGTAATGGGGAGGAGGTGATCCAAGAGGACGGCACACGGGTTACATGACGTCAGTTTCATTATAATTTTGTTAAAACTAACAAATATTTTTTTCCACCACACACACACACACACACAAACACATACACACACACACACCACACACACACACACATATATATATATATATATATATATATATATATATATATATATATATATATTATAAGTACCCACCATCACTCATTTAATCAAGCAGATTCAATAGCTCTCTTTATCGATAACTCTATAATTGTTGGTATCAATATAGGCGATAACGTATTTAACATCTTCAGGGCTGAAAAAAAATTATTTATCCCGGAAATATTTTTGTTATCATAACGTCTTCAATTTGATTTAACGGGGAAAACGAGTTATACAACGATTTTATGAGACAATAATAATATCTTCCCTAGATCACATAATTCGATCAGAATCAACGTTCAAGAACATCGTACGGATGACGGTTTATCGGCGATGTAATGGATTTAGGTTTCCGGGAACTCATCCATCATGTATCGTGACATTCGTGACCTCAATCAATATGGTGACGTAACGTGACACACAAAGTCTTTTAGCCTGTGTGATATCATTATATATTACACGATACAATGAATGAAGTTGACGTCATTTAGCTCTTTGTTGTTGTTTTTATTTAGCCCGCCAGGTGAGTGATATTCTCATATTAATTTCCTTCAAACGTACTATAAATGAAAATGTTTACGTTTACACATAGTTTAGTATCATAGTCCTTATGATTAGCGGGTAAAACGGGTGAGTAATTTAGTAAACATTTTACATCAGTTTATATATTACTCATTACTCCATTTTTTTCTATTTTCACCAAATAATAAAAAAAGACCCAACAACAAACCCTAAAACGATCAATGAAACCAAATAAAAAATGTAAAAAAAAAGAAGAAAAAATAGGAAGAAAAATTAAGAAATAAAACAGAAACAAAAGTGTTTACTTTGTATATCAAAATATTAAAATTATTCCTGAAAAGGCTAAATTTCCTACAAGCTGAGACTTTAAAGAAGTTCAGGACTCGTTTATCGGTCAGTGTACTTGATCGCTATATAAAATTCAAGTATTCTGTCCAGAAGGAAACAAAACTAGAGTTTCATCTTTGTATGGCAGTTTGGGGTCATTTGGTCACCCACTTTTCTTATCAATGTCACATTTTATCAAGTCTGCCGTCAACAGAAATCAAGCATCTTTTCCTGGCCTCGCTCTTATGCGTCGTGGCATTGTTAGATACCATCAATTCATCATGGGTCATCCAATGAACGAAAAATGTCCGCTGTCAAAAGAAATCACTCATGCTGATATAGCAGTTTAGTAGTACCGTAGTGCTATATCCGTTTGTATTTAACCCCCCCCCCCCTCCTCCCTTTACCCCACAAAATGTCTTAAATCCTCAAGATCGAACCAGCACTGTTTAAAGATTATTGGGTTGGATCGAGAGTATTTCCATTACAATAACGAGACCATAACATATCACAGATAGGTAGCTCATCATTACGTCATGAAAACGTTATCTCCCTTAAAGATATCAGATTTATTCGCCTTCTTAAGGAGAGTAAATATTTTAAAAATATAAATAAAAATAAAATTCCCTTTGTTCATTTTATATGGGAAATTTGTCTCTAGGGTGTATTCCTAGAAAAGACTGGAATAACCCAGGCGTCAGTCGCAGTGCGGCGCCGCAAATTGAGCAAGGGCGAGGTGACTTGCTCAAGGCCACACAACGAGGCGGGTAGTCGAACTCGGTACCTTTCGGATATGAAGCAAAGACCATACGACGCTCCCCCCCTTTTATCACCATCAATATAAACACCACTCTTTCCACTCCTTCAATTCCATTTCCAATCAGGCATGTGTTTGTGCGGCTATGTGGTCTAGTGGTATGACACTCGCTTTCGGAACGGAAGGTCCTGGGTTCAGCCTCGCGCTCGGCGCATAGTTGAGTCATTGGAAAAGGCTCTTAGCTCACATTCTCTCACCGTACTCAGGTGTAAAATGAGTACCTGACCGTTAACAGCGATGTCTCTGTCCGAAAAATTGTAATATTGCCTAACAGGCGTCATGCCCCGCGCTACATGTTAAATCTTGCTGTTGACAAGGGACCCCTTGTAAAGCGCTTTGAGCACATTTAGTGGATATTGCGCTATATAAAGCTCAATTTTTTTAGGAAGTAGATTTATATTTGGATTAGAAAACTTTAAAGGTTTTCTATTTACTTCAACAGGCTTTTACTCTTTTTAAAGAATTCGTGTGATTTGATGCAATCTTTAACAGTTGTATTTCAAATCAATTTTAGCGCCTAGATATATAACCCGACGTATTTATAATTTCCAGTTTGACGCTTTTGGGGCATTATATTATGTTATGTAACCAATTCTCTCCTTCAATTCCTCTCAATCTTATATCATGTTGGAATGGGCCAGACTTACATTTGAAAATGATCGTAATTAGAAAACTTCAAACTTTTTTTTCACTTCAACAAACTTTAATTTACTCTTCTTAAAGAAATCTTGTGGTTTGATTCAATCTCTTTGATTATATCGTTAAAATCAATGTAAGTGTCTGTGTAGGCCAGACTTGTTTCGTAGAAACACGATCTTTTGGCTGGAATTTGAGAACTATGTCATAAAGATTTTCAACTCATTAAAATTTCTTGAAATGCAGTACTGGTGCCAAAGCTAGTGTAAAAAGGGGTCTAAAGCAGAACTTAACATATTAAGGTCAAGTTGCTGATTTTTAACGATAGTTTTAATGTCCATTATGGTATTACCCGCCTGAAAACTATGAATTTTTCCAATTTAAGATAGACGAGGTTTGTGTATCCCCAAATAATAATATAATTAGGGGTACATATTATATAACCGATCGTCTCACCCAGGTATTATATTGGAATGATCTTCATGCTCATAATTGGATTTTAAGCGTATTGTTTTATTTAAAATAAATGTGACCCACCGTCTCAAAGCGGTATTATGTCGGATTCACGAGGACTTCAATGAGTGAATTTAGTATTAAAATAACATGAAATATGAACTTTGGGATTTTCTCCATTCCATTCTATTGCATATAAGCTAAAA
>NC_088363.1:49546692-49561692 GCF_034508935.2 Berghia stephanieae
ATGTCATGACACTGTGAATGGATTTCAATTTTACTCATGAAATGGAAACCCGCTGGAGTGCACTTTTATTTTTATTATAATTACAAAACGTCTCTCTCCCTAATCACATATGTAGGTTGCCATTTCTGCATTATAGACTGAGATGTTTTTGCTGCTTTTTTTTACCACTGGCGTTATAAAAATACTCGAAATGAATTTTTACTTATTAAAAGTAACCTGAAGAGCCATTGCTTTTTTTTTTTACCACTGGCGTTATAAAAATACTCGAAATGAATTTTTACTTATTAAAATTAACCTGAAGAGCCATTGCTTTTTTTTAGGACGCTTTTTTGGTAGTGTCCCGATATCTCAGAGTTGGTAAAACACTCGCTACACACGCAAAGGGACCGAGATCGATCCCGTGTGCAGTCGAGATTTTTTCTGACCCCCTTGTCCACCCAGCAGTGATTGGGTAGCTGGGTCTGTTAGATCTGGCGCAAAGTACTTTGCGTTAGACTAACGTCCTATCCAAAGGGGAGCAAGCAATTGCTATTGTCCGTTTTATGCTACAAAAACCGGGACTCTGGTTTAATTCATATATTCTGTTGAGTATGTATATTTATGCCATGGCTTTAGGTGAAATGCTCGCAACATCTGCCAGCCAAAATAACGTACAAACACACAAAAGCTGTATATAACCTTAATTTAATAGTCTGACTGATATAAAATTTAATGTGGTCTAATCACCAAAATGACTGTCTAAAAAAACCCCAAATAACAAAGAGTTGAGTGACATCAAATTCGTTCCTTCTATAATTTCTTCCATTGACAAGAACTAAAATAGCAAATTTCTAGTTATTGTAACTTTAATATTTAATATATTTATTTTCACCCGAGTCACTTCAACACACAATACCACTCTGAGGCGTTATGTCACGTATACTAAGAGAATCGGATTTTTTTTCTCCTATGTCAATTGTTAAAATAGATAAAACGTGTTATTCTTACCCAACGTGCACATATTAACAAGTCTGATAAACGAACGCATTATGGGCTTAATCTAAAATAGTGTTATGGACAAGATATTGCGTTGATTTGAAAGCGACGAGCACTTATTTACGTAGTTTGAGAGTACAACATTGAGACTAGAACAATTAAGGTCATCAGGCCTGCAAATGTGTATACGTTGATCTCACCCAATATTTACGTAGTTTGAGAATATATCCATTACAACATTGAGACCAGAACAGTTGAGGTCATCGGGTCTGGAAATATGTACACGTTGATCAAACCCAAAAAATTCGACTTAATATGAATTTTTTTTTTCTTTGTCTAGTCCACACCAGGATATAAAACAATGTTGATACGGGGGGTCACCATTACGTTGTAAAGGGCGTCAAATCAAAAGTTTATACAGCTAATAATAGCTCGAAAAAAAAAAGCCAGTAACGGATTAATGAACTGTTTGCGCATGCGTGTCACATCGACATGTAGGTCAGAATGTTGTGATCCATTTATATTTCGTTTCTTGTTAATCAAAGAAGCATGAGAGGGAGGGAGGGGGGGGGGGGGGGGGGGGGGGGTACGTGCTTAGCTCAATGGCTAAGACACCTGGTCGTCATTTTTTCTTCTGGAATCTGTGAGAGGTCAAATCGTTTAATTAGGCACCTGGCCATTACACGAATAAAATGATATTTCGTTTAGCTTCTTATAAATGACATAAACATTTTAAAAAAATACAGATAAATAAAAGAAATGATAATATTCGCTTTATTTATCCCATAGGGGAAATTAGTCTTTAGGGTATATTTTAAGGGAAGGCTGGAATAACCCAGGCGTCAGCCGCAGGGCAGCGCCGCAAACTGAGCAAAGGCGAGGTGACTTGCTCGTGGCAACGCGGCACAGCAGGTATTCAAACTCGGTAAATTAATTTTAAAAGATTTAGAAAATAAAATAAAAACAAAAGGAGACCAAAAAAAAAAACACCAAAAAAAAAAAAAAAAAAAAGAATACAATATATAACAGATAACGAAAAAGTTCTGAAATTGATGTTTATAAATAAGTTTGATTATGACACAGCAATTTTCCCTGTAGAAAATATCTAACTTGCATATCAGTTTGATTCTCACAGTCCAGAACTGGATAAACAACATGCAGTTCGTTAGAAACAAACGGTTTACCAATTAACAGGTCAACGATCTGTCTCAAGTTTGGAAATATGTTTAACGTTTAAGCAACTCTTTCAAATGTTTAGAGAAGCTCTCAGAGTTAGGTGGTTTTCATTAAGATTTGAAGAAATCGTTGAAGGACGTTATATAAACAATAAGCAGAGGGTCTCGGGAACTGACTCGGTATGAGTGCTCGACAAGTTACGGATATTATGTTGGTTCCTATCTCGGAGAGTGAGAGAAAAATAGATAAAATAAAATAAGTAAATAAACAAGACGCATGAGAAATTATTTTTTAACAAAACAAGTAAACAATAAACAAAACACACATACACAAACACACACACATACACACACACACACACACAAAGGATAAAAACCAAACATTAAATCAATCCAAATCAGCAATTCGAACATAGCACGCCCCCCCCCCCCTTCTTTACACACACACACACTTACACACACACACACACACACACACACACACAAACGCACAAGGAAAAATACGAAAACAAAGCAAAAAAGAAAAATGAAATAACTAGATAGAAATAAACCATGAATGGCAAAGAATCAAATTGATAATAGTGACAAATGTTGTAATGAATGATGGATAGGATATTCACGTAATGGCAGGGAGGATCGTATTGGTCACGGGGAACAGGAAGAATGATAGTAAAATTTACTTTAGTTAACCAGTTAACTACCATACTATAGAAAAAACATGTATTTAAAAATTTGGCCAGAAAATTTGTCCTTTAATTATCAATCGATTTTAGACCCTCATCATGAAAAACAATAACCTCTCTCTTTATTATAGAATTTCGAAGAGTCCCAGGTTTGAGAGTTTTTGCCTGAATGCGTGTCATTTGAAATCTATCGATATTTGAAGGACGAGTTTTCTGACCAAATTTTGAACTACATGTTTTTTTCAGAGTACAGCATTCAACTAGTTAAATAAAGAATGAAGGGAGAAAAAGGCTAAGGGGTGTCATCATGTGATCGAATACATCCGAGATCATTGAGTACTCTATCTATATAGTAAAAAAAAAGGAGACGATGTAAAAAATGGAAAATGATTGAGGGGGTGGAGATAGAGATGTAGTTTTTAGAAGGAAAAACGTAAATAATGTTAGTCATTTATTTATCAAAGGGAGACAAATGGGATGGGAGAGAATGAGACCAGTCATCTGACTAACTTGATATGCTTGATTGTATTTATGAGTTTGACATTTTTGAAGGTCGTATAACATTTGTATAATTTGATAAATTTATGATGAATAGGAGTGGAGAGATGTAGGTGGATGGAAATAGAATTAAGGGAGTTAATTGAGGCGAGTTGTGATGGGGGAGGTTATGAAGAGGAAGATGACAAGATGATGATGGAAATGAGGAGTAAGGGGTTAAGGGATGGAGTGCAAAGCTACTTTGGCGTACTCAAGAAAAGCATGTATTGGAAATTTTGGCTAGAAAATTAATCCTTCACGTATCGATTGATTAAAATGACTCATCTTGTAAATATCTCGCAAAGTCCCAGGTTTGAAAGTTTTTGACAAAATGAAAGCCATTTTAATCGATTTATATTTGAAGGACGAGTTTTCTGGCTCAAATTTTCAATACGTGTCTTTTTCGTGTTTTTCTTTTCTTCCAGAGTACGACAGGACAGCTGTTAGATAAGTCATTTATTTAATGAGTGGGAACTTTTTATGGGAACAATTCGCAATTTGATGGGACATCAATTATTAAATCATTCATAATTTGTTTATGGAAGTGAAACGAGAAAATTCATTTATTTCAATGATTTACAAATAGTGTATCTAGTTGTATGAAAAGGAAAACGAGGAACGGGAGAGAAAAAATGAAGGAGAGTCGTGGTGGTAGAAACTTAAATATTATATTAGTTGACTTTTCCCCCATCAAATAAATATGACACGCAACATCAGGTGGCCTTTCAGTTGGCGAGCACTTATCACAATATATTTTTTGGCACAGTAATGAATAGACTTGCACCACGGAACAATGCCGCGCATTCAATTCGCTTACGTAAAATATATAATTAATGACTAGAGTCGGGAGTGCTCATAATTTTAAATAATTAATTGGCTTGTTATATTCAATAATAGAAACGTTAACATGATGGGGTGGCATTATTTAATCGAATCGTCTTCAACAACGATTGGTGATTTGATTCCACTGCTGTTACGGCTATGAAAGACTACGCGTTTATATAAAATACTCACAACATCCGCCAGCCGGATATAAAAAAACGAGCTTTTATATAGCGCAATATCCACTAAACGTGCTCAAAGCGCTTTACAAAGGGTCCCTAGTCAACAGCAACACTTAACATGTAGAACGAGACATGACACCTGTTAGGCGATATTACAATTTTTAGGACAGAGACAACGCTGTTAACGACCAGGTACTCATTTTACACCTGTTTACGGTGAGACAATGTCAGTTAAAAGTCTTTTCCAAGGACTCAACTATGCGTCGAGCGAGGCTCGAACCCAGGACCTTCCGATCCGAAAGCGATTGTTTTACCACAAGACCACATAGCCGCACAACAAAGAAAACTATGTGTAACCTTGAAAGTTTATCGTCTGATAAATACATTTTTAGCGAGAACCCCATAAAAATGGCTGGCTAAAACCAATAACAAAGAGCTGAGTGACGTCAAATTCGTTCTATCTAATGTGAATGGTTGGTTTATATTCAATAATAAAGACATTAACGCGGTGATGTGGCATTATTTAATCAAATCGTCTTCAACAGCAATTGGCGACTTGATGATGAAACAACAGTTGCGTTATGGCTCAGCATGAAGGACTACTTACGTATTTGGTCTGAGGGAGTGCAAGTCTTTACCTACTTTTAAAAAGAATCTCAAGACACATTTTTACTGTATTTGTTTTTCTTGACTCTATATGAATCCTTGATTTGGCTATGAATTATTATTGTTGTTATTATTTTTTTCCCTTAAAATTGATATTTATATTGTAAAGTGCCCAGAGCTTGTGTTTTACACGAGAATGAGCGCTATATAAATGTGTATTATTATTATTATTATTATTATTATTATTATTATTATTATTATTATTATTATTATTATTATTATTATTATTATTATTATTATTATTATTATTTATTTTTATGGTACCGTTTTATGGATGAAAATGAGATTAGAGAGTGAACTGAGGGAGTTTTCAGGAAGTTTGATTGGAAGGGGGTTGTGAGAGGTAATGATGGGGAATATGATTAAATTAACTTAGGTATGAGAGGCGTGGAGGTGTGGAAGAAGGACAAGGGAGAAGGAGGATGAGGGCGAGGCTATTTTTTCCTTCCTAATTCTGAGAAGACTCGGTTGGATGAAGACATGAATATAGATCATTTCCATTAGGGTCTTTATTGTTAGGGTTAGGACTTTTAGGCGCAACTGATGATACCAAAATGGCCCCACAACTATCATTCGAGTGGATTTTTTTCGTTGACGTGGTGTCTGCATACGGCAGGTTGCTTTAGTTATTTTAAAAATATGAAAACCTTTAATTAAATATGAATAAATGACGGATTCTGTTCTTCGAAGTTTCGAAAATGTTGAGAATTTTAGATAACCTGTTACCCATTCATAGACTTGTCAAAGAATAGAACACACGGGATGGTATCGCTTTCGGATCGGAAGGTCTTGGGTTCGAACCTCGCTCGGCGCATTCTTGAGTATTTGGAGAAGGCTCTTTACTCACATTCTCTCATCGTACTCAAGCGTTGTCTATGTCGGAAAAAAAAGTTGTAATATCGCCTAACAGGCGTCATGTCTCGTTCTACATGTTACGTGTTGCTGTTAGTCAGGGACTCCTTGTAAAGCGCATTGAGCACGTTTAGTGGATATTGTGCTATATAAAAGCTCAAAGTTTTTTTTTCTTTATTCTTTTAATAAATCGTTCGAAATGATTATGAAGTGTTAAGAAAAGGTATAGAAATAGAAAAGATATTGCCTTATGAGTGTGTTTCATTTAACGATTTAGAATTGACAATGCGATGCATTGTTGCAGTGATTTTCAACAGTCTTTTTAGATTTAGCACCATTTTGAAAAAAACAAAAACAAACAAAACTCACAAAGTCAAGAGCTAATTAGTTTGTGTGGCTGGCAGACATTAAACGGAACCCTGAGTCATCACAATCCAATGGTGACATGGCATTAATATATTATTGTTATTGTTCAATACATAATAAGCAAACTATATCAGCCATATAGTTAATAATAATGATGATGGTGGTGATGGTGATAATAATAAAGATAAGAGAGTAATATTGCACCAGTGCACCAATAAGACTACCAGAACTTTCAGACCAATAGACTTGTAATAATGATATTAATAATAATAATAACAATAAAAATACTACTACTACTACTACTACTACTACTACAACTACTACTACTACTACTACTACTACTACTACTACTACTACTACTATTACTACTACTACTACTACTACTACTACTACTACTACTACTAATAATAATAATAATAATAATAATAATAATAATAATAATAATAATAATAATAATGATAACAACGATGATGATAATAATAGTAATGATGATGATAATAATAACAATAATAATAATAATAATAATAATAATATATAATAATAATAATAATAATAATATATAATAATAATAATAATAATAATAATAATAACATTAATAATAATAATCATAATCATAATCATAATATTAATAATATTACAACAACTACTACTACTACTAAGTAGTAGTAGTAGTAGTAGTAGTAGTAGTAGTAGTAGTAGTAGTAGTAGTACTAGTAGTAGTAGTAGTAGTAGTAGTAGTAGTAGTAGTAGTAGTAGTAGTAGTAGTAGTAATAATAATAATAATAATAGTATAATAATAATAATAATAATAATAATAATAATAATAATAATAATAATAATAATAATAGTAATAATAATAATAATAATACAATGTATTTGCTGAGCACTCTACCATACCACGAAAACAACAAAGACCTGACTGACGTCAACATCCATCTATCCTTCAGTTTGTGAGCATTCTTCATGGTGCTGTGATAGTCTATGCTGAAAGTAATATTGATACACCGCAGATCATGTTTCCTTTCTCGTGTAATTCACAACAAGTGTTCTTAAGAAGAATATAACAAAAACAAAACATTCTTCCCTGTGTGTTATTGTTAACCTGTGAAGCCAAGGCTCACCGTCAAAAACAATAATTGGCAACACAATAATAAACATTTTGTACAAAATCAGATCGTATGTACATCGATTATCACTAAACCCTTGTTCTTTCCTGCAAGAATAATATGCCGGTGAAATATAATCGCATCTTTGGCTGAAAAATAGCAAAATGACAAGACAAAACAAACAATGGTGTGTTGGATACAACCTTTTGTCATTGTGTTGTAGATGAGGCTTTGCTTGCCGTACTATTGATACAGTTAGAACAAATTTGTTGTTGTTTTTAGCTAGCCATTTTTATGATTAGCTTTCACTAAATTCTATCAATCAGACGATTAACGTTTCAGGTTACACATAGTTTGGTGTGTTGGTACGTTATATCCGGCCGGCGGATGTTATGAGTTTTCTAACCAAACGCATAACATCAATTCTCACCACATTCTATCAACATGTCATTGTTATTACCACTGTTTATTGTTTTCCCAGCCGGAAGCTTTGAACATTTGACCGTACTGAATCCAATCGGTAAACATATGCGATCCAGTTTTTTCTCATACCGTTCTAACGTCAGGAGGAGCTAGGCGCTTGAATTTGAATCTATAGCCATAAATATTGAAATTTGGGGTTAATTTATGATTCGTGATGGTGGA
This sequence comes from Berghia stephanieae, assembly GCF_034508935.2. Classification (NCBI taxonomy): domain Eukaryota; kingdom Metazoa; phylum Mollusca; class Gastropoda; order Nudibranchia; family Aeolidiidae; genus Berghia; species Berghia stephanieae. Next base: position 49,554,702 of record NC_088363.1, read on the forward strand.
AAATAAACAGATTATCATTCATTGCAAAAACTCAAATTAAGTATTTCTTATAATCCGATGAATCTCGTCATAACACCGATTTGAGACGCTGGGTCACATATTGTGATATAAATAAATATTAGACAAAATATATTTGACTTTTTAAAAACCTTTAACACTTTAAATTTCTCTAAGATAATAATTGCGAACTTTTGACATCATAAGAACAAATTTGTTCGACACTTCGAGATTCTCGCCCATCTCCGGTAGGACAGGGAAAGTATGTTTAAAACGCATTTTAATGAGTGCTGGATAAATCACCTCTCATGCTAAAATTAAAATAGGATCAACACGGGACCTTAAGGTAAAACAACTAACACGTTACCATTACATATCAATGGTACACTATGGCTCACATAACAGCGCTCACGAGTAATCCTCGGCTGCCGAGGAAGACTGATATTCGGGGATGTTTTTTTTCTTGTAATTTTCTTTCTTACTTTGTCTGGCACTGTTTCATAAACATTTTTTTTCAGATGTTTATCTCACACCAGTGCCTGCTTCCTAATCTTTCCACAAGTTTTGAAGCCTTGTATTTTGTGAGTTGCGTTCTCTAGTAATAATAATAATGATAATAATAATGATAATAATAATAATAATAATAGTAATAATAATAATAATAATAAATAATAAATAATAATAATAATAATAATAATAATAATAATAATAATAATAATAATAATAATAATAATGTTGCCGATATATAGGATGATATTATCGTGACATTGTGACGATACAGAAGACCCGATATAATCGTATCAATGATGAAATACGGAGATAATGTTATCGTATTAATCCTGTGGCACTCCATTATTCATACAGGGAAATTCCAATAACACGAACCTTTTTAATCCGATTGCCTTGAATAAACAGTAGAGATGAACTAGACTCGTCTATCTGATATAATCCATACAATTCATATAATTCTGGATCCAGTGGTATTTCAATTAAGTTCCCAGTCTCAAGGAGACCCAAAGAGTTGCGTGAGTCGGTAACACGCTGGTGACTTCAAACGAAAATAATTAGTTCTTTTAGTAATTTCCTGCCCGGAAACGATAACGATATTATTTCAAATAAAAAAAATATTTCACTATCACGACAAATATATTCATTTTCTTGTCAACTGTTAATCTTTGGGTGGAATAGAGGCTCGGTTTTGTCAATTCATAGTGATAAGTGCCATTCTTTTTGACACATGAACTTGTTTCTGGTTATATTTTATAGTAAGAGTAATAAGCAAAATCTATACTGCCTTTCAAAAAAAAAAAAAAAAACACCCCCAAAAAGCCTCCCCAAAAAACCTAATCAAACACACAAACAAACAAACCACCTTTCATTATTTTGGACAGAATTAATAGTATATATAATATTGATAGGTATTGGTACGAGTCTAAAATTGTCAAAATATCAGATTTAAGAATTTTTTGAGGCCTTTGGTTGAAAACTTTATCTAAAACGATTATTAAAAGATATATACGATTCCAAATCAAAATGTCCGTCATTCATCTCCATCGGTAAATTTGTCATAAGGGCATCGTTTTATGGAAATACGAAATTTCCCAAATGTCGGCCGCAGTTCAGCGCCAAAAGTGATCTAGAACGAGGGTCAGGTGACTCGCTCATTATCACACAATGCGATGGATTAGACAAGCTCTCTACTCAAACCAAAGCCATTCGTTGTGCCTTTGACTTATTTTGGGACACGACCGACTTTTTTTTCCTGAGCTGCATGAAAATAAATAGCTTGTCATTGAATAGAACCCTCTCCACAATTGGATTGATAATTTGATCATTCGATTATTTCGATATATCAATGAATCGGACAAATTGTTGAAAACGGAGATGTTTAGATTGCCTACACGTCATTATAGATCAGTATCCGACAAAATAAAAAAAAAAGAATTCGGACACTGCCTATATCTCTTTATAACAGAACCTTTATTAACACACAACTTGTTCAATATTATCATTATGCAATTGCTTTTGCTTGAAGTTACAGATAAACAAAATTAGGATGAGCGTTTTATCAGCCTAGAGACACATTCGGGGCCATGATTATTGGTAACCTTTATTATTATCTTTTATCAGAATTGTATGTATTTCATTAGGAGAGTTTATCTAGGCATTGTATTTCGTAATGGCAGTTTCTAATTTTATTAGAACTGACGTCATATTTGGAGAGATACATTATGTGAACAAAAGGGTATAGGCCTAATTCTTGTTTGTTTGTGTTGTTAAACGACGCTTGGAGCACTTTCAGCTAATATTAACAAATTCCTCTGCCAAAGATTATATTCATGTAGTGTGGGTTCGTGATGGCCTGGGTTTCATTCGGACAACAATATGGGTCGGTCGCCTTAGGATGATTTTCCTGGCTGCAATGCAAGGTATAAGTTATTGACGGCCTGTTGACGATCCACGGGAAGACCTCACCCTTTGCTACAAGGCAGCTATCCGAATTTGGAGATAGTTGCTGGGTTTATGTGCCCGTAAGAGTAGATCTGGGTGGCAATCAACAAAGGTTTAGAATCCATCTAATTATATCAATCCTTCGTATTTGGGGTTTGATGGCTTTTCCCCATTGGCATTCGTTACGATAAAAGTCTGGAGACCGCAGAGCATCTTGTTGAATGTTGTATTGTCCTACAGCTGCCTAGCGGGAATGCCAATACAGTAGAGAATATACGGACTTGATAAAATGTCATAACTTTGAAGTGTGAAAAAGTTAAACGTTTCTGCCAAAAATAAAGTAAAGTATTAACCCTACGTGACTCACAGGCGTGGTGGCGATTCTTCTTATTAAATGTCCCAATCGACGTTTATCTCTTCTTAACAAATTTTAAACTGAAGTTTACTGGGTACACATAGATGCATTTTTAAAAGACAAGAATTGATATATTTAAAAATGGAGAACGCATTTTAGATGACGTTACAAATTTATATCAATTGATTGAAAGTAAACATAATTGTTATGACATTTAAAAAACAAAACAAAAACCAGTTTTTCACACCTGCTCAAACATTCCAACACACACAATAAGCAGGAGTAACCTTAAATTTATAGATAGATAATTTGAAAGAGAAAATTTAATGAGAATTAATCACCGAACCAGCAGTCTGAAAACAATTGCAATGAGCCGAGAGATGTTTTAGATTGAATACGTTTGATTCTGTTCATTTGTACAAAAGGTAAAATTTAAATATAATCTTTTTATACGGTTCTCTAGTCATGTGGTATGGCACGTGGGGTGTGATTTGCAGGTACTGGATTCAAGTCCCGATGTGGACCCTGCCAAGTTGGAAAAGTCTTTTTACTTATATATTCTTACCAGGTATTGAATCAGCACTTGGCCGTTAACAGCAATGCCTTAGTTAAACAAAATAAAAACCCCGAGCTCTTATAGTGCAATATCCACTTAACGTGCTCAATGCTCTTTACCAAGGGACCCTGACCAACAGCAACACGTAAACATGTAGAACGAGACATGACCCCTGTCAGGCGATATTACATTATTTTCCGACAAGGACAACGCTGGTGACGACCAGGTACTCAATTTATACCTGAGTACGGTGAGAGAATGTGGATAAAGAGCCTTATCCAAGGACTCAACTATGTGCCGAACGAGGCTTGAACCCAGGACATACGAGTGTCATACCACACACAAAAACAATTAAAAATAATATCATTGCTATATCGCCTAGTAGACGCCATATTATGTACTTTGCTGTTGACTTCTGAGCCCCTTTAAAGCGCTTTCAATACATGTGGTGGATATTGCGCCAAATAAAAGCTCACATTTTAAAAGTAGTTATTTGATTTGAGCTAATCTGTAATGAAAACCATACTCCAATAAAAAGTCGTACAACTAGGCCAATGCTATCAACACGATCACTTCTATAAATCATTTGAATCAATCGGGTCAAGGTAATCAAATTAGGCTGATCTGTTTGTTAGATACCCTTCGTGAGCAAAAAAAATTGCTCTTGAGCTAGAAATGATAAACTAGGATCCCCAAGTGGCACAATATTTAAAGCGTTTTGTTTACAAACTCTTACAGGAAATATTCTTGTTTGGTTGTTGGTTTGTATTGTTTTTGGTCAGATCCTTCAATAATCTGTCCAATTAGAACTTTCAAGGATTGTTTGGTCAAAATTGTTACCCATGGTGTCGAAAAGGTCATAATAAGTCGAGTGAACCAGATGCCTTTTGAGTCGAAATGGTCAGAATTGGGAAATTTTAATTTTTGCTACTTAAAATTAAAAAAAATAAATAATTGAGGTTTCAAATAGCGCAATATCCATAAACGTGTTCAAAGCGTATTACAAAAGGTCCCTGATCATCAGCAACACGTAACATGTAGAACTAGACATAACGCCTGTTAGGCGACTTTACACTTTTTTTCCCAGATAGAGACAACAATGTTATCGGCCAGGTAATCATTCTATACCTGAGTACGGCGAGAGAACGTGAGTAAAGCCTCTTTTCCAATGACTCAACTATGCGCCGAGCGAGGCTCGAACTCAGGACCTTCCAATCCGAAAGTGAGTGTCATACCACTCGAGCAAATAGCCTTACACTTAAGAAATAATATTCATTCCCCTCAATAAAACATACAATCCTACTTTATAACTCGTGTTTTTGACTATAAATTTATTTTAAGTGTCTAAATCGTCCCGAAAAAAAAGTATTTGGAGTTGGGTTACATATTTATTATCTAGAGGGATATAACCCTGACTGCCATTGACCTGGTCTTACGTTGACCGGGTAACGTGACGAAGGTAGAAAATATATTTTGCTGTAAATATACCTTAAAGATACCGGTTTGGACTGTTTGTTTAAATCTTCCTTGATGAATATTTCTAAACTGTGAACAAATGATTTATACTTTTCCGTCATCTTTTTTTTTTTCAGGATGCATTTTAAACTTCTCGTTGTAAATAAAAACTCCGTAGTTGTTATAACAAATAATGAAACACGTTTTCGTTCCGAACACGGACAAGAAATAAGATAATTGTTATGTAGTCCTTCTGAGCCATGTGGCTGCTGCTGTAGAGTGGAGGATAGCAAGTGCGTGCTGCCCTTTGGATAGGACGGTAAACTATCACAAAATAGTTTCTGCCACATCTAACAGACCAAGCTAACAAATCAAAGCTGGATGGACAGGTTAGAACAAATCTCGACTTCACCGGGATAGATCGTAGCCATCGTTACCTTATAGCCTGACACTGACCAAAAAATGACGTAAAAAGACAAGTCTTTGGCTACAAAAGATAACAAATCGTGAGTTGTATTCAATAGTTTAACCAATGGAATCTCTTGTTTCCTTGAAATCTGCTAACGACAACTCACTCGACGGTGCAAAAAACCTAGAAAAGGGGGTCAAACTATAAGTCCCAGTGGTTTCTAGTGTCAGGCTATAAGTTAACGATGGCTACGGATAGATCCCCATTTTTTACGTGTGAAGCGAGTGCTCTACTAACTGACCGGGACCCTCGAGTATGATTCTGTCAAATTTCCTCCAAGCATTGCTGGGCGGACAACGGGATGTTTAAAAAGTAATCTGGCTCGATCGGTAAAAGAAAAAAAAAGAGATTTTTATATAGCGCAATATCCACTAAGCTTGCTCAAAGCGCTTTACAAGGGGTCCCTGGCCAACAGCAACACTTAACATTTAGGACGGGACATGACGCCTGTTAGGCGATATTACAATTATTTTTCGACAGAGGCAACGCTGTTAACGGCCAGATACTCATTTTACACCTGCGTATGGTGAGAGAATGTGAGTAAAGAGCCTTTTCCAAGGACTCAACTATGCGCCGAATGAGGCTCGAAGCCAGGTCCTTCCGATCCGAAAACGAGTGTCATACCACTAGACCATATAGCAGCACAGATCCATCGTGAAATGAGTGCTCTACCAACTGAACTATCGGGACCGCTGATATTGTACTATCAAGAGTATTACTCAATGTAGTAGAGACCTGATTAGAGTCTAATTTCACTAAGCTGTCCTACAGCTGGGCTATGGCACGTGTCCAGCTCACTCGTATTGACAGAGTGGCTATTCGAGATGGATGGATCAGTGCGCGAGCATGAGGAGGGCTTGTCACCGTGAGTATGAATGATGGGTGTCATAGCTGGCTGGCTGGGTGGCTGGGTGGCTGGCAAGTCGCGGTGAGGTAACGATTGATTGAATGGCTTAATGGGGGCATCGTGGCTCAGCGGTACGGTCTTTGCTTCGTACCCAAAAGACACCAAGTTCGACTACTCGCCGCTGCAGGTGTGGCCTTGAGCAAGTCAGCTGACGCCTGGGTTATTCCAGTCTTCCCTTGGGATAGATCATAAAGACAATTTTCCCCTTGGGGATGAACAAAGGGAGTTTTTATTTTTATTTATTTTATGAATGAATTTATGAATAAGTGAAGGAATGAATGACTGAATGAATAAATGAAAGAAAAAGAAGAAAGAAAGAAAGAAAGAATGAATGAATAAAATATTGGATGAATAAATGAATAAGTGAGTGAATAAATTATTCAGTATATAAATGAATGAGTGAGTGAATAACTGAAAGAGTAAATGAATGAATGAATGAACGAAGAAATCAATGAACGAATACATAGATCAACGAATGGATGAATGAACTATTAAATGAATCGATGAATTCATGAATTGAATTAATGAATAAATGAATGAATAAATAAGTGAATGAATGCCTCTGCGGTCGTTGGCTTTAGAAATGTTGGGTTCAAATCCACATCCAGATGAGCATGGATGATGACCGACATTGCTCACTGCCTGACTAGCTAGTTAGTTAGCAAGTCATGTTGAGGGGCTTTAATATAGCGCAATATACAATGAACGTGCTCAAAGCGCTTTACACGTGATCCCAGGCTAACAGCAACATTTAACATTTAGGACGGGACATGACGCCTGTTAGACGATATTACAATTTTT
>NC_088363.1:49564192-49579192 GCF_034508935.2 Berghia stephanieae
TTATTATTATTATTATTATTATTATTATTATTATTATTATTATCATTATTATTATTATCATTATTATTATTGTTATTGTTATTATTATCAATATCATCATCACTATCATTATCATCATTATTATACAAAATAGACAGCTCATCGCCAATTAGGAACGTCTTGGGTTGATAACAATGCAATTGTGGGATATCGGTGATTCCGTTTCTAGCATTTCTATTAACATCTCATTAACAGCCAGCAAAGCTTAATGGGATAAATGTGAGTAGATGAGGCAGTTTTTGAGGCAATTTTAAGCTTTGTTATGCTCAAGCCGTCAGCAACTCATCTTCTCCGTGAGTTACATTGGCTTCCTGTGGAAAAAAGAGTTGCCTATAAGATTTGTACTGTTGTCTACAAATCCCTGAGCACGAACAGTCCCTCCTATATTAAAGACCTTCTAAACATATATGTCCCCAATAGAAACTTGAGGTCAAGCAATGACCAATCGATCCTTGTCAAACCTAAGCCATTGCGTAAAATAGGTGAACAGTTTTTTCAATTTTCGGCCCCCCATTTTTGGAACTCTCTCCCATCACACGTGAGATGCTCGGATTCGTTGACAACGTTCAAATCTCGCTTAAAGTTTTATCTTTTTACGTCATAATGTTGCAATATTATTTTCATATTTTGTTGTTGTTAAATTGAATTCGTATCACGTTTCCTTCACACTTGTCTCACTGTAATCTGTTTTGTTTTATATCACTGTAAAGCGCTTAGAGCCTGTGACAACGGGGTAAAGCGCGATATAAATGCCATTTATTATTATTATTAAGCTCTGACAAATCACTTTCTTAAGTATAGGAATATTTTCGATATTTAGATGGTTTTCTTAGTCCCCGAGGTTGGAATCGAAGATTCATAACGTAATCTGATACAGGCAATGACCTAAAAAGATTCGTAAACAATTTATTATGTCTTTAACCAGTTAACTCCCATACTCTGGAAAAAAAACATGTATTTAAAAATTTGGTCAGGAAACTCGTCCTACAAATATCGATCGATTTAAATGACCTTCATCTTGACAAAAACTCTCAAACCTGGGATCTCGCGAGGTCTTTAATAAACTCCCATCTTTGAGAATTTTTGCCGAGATGAGGGTTATTTAAATAGATCGAGATTTGAAGGACGAATTTTCTGGCCAAATTAAAAAAACCGTGTCTTTTATCTTAGTACGACAGTTAACTGGTTAATCAGTTATTATTTGTAATATTTGGCTAAATAAGAAAATGATTGCGTTATAAATTAGAAACCAATATATCAAGAAACTGTTTTTGTTTCGTTTCGTTTCGTCCCGTGTGGAATCGATAATATTTACTTTTCATCTCGAGCTGTTATTTTGAATTTGGCTCTGACTTGATATCGGATATCGAATCAAAAATTGGCGGATAAATCGATTTTTGCATGCAATGAAATTCTTGGCATTGCAATTTAGTGTTTTGTTTTTAAAAAAGTAAGATAACTTTGATGTATTCTTATTTCAGCAAGGTGAAATTAGCTTTGATTTAAATTTATAACAACAAACTTAACATATTATTGATTGAAAGTGGTTGAAATTTCAATAGTCTTCTTCTTCTTCTTCTTCTTCTTCTTCTTCTTCTTCTTCTTCTTCTTCTTCTTCTTCTTCTTCTTCTTCTTCTTCTTCTTCTTCTTCTCTTCTTCTTCTTCTTCTTCTTCTTCTTCTTCTTCTTCTTCTTTCTTCTTCTTCTTCTTCTTCTTCTTCTTCTTTCTTCTTCTTCTTCTTCTTCTTCTTCTTCTTCTTCTTCTTCTTCTTCTTCTTCTTCTTCTTCTTCTTCTTCTTCTTCTTCTTCTTCTCTTCTTCTTCTTCTTCTTCTTCTTCTTCTTCTTCTTCTTCTTCTTCTTCTTCTTCTTCTTCTCTTCTTCTTCTTCTTCTTCTTCTTCTTCTTCTTCTTTCTTCTTCTTCTTCTTCTTCTTCTTCTTCTTCTTTCTTCTTCTTCTTCTTCTTCTTCTTCTTTTCTTCTTCTTCTTCTTTCTTCTTCTTCTTCTTCTTCTTCTTCTTTTCTTCTTCTTCTTCTTCTTCTTCTTCTCTTCTTCTTCTTCTTCTTCTTCTTCTTCTTCTCTTCTTCTTCTTCTTCTTCTTCTTCTTCTTCTTCTTCTTCTTCTTCTTCTTCTTCTTCTTCTTCTTCTTCTTCTTCTTCTTCTTCTTCTTCTTTTTTCTTCTTCTTCTTCTTCTTCTTCTACTACTACTACAACTATTACTACTACTACTACTACTACTACTACTACTACTACTACTACTACTACTACTACTATTACTAGTACTACTACTACTACTACTACTACTACTACTACTACTACTACTACTACTACTACTACTACTACTACTACTACTACTACTACTATTTTTTCTTTTACTTCTTTTTCATCTTCTCATTCTTTTGAAGGGACCCAAATGGCGATCGGAACTGTATGGAACGAAAGCCTACTTTTATATGATCTTTTGTGTGTGTGTGTGTGTGTGGGGGGGGGGGGGTGAATGAATTATCAAGCATTTTTAAAGAGCTTGGTTATATTCTTACTGGAAATTATTTACTATCTGATACCTCATTGAGCAAAATCAATATTATTTCAGGCTGTTCACCACCGACTTCTTCCGATATGCCTTGGGTTGATAACAAAGCAATTGTGTGATTTTGGTGAATCGGTTCCTGGGGTTTATAAGAAAATTCCATTAACCAGTTAACTGTCGTAGTGTGGGATAGACATGTATTTAAAAATTTGGCCAGAAAACTCCTTCAATAATTATTGGTCGATTTAAATGACCTTCATATTGACAAAAATTCTCAAAATTGGAAATTTGCAAAGTCCCAGGTTTGAACGTTTTGTAAAGATGAGGGTAATTTAAATCGATCTATCTGGGTAGGGTTCCATACCTCCCATAGTAGGCAGGGAGGTATATTCTGTGTCTTCTATAACCCTATATCTGTTTTCTAACTTTCTTTCTGTATTTGTCTTGGAATGAGATTACACTGGTTTTGTCCTGGCCCTGACTGGGAGGGGAAAAGTCAAATTTATAGTTATAATAGTTTTGGGAGATGATATTGTTTCCCTGTAGATCATCTCTCTGTTACGCACTGTATTATTTTTCCTTTTACACATATATGATTAGTAAACATTTGAGTGTGTTCCTCTTGGCGGGGACTTGTGCTTGTGTCTGGATGAGACTTTTAGGTGATCTCAAACTAAGTACACTAACAGTGTGCTCTTGGAATCTAAATCGGTTTCCTATTTCAACCAATTCCTCTTTGTCTTGTCGTTTCTTGGGTGCTTTAATTGTAATTCTAAAACTCTTAACTATATTATTTTCTTCCTTTTTACTGGCACAAACAAATATGACCTTAAAATGTTGCAAGCGCCTTCAAACCTTTAAAAGCAAAAGAAACAAAACAAAAGAAACAAAAACCAAAATACAAAAACCAAAACAAAAACAAACAAAACCAAATCGATCTATATTTGAAAGACGAGTTTTTTGGAGGGGTTTTTTGGGGTTTTTTTCACCAAATTTTTAGATACTTTATATCTTTCCAGAGTACCTTAGATAACTGATGAGCAGCCTACCCAGGTCAATGAGATAGTAGGTGAGTCAAGGCTGATCCTGGGAGGTGGCCTTGTGACGGTAATTAGGGAATGACTGTTACGAACACAGTTTTGTGTGTTGGTCCGTTATACTTCCGGATGGCAATGTTGTGCACATATTAGCCAAGCGCATACTATCTCCGACCTTAATGTGTTGCAAGCGCGGTAAAACCTTTAAAAACAAACAAAAACAAAGCAAATATTTGAAGGGCGATTTTTTTTTTTTGCCAAATTTTAAAATACATTATGTGTTTCCAGAGTACGGCAGATATCTGGTGAACAGCCTAGCCAGGTCAATGAGATGAACGTGAGTGGGTGAGGCAATGGCTGATTCTGGAGGTGGCCTTGTGACGGTAATTAGGGAATGACTGCTACGAACAGAAAATATATCATGGGCGTTGAAAAGATTTAAATCTTTATCTTAACCTTCTGGCGGCAAAATAATTTCTTTTAGAGTTTGGTATAGGTAGAATGAAGCTGACGTCACTCAGGTCTTTGTTATTTAAATTTTTTTTTTTTGCCATCCGCGTTAATGAGTAATTCTCACTAAACTGTATTATCCAGACTACAAAAGTTCATTTTTACACATAGTGTTGTGTGCTGGTCCGTTATACTTCCAAATGGCAATGTTGTGAGCCTCATTGTCAAGCGCATATACTGATGCTTTGCGTTTGTATATTTAAAAAAAACGAAAAACAAAACCCAAACAAACAAAGAAACAAAAAACAAAACAAAAAAAAAAAAAACCACACACACACACACAAAAAGCCCCAAAACAACAAACTCACAACGTCCGCCAGCCGAATATAACCGTAGCCATCGTAAACTCATGCCCCGGCACTGACAAAAAATGACGTGAAAAGACAAGTCTTTGGCCACAAAAGAAAACAAATCGTGAGTTAAATTCAGTAGCTCAACCAATTAATGGGATCATATGTTTCTTTGTGCACTTTTATCTAAAACTCACTAGACGTTGCACAAATCTAGAAAATGACGTCAAAAGATAAGTCCTAACGGGTTCTCGTGTCAAGCTATAACTTCAAGATGGCTACAATATAACACACAAAACTATGTGTAACCTTAAACGCTTGTAGTCTGATTGATAGGGTTCAGTGGTAGTTATAATAATAATGGCTGGCTAAAAACAATAAAAAAAGAGCTGCGCTACGTCCATTTCGTTCCTTCTATTTTCCACTACGAGTCCAATATTTGGGCATTTTATAAATCAGCCCGTCAAATCATTGTTTTGAGACGATGGGTCACAAATTTGAAAAAAAAAAACAAGAATGTTAGAAAAATTTAATTAAATTATACGGGTTTTGTCAAGGGTGCAACAGTTTTGAGCCTTACGTGTTTCAGAGATCAGAATTTTCTCAGGGTTCTTGAAATAACAAAACAAAGGAAAACAAATGAAAAAAAAGAACCAAAATAAAAAAACCCAACAAAACAAAAGAAAACAAAAACAAACAAACAAATAACAAACAAACAAAAAATAAGAGCTTTGGTTCGACAAGGGCTAACCTGTAATCATTTTGTTTTGGCATGTATATTGTCTAAAATTGTAGCCGTTTGAACGTTTGTGAAATTTTTAAGCGTGTAATCAGCCCAGTTTAGCTTTGAACTTAACGCCTTGGGTTTAATGAGTGCAAATCAATCATAACAGCAAGCTCTGTAAGTTCCTATTAGCCATTATTGATGTTATCATTCGGAGCTGAAATCTTTGGAAAATAAAACCCAAAGAAGTTGGAAGGAGTTTTAGACAAAACATGAATGTAAAAACTCGTAAAACGCTTTTTAAAAACTCACAAAAAGACTGAAAATCGTACCAAAACACGTTGCAAACGTAACAAAGTCTTAGCTTTGAACCGTAGCCATCGTTAACTTTAGCCTGACACTGACCAAAATATGACGTCAAAATGCTAGTCTTTGGCCACAAAAGAAAACAAATCGTAAGTTGTATTCAATAGTCTAATGGGACCACTTCTTTCCATGAGCACTACTAACAACTCACTAGGCGGTGCAAAAACCAAAATAAAGACGTCAAAATGCCAGTCTTTTTTGGGTCTCAGTGGCTATAACTTAACGATGGCTCCGTGTGAACCCAGTGGACGCTCAGGCGTATAGATAGAATGCGCTTGGCCAAGGAGTTCACAACATTGCCATCCGGAAGTATAACGGACCAACACACAAACTCTGTGTAACCATGAACTTTTATAGTCTGGTTAATACAGTTTAGTGAGAACAACTCACAAACGCGGATGGCAAAAACAATAACAAAGGCCTGAGTGGCGTCATCTGCATACTATCTATAGATAGTTCGAAGATGACGTCACTCAGGTCTTTGTTATTGAGTTTTGCCATTCGCGTTTATGAGTAATGCTCACTGAACTGTATTAACCCCACTATATACGTTCATCGATACAAACAGTTTTGTGTGTTGGTCCGTTATACTTCCGGATGGCAATGTTATGAGCTTCTATCTATATTATTCAATGATGCAACATGCGCACGACATGGCCCTTCTAGGTCAGTTGATAGATCCAGGGTTGATTCGAGATATTTAATTTCACTCCTCGATTTTACGGAGTTTATCCCGCTTTCTGCAGCGTTAGATAGACATTAGCAATTGTTTGCTACCCTTTTGATAGGACGTTAACCTATTTCAAAATATTTTCCGCAATATCTATATTGTGTAGTATTGCACCATTACACAAATAAAATAATAATAATAATAATAATAATAATAATAATAATAATAATAATAATAATAATATAATAATAATAATAATAATAATAATAATAATAATAATAACAATAATAATAATAGCGACCCGTAAGACATTGGAATTTTTCTACACAAACTCATCCATTTTACCCCACAAGGAGATAATTGATTTTATCTCTCATCATTACTAATTATTTGTTTACCCATTCTGTTTCGATGATTTATTTTATTATCATAGAATCATAAAATCATTAACTCTAGTTCATACTATCTCTCCCCCCCCCTTCTCGAGCCTTAGGTGACGCTAATAAGAGAACGACCCATGAACTAAATATCGTATCTCTTGCCCTTAAAGTGTATCCCACCACGCCAACATAGTATTATGCAACAGTGAAATCGATGCTCAAAATAAAACTGATAATTTAAAAATATGGGGTAAAATTGACTTGCATATGTTAGCAGGTCTGATAAGCAATGCAATTACGGGCCTATTTTAACATGGTTGTAATGAAAAATATTTTGCATTGGTTTGAGAGCTTTTCCGTTACAACAATGACTACATAACAGTTTGGGTTATCAGACCTAAAAATAAAAGCACATCGGGTAAAACTGTACGTATGTAATGGGATTATATAGTTTTTTTAAAAATCATAAAAGATAAACAAACCAAACGATTTTTACAACACCCAAATCATAAGATGTTTTGAATAAAGGAAGATTAAGGTAGGGGGAAAAACGAAAAAAAATGCAACTTCCGTATTATAGAATTATTTGTCGAACGAGCGAATTATACAAATGCAAATATATGGTTTTATCAAGACTTATAAATGTTCTATATATTATTATTATTCACATCATTCTGTTTGCACGGCTTACACAATAATCAATATGTACATCAAAATTCATGAATGAATGAAAAGTAACTCCGACATCTTTTTCATAAGGCAGAACGGAAAGATTTGACATAGAACTATCGGTAAAATAATTATGACATTGGTCATTATTTCCTACGAGATGCAATACTTTACATTTCGAAACATTACAATCCAAATGCCATGTTGTAGACCATTTGAAAAGTAAAATTATATCATTTTGTAGAATGTTACGATGCTCAGTTGTACTATAAATCTTCGTATCGTCTGCAAACAGTTTCGAGGCTGAATTAATGCCACATCGTAAACCCTCGTATACATAAAAGAAATAAGCGTAAATCTCATTTTGAAGCATCATCTCACCCCGATAAATACCGTTTTCATAATATTCGTCACACTTGAGCATTTCTACATATTATGCTATAATTGATCACTTCGATTAATGAATGAATCCACGTTTTGCCGTTGTATTCAACCCAAAATATTCAAAATACACGTAGACATCTAATTTTGTCTTGACTAAAATACTCTCATATGACGCTACTGAAATGTATTTACTTTGAGCAACTCGTTTCCACAGGATTGTTTGAATGTTTGAGCTTCATGTGACTTTTGTATACACAATTACAGTTATGAAAAATGAATTTAACATAAACACTCGTTTCCTGGTGTTTTAACGTGGAATATTTGGCAATGTTTTAAAGCCATTCTTTTTTCAATTCAACAATAAAACTAACAATCTATCCGACTCAAAAATAATCTTCTCAGTCAAGCATGAATTGCATTTGATTAAATTCGAACATTTCGTCAATGCGATGCCTAACTCAGTATAAAAATGCCAACATCCGTCACTCTGAACCCACAGCTGGATACGAGTCCAAACAATTACAAGCCAATGAAGGAGAGGATTTAGAATAATTTGGGGGGGGGGGGGGGGGAGGAAATCCTGCTGGAGTTATTTTAATAACTAAATAAACAACCAACAATCACCTCAATTATTTACAAACAAACATTCAAGGATTGGAAGATTTTGAAATATACCCATGTTCTCCGATTTATTTTGTTTCATTCTATTTGTTTTGATTGAATATTCATTTCGATGCTAGTGAAGTCTCGCCCGCCGATACACACAATGATCAAAACAGGTGAAATAATTCTACAAAGGTACTCTTTTCAAAGATAAATAAATAAATGTGACTTACCGCCAAAGCGGGATCAGAGAGGTTTAGCAGATCAGTTGTATCACACTTCACGCATCACCTATCACGTGTCTATCACGTGAACGTTCTTATTATACGTAAACATAGTGCGCATTACGATTTTTGATTGGATGTCACAATGTAAACATATCCGTGACCTATATCAATAACAGCATAGCAACACTATTTTTACATGTGATAAGAATGATCATGTGATAGTTATACGTGATGCGTGATACGTGTGATCCGATAAATTTCTCTATCTTGTCAAGAGGAGTTAGGTGCTAATTGGAAATAGAATTTATAGACACAAACATGAATTTTGGACCCAATTTCTATACGTTATGGTGGAATATAAATACACTTTTTTACATTGCAAAAACTCAAAAATTGATTAGTTTGTTCTCTTTTAATTAAAAATTCCCTATTCGAGGTCCGATTCTTCGCTTCATGTTACCGTTTTGAGACGGCGGATCGCAAATGTGAACACTGTTAAAACGCTTTTTTAAAGATTCACCGTAATGAATACACTTCAAATCTCTGTATTTATTTCCCAATTAGCATTGTAGACATAAGTTGCTTATAAGCCACACAGTGGAGAGCAAGCACTGGTGTAAGATCTGAAGAAATTAGGTATGAAACAAAGCAGAGAGAATATGGCACTGCTACATATATATATATATACTTTTTTGTATATCATTAATTCATAAAGCCCAAGTTGCCTTCTTTTTTCTACTTCACTCTCACAATAGACATCATCTCTTCTAGCCAGATACTCTTTCACTTGAACCAATTATATCTTTGGTATTAATATTAACAGATCTGATTAATGAACACTAGTTAGGGGTTATTTCCTCTTGGTTTATTGGAGAATATAACATACAGATATTTTTTAATGGGTTTTCCCTTTCAATATAACAATAAGACTATAATACCAATCGTGTTACTTGTGCTGTTTTAAACTATAAAGGTACGTTTTGGCAATGATATAATTTTAAGAAATTTAAATGTCAGAATTTTATAGAATTATATATTTAGAAAATTAAATGTAGAATTTTAAAAATTAATGAGAATTTATAGAAAAATTAAATGTTAGAATTTTTAGAAAAATTAAATGTTAGCATTTTAAGAAAATTCAGTGTTAGAATTTTAAGAAAATCAAAATGTTACATAAGTATAGATGATTTATTAAGTTATGCTGATGCCAATGGAATCTGAAGAATGTGGTTTTGAAATTTTAAGGAAAAGTTGGTTAAAAATATTTTGTCTTTAGTCTAGACTCACAAATAATAATACGGGGTTCATGATAAATATGACTATAAACTTTGTTTATATACGGTAAACTATAACATTCATTTACGAAATGAATTAAAGCTCCAAGTATTTTTTGAAAAAAATAGTTTTATCTCTCAAACTCCATCTCAATATTTAATAGACCTACACATCTATTTCAAAATACCAATTTTTTTTTCAAATATAGATTAAAAATAACACGTTCCACACCTCTCCCTCCTCCTCCCCCTCTCTCTCTTTCTCTCTTTCACTTATCTCTCTCTCCCCTCCCCCCACTCTCACTTTCACCTGTCTCTCCCCCCTTCTCCTTCCCTCCTCTTTCACCTCTCCTCCCCCCCCCCCCCTTCTCTATCTCTCTCTTTCACCTGTCTCCTCCCCTCTCTCTCTCTCTTTCACCTTCTCCCCCTCTCTCTCTTCTCCCTTCTCTTCTCCTCTCTCTCTTTCTCACCCTGTCTCTCTCTCTCTCTACCCCGGCACCAGGAAAGAATCGCAAAACCCTCATAGAGCCTTACCCGCCCCAGCCCTAGTAGGTATATATTCGGTTAAGTCAGTGTGTTGCTTTGTCATACCTTTTTAAAAAATAGCATCCACAAAGATCCATTGACTTTGCTTCATTATTTTTTAAATCTTTTTTTTTATTCATGAAAACCCCCTATTTTAAATGAAATCCCCCAAATCCCTCAGCACTGAGAGTTACATTAGGTGAAAATAACGCAGCATGTTAAGGGTTAAAATAACCTCGTCTTTTCAAAAACTCTCAATACTGGGGCTTTGCAGGGCTTTATCATGAGATCTATTTTGAAATCATTTTGGGATAGATTTTGGAATTGAATTGCTATGCGAACAGGCTAATGGTTCATGGGCATTTAAAGCCCTTAGCCTATTTTGACCCATTAAAATTCATATCGTATCATATAATAAGGATAGATAAATCTTACTAATTAAGATTAAGATCATCAAGATTAGTTTCTAACAACTTCAATAAACTAAGACACATATCTAAAATGTAACAAACACTTTGTCACTGCTATTTACACCATGGAAATAATGATAAACTCCGGCTACCCATTGGCATTTTGGACCAGGACTATTTTACCTTCAATAATCGGTTGATATAAATCTTAACTTGGGACAGTTTTTCAGACAAAAATAAGAAAAAAAAGATGTATTGCAAAGACACAGAATTGACTTGTTTATAAAAGTTGCATAAATGGATAGATAATTGGTTCCACACTAATGAGTCGAAATCTTCCTAAACCTAATTACTAATATTCTCACAAACACCAAGACTCATTACAATCAGAGCTTTTTCACATTTTCTCACCTGTAGAGGGGGATTTGTTTACATGCGTTGTCGATTCGTGAAATTTGTTTTACATTTCATAAGCATCTCATCGCAGACAGTTAGACATCGTTGCAGGTGAAATGTACTGGTATTCTTTTTATTATTTTTGAACAAACAAAGGATTACTTTGGAGCACGTTTTTGGTCTGTTATTGTTTTTGTTTTGTATTTAGAATTGGTGCACTAAGAGCTTGATGAATCTTTAAGTCAATTTTTTTTTATCTTTTCAATTCCAGTAGGTTTTCAGGTTTTCGGTTCATATAGTTTGTCCAAAAGGCCCAGTGGGCCTATCATTGCAAAGTTTACAAATCCATTATAAAATTAACTAACAATGCATATTGTGTAAAGTGCTCTGTCTCTCTCTCTCTCTCTCTCTCTCTCTCTCTCTCTCTCTCTCCGTCAACCTCTCTCTTTCTCTCTCTCTCTCCGTCAATCTCTCACTTTCTCTCTCTCTCTCTTCCCTTGCAAACACAGACACACACACATACATACATACAAACACAAACACACGCGTGCAATTTTTACCTATAATGTTGAACTATTATAACAATCTAATACATATAATATATTTCGTTTTTACTCGAAGAAGGCCAAAGGCCGAAACGTCGTTTGTTTTGTTTTGTTCCCTTACATTATATTAGTTACATTTCTTCACTTTTTCTTTCTCTCCATCTTATTGGCTCATTTAGGCATCTCTAGTTTTTGATGTTTCTGTATCTATGATATTTGAAGTGTTATTGCATTCTATTTGTAAATGTTTCTAGGAATAACAACTTCTGAATGTATATGTTTTGGCCTTTGAAAAAGGATGTAATGTATGCATTTTGATGCTTTGTTCTTCTTGTATTGCGTTGGCTTGAAGATCTCATTATGCAGCATAGGATCTGAATAGCTGTAAAGATAGTTTTAATTGATGAGATACGTTCCTATAGAATACACACAACATCTGCCTGCCAGAAGATAATGCGTAATCTTAATCGTAAATTAACAGTCTGGTTGATCTGTTTTAACTAATTACCCAACTGGTGGTGTATAAAACAATAACAAAGAGCTGATTGACGTCAATAAAATTGTAGTGGAAGGGAACATAAACACGCCCCTCGGACAGTCTGAACAGTTATTATTTAGTAAGCAATGGCAGAGATTACTAAAAAGTAATAAACAAAAATGAATGTAACAGTTTCACAAAACAAGAACAAAGTACCAAACACGGAACATTTCCGGCTCAAAACCCTTCTTCAGACAACAACAACAACAAACAATAAAGACGTAAATACATTACTATATTCCAGATAGACGACAGAGATATTTTGTAGGTCCTCTCTGTATAAAAATCTTGATAAGTTTACTTTCCAAGATTTCCACACACACACACACACACACACATACACATACACACACACAGTCTCTCACATACCCACGCACTCTCTCTTTCTCTCACTCTCCCTTTCTCTCTCTCTCTCTCTCTCACACACACACACACACACACACGCTCTCTCTCACGCACGCTCTTCCTCTTTATCTCTCTGTCTTCTTTTTCTTTTTGTTCTTCTTTCCCTTCACTCTCTCTCTCTCTCTCTCTCTCTCTCTCTCTCTCTTTCTTTCTTTCTTTCTTTCCCTCTTCATTCCCCTAATGCATTTAAGTTCCAAATCAAATAATTGATATAGCCTTCTGTTGCTTATCCACCCATGTAGATATCTTATGTATGTTATGTAAATAAAGACGTGTCATCACCATTATTTTATTATTGTTGTTGTTGTTGTTGTGGTAATCATCAAAATAATCAATATCGACAATTGCCGTCGCCGTCGTGATCTTCATCATCATCATCATCATCATCATCATCATCTTCATCATCATCATCATCATCATCATCATCATCATCATCATCATCATCATCATTATCATCATCCACACCCACCACAACAACAACCATTACAACTTATTGTCGCATTTTTCCCTCATGTTAAAGAGAGGTATCTTAACACTTTAAATAAATTACTTTATGTGCACAATCTTCTCTCCCCAGATAACGAACGCCAGTGACGTCAACCGTCCCATCCAGGATCCAGGAACTCACACCAACTTTAACCCAGCCAGGATCAATGATCTGCATTAAAAAAACAACCGATTTTTAGAAAAATAAAATCAAAATAAAATTCAAATTTCAAAAATAATTCTCACGACACGTGAGTAACGATAAAGAAATCAGAGTTATCTCATCAAGAAATAGATAAATTACCTCCCTTGGGGAACGTATTCACCCAATCACCATCGCAGATCTCCCCTGCTACACGTAATAGGAAAACTAGAAATTTAGAAAACATCACCCATAAAATAATTAGCGTGCATCTTCTGAATGCATAGGGAACAGCAAGCGGAAATCATTTCTTTTTCTTCAAATTTTAGAGAAAAAAAATATTTAAAAAACAAACAAATTATCTGGCTGTAGCGGGTTGGAATGTTAAGTTTGAGGAAGCAGCGAGGTTATGATTTGTTTTTGAAAACGTTTGGAATCCAAGAAGAGAATTTTTAGTTAACACTTATCTACCTTGTTTGATGATCTGAAATTTCAAAATACGAAGTTTTGATGCAAAATACTGTGTGTGACTGAAGACGAAGAAATAGAATTAGATCTATATGATTATTAACGGAGATTTTATTCGAGGATTCTATCACGGATTTGAAGTTTTATCAGCTTGGCATCAAGCTTCTGAAGTTCATAATACCCATATTTATATTCTTTCCATACGATATTTAAAATATTCTGTGTCCGATACAAGAAAGTGTTATGTATCATACATTATCAACAAAAACCAATTAAGCATCAAAATACGTTTACATCTTTACTACTGGAGGAGTAATTCGTAGTATATTGTAAACATCTTCGTAAATTAAGACGATAATTATAAAATTATGAACATTGAATAAGTTCCGAGTTGAATCCTTATTTGATTTGAATATCCATATTTTTATTACAACCAAATTCTCGGAATTCAAAGAGGATTTTTGGGATATCTTCTGTATTATTCTGTTCTCTGGATATATTACTTGCTTCAAGCCACAATGGGACTCCACAAGTCTATTTTTGAAATTATTTTCTTCACCTGCCTCATATGGACCTTGGAGGCCATGTAAGTATTAAGATTTCTTATAAGATTGCTTAACTCTCTCTTTACCAGCAGTTTTCAGGAATTTCCCCAAAACTTCACACCCAATTAATACATAAATAGATTTTTATAACTCAAACACAATAGCAGTAAAGTTCTTGCGATAAAATAATTTCTTTAGCAAAACATACTCTCAACACATTGTTCATTTTCTTTAAATTTTATGATGTACAAAACACATTTGAATAAGAAACATGTAGATTGTATCGTAACGAATGTGGCGATTTTCCTATAGTTGTTAAGGAGAGGGTTGATTTGTGAAAAGTGACGTTTGACGTCTGTTCTTATAAGAGTCTTTAGTTCTGCCTGAGTTTTTTATTACTAATATACTTGACTTACTGACTGACTTGCCGATGGCCTCCTAATCTTCGTACTGGGACGCTTTGGCAGCTTTTCTAATTTGTTGAGCGAGTTCTTCCAAGTGATGACGGTCTGCTGCGATGGATCTCAGGCATTCTAAATCCTTTTCGTATCACAGTTCTTGTGTGTCATCGAGGCGATTGGGATCTATATTTATCGTATTGTATATACTTGTGGGTCTGCCTGACACATGTTGGCACTGAGCGTCGGCTCTGAGTATTTTGTCTAAAGCTTATTACTAATAAAGGATCAACAAAAAAAGTAGTGTGCCGAGCAAATAACCACAGTAGCTGGTAAATGTCAATATAATTCTATATCCTTTGTGCGACTAAAATTGTTTAATCAATCTCTCCCTATGTGTCTCAGCAAATTTAGATGATCCTTTTTATTTAAAAAATGTTTT